>NC_039368.1:133674846-133990628 GCF_003573695.1 Papaver somniferum | reverse complement strand
GTTGATCATCCACAACCGATGGCTGAAAAATCTCTTTATACCTGATTTCTCCGCTCAAGTGGAAATTTTTTGCTGTCTCAAATCTCAATTCTGTTAAATCTTTAGAAAGAACCCACAATTGGGGATACCTCCACAAATTGGGTGATACACAAAAAATAAAAAAAATAAAAATATTATGAAGTAATTTGGGTAACCCCTTATCCAAATAATTATGGTAATAACTAAACCTTGATTCATTAGTGTTAATTAGATTAGTTGTTATGATTAGATTAGATCATTTATTTAGATTAGTATGATTAATGATAGAAAATCTTAGAGTTTTGAGTTAACTAAGAAGAAGAAGTTTGAAAAAATTGAAAAGAGGATCAAAGTTCTCATGATTGACAATTAGATGTTTAAATGAGATCGATTTATAAACTCAAATCTAAAAATGTTTTCGAAGTATAAAAATTATCCACAATATAAAAACAGTGCCGACTACCCAATCGGCATGGCCATCATCCATGAATACAGTGCCGATTACACAATCGGTATTGTCTTCATGCATAATAACGATACCGACTACACATTCAAATCATGTTTTGTTGAGTGGGGGGACTAAGAACAAAACTTAATTCAATACGTATACTAAAAAAATTCGTGGCCAGATTCAGGGACGGGCTATATAGCTCGGGTTAGCCCTTTTATAGGCCCGTCGCTGATTAGCAGAGAAAGTATAACTAATGGGCGAAGAAAAGCTGTGTAATGGCTGGAGAGGCTTAGCGATTTGGATCTAGTTGCCAGTTATGTTCCAGCGAGCCACTTTCTAGTTCCGCATCTTTATGTTTTTACTAATGCATTGGTTTTAGGTCTCACTTTACTCAGATTTGCTGCATCAGTTTCATTACGGTTTCCAATTTGTTATACTTAAGCTAGCAATTGGCTTGCGTTGATTATGTTTTTGGTGCCCCATCTTTATAACAGATTCTGAACCCACACTCCACCAAATAGCAATTTCACATTACTGTAAATTACACCATTAAATCAAACCTATAAAAGCAAGGGCTATGAGTAGAGTGCTTTTACACTCCAAGTGATAGAATATTTTTTCCACCATGGGAAGGAGAAGAGTACACACTAAACGGGTAAAGATGAGGTGTTCTTTTACGGCTAGTTAGGAATTGTAGGTAATTTTGTCCGGAGTTTAGTAGGAGCTCCGGATGTGAGGATTTGGTTGCAGACATACAAGGACAGATGCTGGCACTCTCCAATTATGGCTGATGAAGAAGCCTATGTTCCAATGTGGTACCCTGTGTTATTTAAGGTTCCTAATGATGAGTTGCTGTTGTTTCACAAAGTTGGCTCGGATGTGCAAAACTGGAGTGGGTGCATGAAGAGATCATTTGATAGAGGTACAACTGGGACGGAACGCGAATAGCCACAGCTTCAGCTTTTTTATTACCAGTTCACGGAAAAATGAGTTGATCGGAAAACATATTTCGTTTTGAGGTGGTAAGGGAGTTATGGGTGTTTGCCTGTTTGGTGACTTTCACTCAAGAAATAAATCACATCTAAATACACAACCAACTCAAGTTATAATATGAATGCATACTGCATCAAAAGATTAAACTGTTGATTACAAATTTAGGCCAGATAATAGGTTCTAGCCTCTCCTCCAATATACTCCTTTTTACCTTTCGTCTTTGATTTTGCAGCGCTTTAATACTGGACCCTCCCCTGCACAAAACTAATGATAAGAAATAGCCCATGAGATAACTTACTTAGATAACTCCAGAACTAAAAGAGTTCTCTTCTTAGGCTTTGTATATTCCAAACTTTGTAACGGTACAAACATAACGCTTACACAAATTTTAGGACAATAATTGGAACGCACCACTATCACACATCTACAACTTTGTTTCTTTGGAAGCATTAGGAGAAACAAATGTAATGAAATTCGTACAAGAAAGACGTACAAAGACACTTCAAGAATCATGGATGGTCTGAGAGAGACAAAGAAATTGCGTAAACCTCTTTTAGGTCTGAGATAGACAGAGAAAATACTTAAATCTAAGTGATTAAACTAGCGCGGGACTGAGGTTAGAATTATTAAATCTGGAGTTTATTAAGATATGTGCAATATTTTGCTTATTATTTAATTTATTAGTTTTGCTTGATCTTTAGTAAAAGAATTTGTTGGGTCAAGGGTGCGGTTGGTTTAGTTATAAGTCCTTTTCCGTTCATTGAAATTTTTGGATCGTCATTAACTTAATATTTTGCTTGATGTTTGATAAGAAAATTATCTATCAAAATTTATCATTTTCTCCAAATTAAAAAGATGAGAAATTGTAATTGCTTTTTATTTTATTTATTTGTTTGATACTCAGGTTATCTATAAAAAACCGCACCCTTTCTTTCTTTGGTATTCAAGCCGTCCTTCATTCCATCTTGGTAAAATATAAGTCCAGAGATGATCTTCAACGACTAGGCCTTATATACATGTTCTGCAGTATTTCTTTTCTCAATGTTTTCATTCACTTCTTCTCAATGTTGTTAGGTTTTGAGTTTTGTACAAGTGACAATGTATCGTGTTTTCTGGCCTATCTTTCCTGCTTTAGTGGCTTCTTTGCAATTGATCAGCAGTCAGCTGCAGCATCATGTGCGAGGCAGGTAAATGGCAATTGGCAAACTACTTGGGCTATATTTAAGATTTAAGCTATATTTAAGATTTTAACTGAACATAGCTGTCACTCATTTGTATTACATTACAACTCGACAAACTTAAAGAAACTTGATAAACAACAAAATCAGAAATATATTATAATCTAATCTTGTTGAATGCTAATTTGTCGTTGTCGATGTTAATATACCGGCTTCATCTCTATCTTCACATGCAAATCCTTGCTGTGATTTTTTATTTTATATTTCAATTTTCAACGCTTTGTTTTTGGTGAATAATCAATGCTTTCATGTTTAAGATGGATCTTAGAATCATTTCTTGCTGTGAAGATCCTTTGAAGAACAACTAATACTACACACTTGAATTATTTTGCTGATTTTTGAAATGAAAATTGTATTGCTAGAAGAATTCACATTTAGTGAAAATTCAGTTCCTTTCAAAAGTTGTCATGCTTCTACTATTGTTGAGGTGGAGAAACATCAATTTTTAGTTGCATACTTTGGTGGAAGTGCTGAAGGAGCGCCGGACGTGAGAATTTGGTTGCAGAGGTACAAAGATGGATGCTGGCAATCTCCCGTTATAGCCGATGAAGAGCCTAATGTTCCAATGTGGAATCCTGTGTTATTTAAGGTTTCTAATGATGAGTTGCTTCTCTTTTATAAAGTTGGTCCGGATGTGCAAAATTGGAGTGGATGTATGAAGAGGTCTCGTGATGGAGGTATTACTTGGATGGAGCGCGAACAGCTCCCGCCGGGAGTATTGGGACCAATCAAGAATAAGCCAATCTTGCTGCAAAACGGGAATTTGTATTGTGGATCTTCTGTGGAGAGTTGGAACTCATGGGGTTCATGGGTTGAGGTTACGGCGGATGCAGGAAAAACATGGAAGAAGTATGGACCCATATGCATCCAAAATGAGCCATTAGGAGTGATTCAACCAGTTCCATATCTTACAGAGCATTGCACTTTACGTGTTTTACTTCGGTCTTTCACTGGGTTAGAGAAGATTTACATGTCAGAGTCGCACGATGATGGAATTAATTGGAGTTGCGCAAAACCTACGGAACTTCCAAACCCGAATTCGGGATTTGATGGTGTCAAATTGAATGATGGTCGATTGTTACTAGCTTACAATACGATATCAAGAGGTGTTCTCAAAGTAGCTGTCTCTAAAGATGATGGTGATTCCTGGAATGATTTGGTGACACTGGAGGAGGATTTGGGTATGGAATTCTCTTATCCTGCTGTCATACAAAGCAATGATGGGTTAGTGCACATTACATACACATACAATAGGACCCAGATTAAGCATGTTGTTATACAGCCTTTAGAAACCTAATATACATGTTCTGCTGCATTACATTTCTCATGTTCTTAGTTATTCAAACTTGAGTTCTTTGTAGTTTCCTATTGATAAAATCGAAAGTTAGAGACTCGCTGCTGAAATAACCAAGTTTTAAGGCATAACAGTGTAGACTCATTACCTTTGTTATTGCTGCCCATTTGATGGCTTTTCTGCATTCATCTTCTTGGGGACGACGGCAGCAGCATCCGTCGTTTCCTCCTGCGAATCCTGACGCTGTACCTTTGCAACCAGCATTTATTCTAATTTCCTCTGATCCAAGGAAGAGAGCTCGACGTTGTATCCAGTTAGTTTAATATCTTCTTCTAGTTCAACTTCAACTTCAAAGATCACCTCCACTCCACAATCTCTCGGATCAAATACAAAACACTTGTCCGAATCAGAAATTTCAACTTAATCTTTCTAACGATGCAACACTATCGATACGGCCGAAAGGTATTAATGCAATCCTATTCTTTTGGAAAAGGTCAAGCCAGCATCCATTTTTTGTTACTGCAAGGCCTTTAAATACATCTCCGTTCTTTTTTGTTACTCTTATGAAATCCCCAAGCTTGATTGAATTCTTAATCTTCAACTGGGGTAACACAAATCCAAACGCTGTCGATATTAAATTGGCTGCAGGTTTAAAAAATATGATCAGCGATGGGAGCATGATTTTGATGTTTACCTCTTGATGATACAGATAACTTAGGAACAACCAACTTAGGATAAATCCTTCCCGTTAAATCTTCTGTTATTATTCCTTTCACAGTGTCTAATAGTTGGTGTTGGAGTTCTTAAAAAAGTAAGCGACATTTTGTTAGGGTTTCTTATATTTTGGTAGGTGGTTAGTTTCACTGACCGCTTGCCTAGGAGGAGCCCAGACGCAAAAACAAAAATGTTTCGATTGATGAGAAAAAAAAAAAAATCGGAAGCCACTCTGAGTATCAGAGCCAGGTTTCGATCCTGGGACCTGTGGGTTATGGGCCCACCACGCTTCCGCTGCGCCACTCTGATTTGGTGATCATTTTAGCCAAGCAGCGTCATATATTACTGATTCTTCAACTTTTGCACCATATATTACTGATTCTTCAACTTTTGCACCAAATGAAAGATCAATTGCAGGACTCTTGGTGTTTAGTGAGGAAAATGAGCAATCTATTTCTGTTATAGTTAACTCATTAATCTCCCTAAACATATAATACCAAGATGCAACAACTTTACTATTTTTATCTATTGCGAAAGTTGTAAGAGACCATCATTAAAAGCATAATCAATTTTACGAGAGAGCATTATTTAACTATTAAACCATCAAAAACATAAAAACAATGAGCTTATTCGCGTTTTACTATTTTTCATCATCACTATTTTTTTTTATGAATGATTTTACATCCATCGAAGGAAGAAGTACTTCCATATGAATGGTGAATTTCATGGGTCAGCACGTATTTCAAAATCAATAATAAGATTTTTCGACTAGTATTTATCGAAAACTATTCTCATTGTACTGCTATTTCGACATCAGTACTTGCCTTGCCCAGGGTCCCCATGTTTTTTTATGCAAAGTAACATCACTTTTGCGTTACACACCTAATAATATAGTAGTGGGTAGAGCCTATATATGAAATATACGAAGCATGTTATTGCATTTTGAGTGGTTTTGTTGGAAAATTGGGTTAAATTAGAGGATGAAAAACAGAAATAAAAGAATGGTGTATTCCTGATTTCAAGGCTCTTTCGATTCTTTTAGACAATAATTTGACCTTTCCCAATAAATTGGCAAGTACAAACGGTTTCTCGAATTATGCCTTCAGGATTCAATGAAGCCCTAACACGGTAATCGAATTCAAGGATTGTACTTCCTTGACCCGACCAAGAATCACACTGTATAAGGTTCTGATGATGCTTTTTAGAGAAAAAGAAAACAGATTGTTTTTGATGATTGGTGATACATGTGTATCTTCCTTTCCCTGGAAACTAGTGATCCTCAAGACGAATTGAGGATAAAATCCTATATTAGGAAGGATACCTTGTTTAGGATAAATTCCTAGTTTAGGAAGGAGTATTGTTTTGAGCAGTATTCTTAGTTTAGGTAATATACCTAGAAAGAGAATTAGTCCTACAAAAGGAAATAGATTCCTAAGACGTTTGGGAAACCAAACCAAGCCTATAAATAGAGATGTTTAGCTCATAACTAAACACATCTAGCTAGTGTTTTCTTGATATTGACGCACCTACACACAAAATACTAGGCACAGAAAACCTAGAGAAAGCTTGGAACAAACTTGTGCAAGCTTAGCAAACAGTTTAAGGTTAATCCACTGTTAGAGAAGATTGTGAGCGTAACAAAGAGAGAATTGTAATCGTTTTCTTGTTCATAATCTAGAGAAGGTATTTTCTTCGAATCACTTCTTGTCTTCTGTTTTCTAAGTTTCTCGTTTATTATTATTCTGAATTCCGCCTTTATAGTAATAGCTACCAAGGTATAGAGATCATACGTATCAATTGGAATGGGAGAACATCTTCGCTACTTATAGTGATATTCATGCATGTTGGTAATGTCGTTTCATCACCAACAGACGCTTCCAAAGGCCATTAATGGTGGATTATGGGAAGAGACGCGTTTGTTCAATTTTGAATGGAAACTTCTAGGGTTTCCAAAGTAAAACCAGAAAAATTTCCATGAGACGTTGTCTCGGACTCTGCTAGGGAGCATTTCCCCCTAGACCCCCACGACCTAACCGGTCAGGTCGATCACCGAAAACTCCGCGTAGCGGCAAACCTTGAAAATATCCAACATTCTCCCCCTATTTTCAAAAATGAGAAAAACACAAAAAACAAAGTAAAACTTTTAAATCAGAGTGGCCACATCACTAAAGTGACTGCCTACGTACCCGAGTGGGATCAAGCCAACGTAGTTCACGCTTAGTTGGGAAATGAGCATCATCGTTGAAACCAATACATAAATTATAGGTATGTTTTGGATTTGAACCTTCACTTAGTGTAAGAAATTCAAAGCCTTATCGAGGTTCAGTGGTGAAACTAGTATTGAACCAAGTACCCCTAGTGATAAAACCGGAATCTCGACACATATTGATTTCCGAGAATAGTGTGTTCTGTAGCTCACACATTAATGGCTATGTGCTTAAATCCTGGATTCATGAGTCTTCTTTAGAGAACGATCTTCTTCTCTTAGGAAACGACCTGATTTCCATACTCATATAGGTAAGTCTCGAAGATGTTTCTGCGAGACACCTTGTGATAAAAGTTAGACTTATTAAGGACTTTCATCCATCCTGTTTTCTTGCAGAACCCAACACTAATTAGAAATGGGAAGTTTTATATTAGTGCTCCATAATCACTTCCATAACTTGTTGGTACCACATTGAACCTTGTTTATCCTTTCCAAAACATAGGTTGGGTTTCTGCTATGGGCGATCAAACTTCATTCACAGACCTTAGTCTCATTTCCTTACACTTTATTGAAACCACTGCCTTTGGTAGACTTTTTGTAAATGGGTTTGCCAAGTTCTTACTTGTTTCAATATAGTTTACTGCAACTACTCCACTCTTGAGTAATTGTCTTACAATTTGATGTCTAAGACTTGCATGTCTAGACTTTCCATTATAAGTCTTGTTAGAGACATTATGGATAGTGGCTTGATTATCACAATTAATCAAGACCGCTGGACATGGCTTCTTCCAAAATGGGATTTCAACAAGTAAGTTTCTAATCCATTCCGCCTCCTTACATGCATCAGTTAACGCTATCAATTCTGACAACATCGTTGAGTCAGAAATACAAGTCTGCTTCTTAGAACTCCAAGACACAACAACACCTCCTAATGTAAATATTCATCCACCAGTCGACTTGGATTTGGATTCTACATTTTTCCAGGTAGCATCAGTGTATCCTTCTAATACAGCGTGATAGCCTTGATAATGCAAACCATAGTCGATGGTTCCTTCCAAGTAAGCCAACACTCTTGAAACTACTTTCCAGTGTTTAACTCCTGGGTTACTTGAGAAACAACATAGCAATCCTACGGCATGGGATATGACCGGTCTTGTGCAATGCATAGCATACATAAGACTTCGAATAATACTCTAATACTCAAGTGGTGCATGAGTACGCCCAGTATTCTTCATTAACTATATAGTAGGTTCCAAAGGAGTAGGGACTGGTTTGTCATGAAAATGATCATACTTCTTGAGAAATTTCTCAATGTAATGAGATTGGGTTCAAACCAACTCATCTCCTTTTCTTAGGATTTTGATTCCCAAGATCACATCAGCTTCCCCTAAGTCCTTCATATCAAAGTAAGACTTAAGAAACTTCTTTGTTTCTTCCACACGAGATATGCCAGATCCAAAAATAAGCATATCATCAACATACAAACAGAGAATCACACATCCAGAACTATCATGCTTACTATAGATACATTTTATCAGCATCATTCACAACAAAACCATGTGACGAAGCTACTTTGTCAAACTTCTCATGCCATTACATGGGAGCTTGCTTCAAGCCATAAAGAGATTCTACCAACTTGCAAACCTTCTTTTCTTGGCCTGGCAATATGAAACCTTTGGGTTGTTCCATATATATCTCTTCTTCTAAATCACCATTTAGAAAGGCGGTTTTGTCATCCATTTGATGTATAATTAACTTCTGTGTATAAGCAAGTGCAATTAAATAACGAATAGATGAGATGCGAGCAACATGAGAATATGTATCAAAATAGTCAATTCCATGTCGTTGTTTATAACCCTTAGCAACTAGTCTGGCTTTGAATTTATCAATGGAACCATCTACATTCATTTTTCTCTTGAATACCCATTTACATCCTATAGGCTTGACGCCAGGAGGTAAATCAAAATATATCCAAGTACCATTAGACAAAAGTGAATGCTTTTCATCATTGATAGACTCTTTCTAGAAAATAGCATCTCTGGAATTCATTGCCTCATCATAAGTTTTAGGTTCGTCATCAACATGCATTACATATGTAGTCATACTAAGAATTTCATTCTTACTACCTTCTACTAGATATTGTACCCATTCTGGACCAAAGCTTGTTTCTTTCCTTGCTCTCTTACTTCTTCTAGGTTCGATATCTTTTACAATTTCATAAGTATCTTCTATATCTCGAGTAGGAGCATAATGTTCATCATTGTTATTAGTCTCTACAAATTCTAGACTAGGTAACAATGGGTTTTCTATTGATTGCATTTGAGAACTATCCTATTCAAGTACTCAAAAAATTCCACATGTACAGATTCTATAATCTCAAAAGTGTCAAGGATTAAAAATCTGTGAGTAATACTGTTAAGTGAATAACCTACAAAAGCACATTCATACGCCCTATTTCCTAACTTAGGTCTTTTAGGATCAGGCTTCCTAACATATGCTAAACAACCCCAAACCTTAAGTCTTTTCAAATTTGGTTTTCTTTTAAACCATAATTCATAAGGAGAAATATTCTTCTTTTTCAAAGGAATTCTATTCAAAATATAGCATGCAGATAACATAGCTTCACCCCACAAGGAATTAGGAAAATTAGAACTAATAAGCATAGCATTAACCATCTCAACCAAAGTTCTATTTTTCCTTTCCGCAATACCATTTTGTTGAGGTGTATAGGGTGCAGTAAATTGATGAATTAAACCATGCTCTTTACAAAACAATTTAAATTCATTAGGAAAATACTCACCACCACGATCAGAACGTAAAATCTTAATTTTCTGTCCTAATCTCACTTGAAAACACATGTTATGAAAGTTTGAGAGTTCATCTCTGATTAAGAGTTTGATTACAGTCGAAGTAATCGTTGGGAGGTCTAGTTTTCCTCAAATTAAACCATTACCGGTTCATGTTATGTAGGTATTGTTGTTTCAAAAATGTTTCTGCAACAATCCTCAAGATTCGTATATGAAGATGAAGTTTAAGCCGTTAGATAACTGAGCAGTATTCTTCGTGATACACTCTTGGTAGATGAAGAAATTCAGCTACTAGTTGAATCAGATCCTTATCTTCAATAATTGTTGGTAGATGAAAATGGGGGGTACCTGCAAACGACACTCTGATGCCTCAATGAGTAAGAACTCTAAGCAGGTTTTTATGGAGAGAGAAGGATTAAAAATGTGTACCTTTTCAATTGGAATTTCACCTCTATTTATAGGTTATTGAGGAGTTGTATCCAGTCCAGTTTCTTTGTAGATACATTTTGACTATGTATCTGGACCAAATGATTTCCAGGTTCACTTGGTCTAAACAAATTTTTCTTGTTTTTAGGATTTGTAACTTGCAGGTTATTCCTGGTATTCTTAGTAACTGATTACTCTTTTTTTTGAGGATCTGTAACTCCCAGGTTTGAATGTGTACTTGTTCTTACCTATAACTTAATCTCCCTCTTTTTAAGAACCTTTAACCTCCAGATTTGAATATATACCTGGTGTTTTGTTGTAGAAGGATAATTGTTGACTGGGCTATAATCATTCTTCCATATTTTTTACCCAAGGTCCCAATACAGGGTAAAATTATTGGGATGGGGCACTTGGGCCTATATACAAACTATATGGTACAAACATCGCCCCCTCTCAATACTCAATTTGTTGAGGGGCTAAGAAAAATCTACCTTTGTTCAACTGCTCCGGCATTTTACTCAGACGCCCCCAACATGCTTGTTGAAGTGACATGGTGGTATGCTTCCGAACAAGGTTACACTTGGTGTTGGTGTTGTGGGATAAGTTTTCCGGAGCTTAATATGAATGAGTCTTGATGATTGTACTTGCTGCTGTAACAATTATTTTTGTTGCATTGCGACAAAGTCCTTTCTTTGGAATGTGGCAAGACTATTGCATCGATTGCTATAACATGTTGGCATATCTCTTGGATAATATATGACTCTTTTGGATTAACAACTGGTGTTGGTCTTGTTTTTGAGACAAGAGTTCGTGGTTACATTGGCGTAAGACTTGGTGAGATTTTGTGCTTGCAATGAGAGGAAGAGTTAAGTCTTTACTTGTGATTTGAGGCCGTAGATGCCAGCACGACGAAATACTTTCTCCTCGTATTGTAGTTTTTGTATAACTTCACAGTTCGGAAAAAAACTGGCATATTTCTTCTGTGGAGTATAGACCATTGTGCTTAGATATGTATGATGTTGTATAAATATACTCCAATTGATGCTCCAATAATGATGATGATGCCGAATAGTGATCTACACCTTTTAGATGATAATAAAACATCACAACTGCTCATGCATTAAGAGCTTGATAAGTGATGCTCTTCGGGTGATTTGATGCTTCACTATATGTCATACCTAACCAGGGGAGCATGGGGTAAAATATGAAACTCATTCCTTTGAGATCTTCATATTATATAGCTGTTGTTTTCTTCTTCTTTTTTTTCTCATTCTGTATTTTTTGTTTTTTTTTTACACCGTTTGTTCTTGCGATTTTTTTTGTTATTTTTTTTTTCTTCTCATCACTATTTTCCTCCATGTACAACAAAGCCTCTTCATGCAAATATTTTTTATTTTATTTTTCCTCTTCTGCTTCAGTTCCAAGTATGCTTCTTCATGCAAATGATATTTTACTTTTTTTTTTCTTTTTCCTCCTCGTTTCAGCTCCAAGAAAGCTTCTTCATGCATATAATAATTTTGACTCCATCAAAGATAGTTCGCAAGTCGATTTGATTTTTTTATCTCCTTTCGCTCCCGCTACAGTAAAGCTTCTTTTTGCAAATATACATATATATTCTTTGGTTTTTCATTTTCTCCCTCTCCAACAAAGTTTCTTCATGCATTTTTTTTTTAATTCCATCTAAGTTTCTTCATTAATTGTTTCTTCTTCCCTCCCCCTAAATGCTTTTCCAACAAAGCTTTCTCGTGTAATTTTTTCTAATTTGCTCAATAAAGCTTCTTCGCAAAATAACTTTTGTTCGTTACAGCTCCGATAAAGCTTATATAGGCAATTTTGTATTCTTTATAATTTTTATTTTTAGCTCTAGCTCCAGATCGGCCAGCAAAACTTTATTAAAAAGTATATTTCTTTTCCTCATATAATTAACTCTCATTTCCATGAGAATTGGGTTCCATTGCCCATGGAACAAGGTCCTTGCTATTCTTGAGCCTGCGCTAACGGTTTAGGTTTAGCTTGCTCGCTAATTTGCGCAAGTATTGACTATGACCGTGCAAGGATTATTTTTTTGAAATAGTTCCTATAATCAAATCCAAGTTGGTTTGGTTCTCACTGCCCTGAGATGGGGTTCCATTTCCCATGGAACAAGGTCCTTGCTATTCTTGAGCCTGTGCTAAACCGGTTTAGCTTGCTCCCAAATTTTCCCAAGTATTGACTAAGACCGTGCAAGGAATATTTTTTAAAATATTTCCTCTAATCAAAGACAAGTTATGATAGGTGCTAGCTATGCGAGAGTTATTGTTTAACTTCTCTGGCTAGTATGCCCGAAGTTTGTGTCCGATATTAGCTATCGCGAGTGTTATTGCTAAACGACTCTGACTAGTATCAAAGTGTGTGGATCATGCATTTGCTAATGAAGTGTGCATTTGTATGTGAATTGTGCATTTGTTGTATGAATAGAAAATGCGAATAATATAAGAAAATTGAGCAATCGTTTAGGCTTACCTTATGAGGTGAGAATGGGTCCAACATCAAAAATATGCATCATGAAGTCAATTGATCCAAGTTGTTGGAGTTCCAAGTTGTGGGTTTCATTTTGCTGCTGCTAGCTTAATATAACTTCTCTCCTACTAGCTTATCTATCAGGTGCAGTGCTTCCCCAGACGCCCCCAGTTGTTAGACTATTGTAAGTAAAATTTGCTTTGGCGTGTAAGTCAAACTATTTTAAACTCGTGCAAGTTTGAACTTGTAACGATCCAAAAGAACAGATCGTTAATTGGATTGCGAGCTGGGTCACTAGTTGGATCAACGAGGAATGTTGGTTCCATGAGTTGCGTCGTTAGGGAAGTCTTGAATTTGATTGATTGACCAAGGGAGCGTCTAGGAAAGATCGGTTATGGGGCAACCAAGTAACGGAAAATTGGCCTAATGATATGTTGGAGATGCTTTTTGCTAATTTCATACGAGTATACAACTTTAGCGATGAATTTTTGCAATGCTAGGTTAAGAGAGCATGAATATGTTGATTGTATTGCAACTGACGCCGATAGTTTATGTTCATATCGCTAGGCGTGTCATTGTTGACAACCACCATCCTCACACGTGTGTGATGCATGCGTGTATTTTTTTTATGAGTAACAATAAGATTGCATCCATGGCGACATTGAAGATTATTCCCATGTAAACCATCCGAGGTGATTGGCTCATATTTGCAGGAAACACAGAGGAACAACAATCTTTGTTTTGTGTTGCTTTTGCTTTATCTATTTTGTGCTTGTTTGAGCTTTGGTTTTTGAGGTACTCATCTCGCTTCTGCTCGCTGAGGTATTCCTACCGCTCGTGCATGTTGTTCTGATTTCTCGACGATCCGATGGCTTTCTTAGTGGTCATTCGGTCGTCGATCTTCCCTTGCGACATTATTGATGAGTGCTAAAAAGTGCATATTTCTATATATTTTTCTTGGCATTTAACTCATCTTTTGTGCATTAATTCTACATTTTATCCCATATTCTGTGTTTTCGTTGTTTTCAAGAATAAATACTTTTCTTAATTAATTTTGCATTTTTAGGTACTAAATAAAGCCTGGTTATCTCACGGAGCGAAAAGAGCAAAGGAACGGCAAAGACTCTCGCTAGGAGGAAGCGAAGAATGATGTTTGCAAGAGCCGGATCAACTAGAAGTGGGCTTGAATAGGAAGAATTGTTCTTAAAGAAGATATGGGCTTGGCATACCCAAGACCCAAAACCCTTACCCAAATCCATTTCCATTATCCATACCCATTTCCATGAGAGCCGTCAGATTGGATCCATCTTGTCATCCAACGGTCGCCTCATCATTGTGCATCAAAATCCGAAGCTCATGTCAAACACTATAGTACCTAACTCCATCTGAAGTCGTCAGTTTTGTTGTATCTCATCATCCAACGGTCGTTCCTATCGCGTCGTTGGATCATTCCATCATCTTTTCATCATACGCTTTCGCTTCGCTGAGCATCAACCTTTGATACGTCCGTCTAACACCCTAGTCACCGAACCCTATTACCCAACCAAACAGACCCTTCTTCTCCATCGGGTTCTTCTTCTCATCTTCCCAAAAGAAAACTCTGCCATCTCCATCACCACCATCTCTTCCATCACCATCTCGAACACCACCACTACCACCTTCCCCCGAAAAACTCAGTATTCCATCACCACCCTTGTCTCTTCCTTTCTCGTTTGTAGCATCGAGTCCTGATGCTACAAACTCGACAGTGAGAGAAGCTAGGGTTCACAGAAGTCTAGGGCTAGGCCAACAGCGCAACAAGAGAAGGAAGAGCATCATAGGGACATCAAGAAGCATGGGTCGAGCAGAATTCACACATGGGTGAGAGAATTTGATTTTCCCCAAATTAATTTAGGGTTTTCAAAATTAGGGTTTTTAGAAATTAGGAATTTGATGTAAGCTATAAATAGAAACTGATGTAGGATGTTAAAACGGTTCTTGGGTCATCCGAGATACCCCTAATTGGGTTAATTTCATTTCAATTTCCATTTCAAAGCAATTTAGGGTTCTTCAATTTCTGTTCATATTTGTTCTTTGCTGTTTAATTCCATCTTTCAATTTTTGTTTCTCACATGTTAGTTAATTTAATTTCCTGTTTTTCTTAGAGAAGACTATGAACCATGTTGGTTAACCATTTGGGTTAGACCCTGTTGAGCTCAAAACACTTAGGTTAGTGACATTCCAAGGGTTCACTGGCTTGTGATTAGTGGTTGCTTTAACAGACCATTAGTGCTAGGAGTTAGTAATAATCTAAGGGATGAACAAACCATATTAGTTAGAACCTAGGAACCTAAATGACCTGTGATTGTTTATGCTTTAATCAGATAGGCAATGCTAGGGTTATCTATGATTTTAGGTAGTTAACTAGCCACATGACAAGGTTAACCCAGGTGAACTAGCTAGGTGAAAGAGAATTCTCATCCATCTTCATACACTTCCATTCCCACTGTTTTTCATTTTCTTCACTACTTTTCCACTTTGTTTCCCTGTCACTGCCTTTTGGCCCTTGGCCATTGTCTTTGTTTTGTCACATTGTTACTATATCACTACCTCACTGTAAATATATCACCTCACTGTCACTGTAGGATAACTTTAGCTAGGAAGATTTCAATCACACCCAAGTCCCTGTGGAATGACCCTGTTCTTGCACACAAGCTACAACTGACCCTGTGCACTTGCAGGTATCACTATGGCATCCATTTATTCATCTTATTTACACATCTATAAAAGCCTACCAAGTTTTTGGCGCCGCTGCCGGGGACTTGGCTGTGCTGTTTTTGAAGATTTCTTAGCCATCTTGCATTTCATTCTATTCCATTTGCATCATTGCATCACTGTCTGCATCAGCATCTTGCATCTGCATTGCATTCCTGCATCTTAGTGTAACTTGCATAACCATTGCATTTGCATCTTCCCTGTTTCAGTGTAACATTTTTTGCATTATTGCATCATAACTTGCATATTCATCTCTTGTCTTTGCATACTCACTTGCATTCATTACATCTTGCTGTTCTTACTATTTTGTTGATGTGCCTCACTTTCTTCTTCTTTGAGCTGCAGGTACAACTGAAGTCCTGCTCTGTCCTTGTGGTGCCTCTGAACTTGTGGTGCTGCTGCTGTGGAGCTGGTGCTGCACTATTGTTGCTAGAACTTGTGATGTGTGGTGCTCCTGCTGGTGCCAGGCCAAGCTCTGCAACCCCTGCTGCCTGGTACTAAACTGAGCCATTAAAGCCCAACTGGGCTGTAAGCTGCAGAAGGTGAACCAAAGCCAACTGGGCTTTTGCAACCAAACTGAACAGCTGGGCTGTGCTTAAGCAAGTAAGCCTAAACCCATTAAGAGAACCCAACCTGTGGGCTTCCATTTTTAATTTGTGGGCTTGTAATAATTTTTTCCATTTTTCTGTTGGGTTTGTAATTAATTTCTTGTGGGCTTGTTTGTTTAATTGCTTGTGGGCTTGTGGTGTTAGATTGATTTGGGCCTGTAGTTTTAAATTAGAAAAACTGAACTTTTGAAAGCCAACCTGGGCCTCAGACCAAACAAGCAACAGTTGGGCTATTTCAAAAGCTACATTGGGCTTCAGTTTGCATACACATTGTAGGCTTAGTTCACCTTCCCTTGGCAAAGCAATTTCTTCCACCAATGTGGGCTTGCTCCCAACACTAAAACCAAATTTTTTGCTCCCAATTAAAAACCAAATTTTTCTACCTCTTTAAAACCAAATTTGCTCCCATCAAAACCAAAAGCTCCCAAATGGGCTTTGTCTTCAAAGTCTAAAACCAAAGTTTTCAAAACCCAATAAACCAAAATTTTTAAAACCCATTAAAAACCAAATTTCTTTTTCAAACCCGACAAAACCAAATGTTACCCATAAAAACCAAATTTTTCCCAAAAATCCAAACCCATTAAAAACCAAATTTTGGGCTTTGTAACATAGTTACTTAGCTTTTGAGCCAAATCATGTCTAGATCTTGGTCTACAGTTGGGGAATACAACAAATCCCTTAGAGAACTTGCGTATGGACATACTCCACGTTATGAACCTCCCATAGACCATGATGTCAATAGTTATAGGAATTATTATGGACATTTTCAAGTCCCGAGCCTCAATACATGAACCCTAATGACTATTCACACATGCATCATTCATCACAACGTGAAAATGAACATTTTGCTAGTGCCTCACTCACACAATCATCACTGATCAATCAATTAGAAGCTCGAATCAGCTTTAGAAATGCAATCACATGAGGAATCTGTCACATCTAATTTTCTTAGGCAACCTGAAATCTATGCATGTCCCGCATGTGGTAGTTTAGACCACCCTGTTGAGAATTGTCATATTTTGCATAATTTAGGCAATCTAGAGAAAATCCAAGGTATGAAATGCCCATAAATTGTGAGAATGGTAGTCATTGGGACCATAATCAATCCTTTGAGGGTTGCGATCAATATTTTGTAAACCCTAATGACCATGCACACATGTACCATTCACCACAATTTGAACATGAAGAATTTTGTACTCCCATGAATTTAGACTCCACCACAGAAGCTTTAAGACTCAGTAAGCAAAACTTTGATAGATCTACATCACGAATTCATGCATATTTAGATCAGATTTTGCTTCACCTACAAAAGGAGGAAATTCATGAGGAAATGTATGTTGTCCCTAATGAAGTGTCTAGTCCCATTCTGTAAATGATGTTGAATATGAACCTAATTTAGAGGAACATGAATCGACTAATGACACCACCACGTTAATGAGGACCAATATGCATGCTACCATGATGATGATTATGATGATATGTTAGAAGAACATGAAAATATTGTGGAACCTGTTGGTTCAATAATATATGGCTTCTCTCCCTCGACCTTCATGAATGTTGTTTTTTCTAATACTCATTGTAATTCATATGATTTTGATATTGACATGGGATTCGTACAATTATTCTGTGAAGATGAGCATGACATAGGAATAGTTGAATCTTCTGTAGACACTAATGTTAATATGCATGAAAATATTTGATGTGTCTGATTCTCTACCAGGCACATTGTGATATTTCTCCTGATTTGCCGATGCATGAGAATGAATCTGTTGATGATGTTGATGACTCTGATTGTGATCTTGCCAATTTGTTTGCTGATTGTGAGCATGTTGTGACACTTGTAGAAGACTTAGGAGATGTTGATGTGATTAATAATGATGTTCCTATCGTTACATAAGTCACAATCTGATGGCCTTCCACCCAACCTAGATTTGGTTTGTACCCATATTGTCAAACCGACTTTTCTGAGAGTCCCTAATCTAGGTTTGGAACTGTGTGCTTCCCAAGTCCTTTTGGACTATTTTGCATCTAAGTATAATATCTTTGAGGAGCCACATTGGAATTAGCATGTTTGCCCGTCCCTAGCACAGTTCACTTTGAGTTAGACCTTGTACATGATGAACCCCCAAAACTGCGAGATTTTGTTTCCAAAATTTTATCCGTTGAAAAATCCAGGTTTGGGGGTAGCTCATTTTGTTTCACAGCTTCACTTGCATGCCTATCATATATTATGTGTGAAGCTGTTGAAACCTCTACACTTTGTCTTTTGGGTTGATCCTCAACTCTTTAGATTGTTAGTGTATGGTGAATTTTTGTATATAATCCAGTAGATAAAATTTCTTAAAAACCTTTTGTTCCTTTTGTATATATTTTTCTAATCCAATATGATCTCGGCTGACATATGTTGGATTCTTGCCTTGAATAACGGAGTTCTAATATTGCTTTCGCCGAAATCGGGTATTCTCTTTCCTTTTTCTCTACTCAACATGATCCTCTTCATATGTTGTATTATAATTTTGTTCATATTTTGAAACATTGAGGATAATGTTTAGTTTAGGTTTGGGGGTGAAAAGTAGATACTTTGATAATATTCCATAATTGAAAACAAGAACTCCTTCTTTTTGAAAAAAATGAAAAATCAAAATTAAAAATTAAAAATTGAAAAAAACATAAAAATGGAGCTCATTTACCTTGAAATGTTGACTCTTGTGCAAATAGTATTTTTATTAGGAGTCTTAGTCTAGATATTTAGGCACCCTGATTCTAGCACAATTCACATAGTGATAAGAAACTTGCACGCGCACGATATACCAATACATGTATAGCCTCATCCTTGAGGTGTTCTATCGGAAGTTTTAGTTGCCAATCACTTTAGAATACTGAACGAAACTTGACTAGCTTGTTCTTTGGTTGGTTGGGATAGAAGGTGGAGGTTACATTAAGAAAGACAACCATCGAATTTAACTGGGTGCATGAAAAAGGGCTACCTCTTGCAAAGTGTCATGTAATCTTTTGTTTCCTTTTGTATATGTATCAAAAGTGTTTCCTTTTCAAAAAAAAAAAAGAAAAAAGAATGAAAAAAATGAAAAAATAAATCAAGTATTTATCAATTCCATCCTCTCTTGTTCCAAAAATAAAGAGAGTAGTCAATGTAAATAAGAGTCATGTAAATAGTCAATTTTTGTTTCATTGTAATAAGCAAGGAAGGGTGTATGCCATTGATGTACAACGCGAGTAATTGTGAAATACCTCCAACTCATTCACAATTCTCGTAAAGTCCGGACAGCTAGCTAGATTTCGACCTTGGTTCTTAGCCTGAGAAACTATCTCTTGGTGATTAGTAGTCATAACATCCGATCTTTCTTTACACATGTGTAGATACACTTTACACTCTTATCACATGTCTTTATTTGTTATCAGTGCTAGGATTCTGCCTTTGATAGCTAGATTGACATCTCCATTTTGCTGTGAGCTTAAACTGACTTGCACATGTCACATTTGATGGAATCTGAGCTTATATTTTGACCTAGAACTTTGTAGGTACGTTCTAAGCAAACCTTCACGAGACTTAACTCGTCCACTAGGGACACTTAGTGGTTTAAAAGGCTTAGTGCATACGCTAAATGCATTCGAGAGACCAGCGACAGTGGTATAGGTAGGATTTCCTTAGTTTTGTTTTACTTGAGGACAAGTAAAATTCAGGTTTGGGGGTATTTGATGAGTGCTAAAAAGTGCATATTTCTATATATTTTTCTTGGCATTTAACTCATCTTTTGTGCATTAATTCTACATTTTATCCCATATTCTGTGTTTTCGTTGTTTTCAAGAATAAATACTTTTCTTAATTAATTTTGCATTTTTAGGTACTAAATAAAGCCTGGTTATCTCACGGAGCGAAAAGAGCAAAGGAACGGCAAAGACTCTCGCTAGGAGGAAGCGAAGAATGATGTTTGCAAGAGCCGGATCAACTAGAAGTGGGCTTGAAGAGGAAGAATTGTTCTTAAAGAAGATATGGGCTTGGCATACCCAAGACCCAAAACCCTTACCCAAATCCATTTCCATTATCCATACCCATTTCCATGAGAGCCGTCAGATTGGATCCATCTTGTCATCCAACGGTCGCCTCATCATTGTGCATCAAAATCCGAAGCTCCTGTCAAACACTATAGTACCTAACTCCATCTGAAGCCGTCAGTTTTGTTGTATCTCATCATCCAACGGTCGTTCCCTATCGCGCCGTTGGATCATTCCATCATCTTTTCATCATACGCTTTCGCTTCGCTGAGCATCAACCTTTGATACGTCCGTCTAACACCCTAGTCACCGAACCCTATTACCCAACCAAACAGACCCTTCTTCTCCATCGGGTTCTTCTTCATCTTCCCAAAAGAAAACTCTGCCATCTCCATCACCACCATCTCTTCCATCACCATCTCGAACACCACCACTACCACCTTCCCCCGACAAACTCAGTATTCCATCACCACCCTTGTCTCTTCCTTTCTCGTTTGTAGCATCGAGTCCTGATGCTACAAACTCGACAGTGAGAGAATCTAGGGTTCACAGAAGTCTAGGGCTAGGCCAGCAGCGCAACAAGAGCAGGAAGAGCATCAGAGGGACATCAAGAAGCATGGGTCGAGCAGAATTCACACATGGGTGAGAGAATTTGATTTTCCCCAAATTAATTTAGGGTTTTCAAAATTAGAGTTTTTAGAAATTAGGAATTTGATGTAAGCTATAAATAGAAACTGATGTAGGATGTTAAAACGGTTCTTGGGTCATCCGAGATACTCCCTAATTGGGTTAATTTCATTTCAATTTCCATTTCAAAGCAATTTAGGGTTCTTCAATTTCTGTTCATATTTGTTCTTTGCTGTTTAATTCCATCTTTCAATTTTTGTTTCTCACATGTTAGTTAATTTAATTTCCTGTTTAAATCTTAGAGAAGACTATTGAACCATGTTGGTTAACCATTTGGGTTAGACCCTGTTGAGCTCAAAACACTTAGGTTAGTGACATTCCAAGGGTTCACTGGCTTGTGATTAGTGGTGCTTTAAACAGACCATTAGTGCTAGGAGTTAGTAATAATCTAAGGGATGAACAAACCATATTAGTTAGAAACCTAGGAACCTAAATGACCTGATTGTTTATGCTTTAATCAGATAGGCAATGCTAGGGGTTATCTAAGGATTTTAGGTAGTTAACTAGCCACATGACAAGGTTAACCCAGGTGAACTAGCTAGGTGAAAGAGAATTCTCATCCATCTTCATACACTTCCATTCCCACTGTTTTCATTTTTCTTCACTACTTTTCCACTTTGTTTCCCTGTCACTGCCTTTGGCCCTTGGCCATTGTCTTTGTTTTGTCACATTGTTACTATATCACTACCTCACTGTAAATATCACCTTCACTGTCACTGTAGGATAACTTTAGCTAGGAAGATTTCAATCACACCCAAGTCCCTGTGGAATGACCCTGTTCTTGCACACAAGCTACAACTGACCCTGTGCACTTGCAGGTATCACTATAGGCATCCATTTATTCATCTTATTTACACATCTATAAAAGCCTACCAAGTTTTTGGCGCCGCTGCCGGGGACTTGGCTGTGCTGTTTTGAAGATTTCTTAGCCATCTTGCATTTCATTCTATTCCATTTGCATCATTGCATCACTGTCTGCATCAGCATCTTGCATCTGCATTGCATTCCTGCATCTTAGTGTAACTTGCATAACCATTGCATTTGCATCTTCCCTGTTTCAGTGTAACATTTTTTGCATTATTGCATCATAACTTGCATATTCATCTCTTGTCTTTGCATACTCACTTGCATTCATTACATCTTGCTGTTCTTACTATTTTGTTGATGTGCCTCACTTTCTTCTTTGAGCTGCAGGTACAACTGAAGTCCTGCTCTGTGCCTTGTGGTGCCTCTGAACTTGTGGTGCTGCTGCTGTGGAGCTGGTGCTGCACTATTGTTGCTAGAACTTGTGATGCTGTGGTGCTCCTGCTGGTGCCAGGCCAAGTCTGCTGCAACCCCTGCTGCCTGGTACTAAACTGAGCCATTAAAGCCCAACTGGGCTGTAAGCTGCAGAAGGTGAACCAAAGCCCAACTGGGCTTTTGCAACCAAACTGAACAGCTGGGCTGTGCTTAAGCAAGTAAGCCTAAACCCATTAAGAGAACCCAACCTGTGGGCTTCCATTTTTAATTTGTGGGCTTGTAATAATTTTTTCCATTTTTCTGTTGGGTTTGTAATTAATTTCTTGTGGGCTTGTTTGTTTAATTGCTTGTGGGCTTGTGGTGTTAGATTGATTTGGGCCTGTAGTTTTAAATTAGAAAAACTGAACTTTTGAAAGCCAACTGGGCCTCAGACCAAACAAGCAACAGTTGGGCTATTTCAAAAGCTACATTGGGCTTCAGTTTGCATACACATTGTAGGCTTAGTTCACCTTCCCTTGGCAAAGCAATTTCTCCCACCAATGTGGGCTTGCTCCCAACACTAAAACCAAATTTTTGCTCCCAATTAAAACCAAATTTTTCTACCTCTTTAAAACCAAATTTGCTCCCATCAAAACCAAAAGCTCCCAAATGGGCTTTGTCTTCAAAGTCTAAAACCAAAGTTTTCAAAACCCAATAAACCAAAATTTTCTAAAACCCATTAAAAACCAAATTTCTTTTTCAAACCCGACAAAACCAAATGTTACCCATAAAAACCAAATTTTTCCCAAAAATCCAAACCCATTAAAAACCAAATTTTGGGCTTTGTAACATAGTTACTTAGCTTTTGAGCCAAATCATGTCTAGATCTTGGTCTACAGTTGGGGAATACAACAAATCCCTTAGAGAACTTGCGTATGGACATACTCCACGTTATGAACCTCCCATAGACCATGATGTCAATAGTTATAGGAATTATTATGGACATTTTCAAAGTCCCGAGCCTCAATACATGAACCCTAATGACTATTCACACATGCATCATTCATCACAACGTGAAAATGAACATTTTGCTAGTGCCTCACTCACACAATCATCACCGATCATCAATTAGAAGCTCGAATCACAGCTTTAGAAATGCAATCACATGAGGAATCTGTCACATCTAATTTTCTTAGGCAACCTGAAATCTATGCATGTCCCGCATGTGGTAGTTTAGACCACCCTGTTGAGAATTGTCATATTTTGCATAATTTTAGGCAATCTAGAGAAAATCCAAGGTATGAAATGCCCATAAATTGTGAGAATGGTAGTCATTGGGACCATAATCAATCCTTTGAGGGTTGCGATCAATATTTTGTAAACCCTAATGACCATGCACACATGTACCATTCACCACAATTTGAACATGAAGAATTTTGTACTCCCATGAATTTAGACTCCACCACAGAAGCTTTAAGACTCAGTAAGCAAAACTTTGATAGATCTACATCACGAATTCATGCATATTTAGATCAGATTTTGCTTCACCTACAAAAGGAGGAAATTCATGAGGAAATGTATGTTGTCCCTAATGAAGTGTCTAGTCCCATTCTTGTAAATGATGTTGAATATGAACCTAATTTAGAGGAACATGAATCGACTAATGACACCACCACTGTTAATGAGGACCAATATGCATGCTACCATGATGATGATTATGATGATATGTTAGAAGAACATGAAAATATTGTGGAACCTGTTGGTTCAATAATATATGGCTTCTCTCCCTCGACCTTCATGAATGTTGTTTTTTCTAATACTCATTGTAATTCATATGATTTTGATATTGACGTGGGATTCGTACAATTATTCTGTGAAGATGAGCATGACATAGGAATAGTTGAATCTTCTGTAGACACTAATGTTATATGCATGAAAATATATTTGATGTGTCTGATTCTCTACCAGGTCACATTGTGATATTTCTCCTGATTTGCCGATGCATGAGAATGAATCTGTTGATGACTCTGATTGTGATCTTGCCAATTTGTTTGCTGATTGTGAGCATGTTGTGACACTTAGAAGACTTAGGAGATGTTGATGTGATTAATAATGATGTTCCTATCGTTCTACATAAGTCACAATCTGATGGCCTTCCACCCAACCTAGATTTGGTTTGTACCCATATTGTCAAACCGACTTTTCTGAGAGTCCCTAATCTAGGTTTGGAACTGTGTGCTTCCCAAGTCCTTTTGGACTATTTTGCATCTAAGTATAATATCTTTGAGGAGCCACATTTGGAATTAGCATGTTTGCCCGTCCCTAGCACAGTTCACTTTGAGTTAGACCTTGTACATGATGAACCCCCAAAACTGCGAGATTTTGTTTCCAAAATTTTATCCGTTGAAAAATCCAGGTTTGGGGGTAGCTCATTTTGTTTCACAGCTTCACTTGCATGCCTATCATATTATTATTGTGTGAAGCTGTTGAAACCTCTACACTTTGTCTTTTGGGTTGATCCTCAACTCTTTAGATTGTTAGTGTATGGTGAATTTTTGTATATAATCCAGTAGATAAAATTTCTTAAAAACCTTTTTGTTCCTTTTGTATATATTTTTCTAATCCAATATGATCTCGGCTGACATATGTTGGATTCTTGCCTTGAATAACGGAGTTCTAATATTGCTTTCGCCGAAATCGGGTATTCTCTTTCCTTTTTCTCTACTCAACATGATCCTCTTCATATGTTGTATTATAATTTTGTTCATATTTTGAAACATTGAGGATAATGTTTAGTTTAGGTTTGGGGGTGAAAAGTAGATACTTTGATAATATTCCATAATTGAAAACAAGAACTCCTTCTTTTTGAAAAAATGAAAAAATCAAAATTAAAAATTAAAAATTGAAAAAACATAAAAATGGAGCTCATTTACCTTGAAATGTTGACTCTTGTGCAAATATGTATTTTTATTAGGAGTCTTAGTCTAGATATTTAGGCACCCTGATTCTAGCACAATTCACATAGTGATAAGAAACTTGCAGCGCACGATATACCAATACATGTATAGCCTCATCCTTGAGGTGTTCTATCGGAAGTTTTAGTTGCCAATCACTTTAGAATACTGAACGAAACTTGACTAGCTTGTTCTTTGGTTGGTTGGGATAGAAGGTGGAGGTTACATTAAGAAAGACAACCATCGAATTTAACTGGGTGCATGAAAAAGGGCTACCTCTTGCAAAGTGTCATGTAATCTTTTGTTTCCTTTTGTATATGTATCAAAAGTGTTTCCTTTTCAAAAAAGAAAAAAAAAAAAGAATGAAAAAAAGAAAAAATAAATCAAGTATTTATCAATTCCATCCTCTCTTGTTCCAAAAATAAAGAGAGTAGTCAATGTAAATAAGAGTCATGTAAATAGTCAATTTGTTGTTTCATTGTAATAAGCAAGGAAGGGTGTATGCCATTGATGTACAACGCGAGTAATTGTGAAATACCTCCAACTCATTCACAATTCTCGTAAAGTCCGGACAGCTAGCTAGATTTCGACCTTGGTTCTTAGCCTGAGAAACTATCTCTTGGTGATTAGTAGTCATAACATCCGATCTTTCTTTACACATGTGTAGATACACTTTACACTCTTATCACATGTCTTTATTTGTTATCAGTGCTAGGATTCTGCCTTTGATAGCTAGATTGACATCTCCATTTTGCTGTGAGCTTAAACTGACTTGCACATGTCACATTTGATGGAATCTGAGCTTATATTTTGACCTAGAACTTTGTAGGTACGTTCTAAGCAAACCTTCACGAGACTTAACTCGTCCACTAGGGACACTTAGTGGTTTAAAAGGCTTAGTGCATACGCTAAATGCATTCGAGAGACCAGCGACAGTGGTATAGGTAGGATTTCCTTAGTTTTGTTTTACTTGAGGACAAGTAAAATTCAGGTTTGGGGGTATTTGATGAGTGCTAAAAAGTGCATATTTCTATATATTTTTCTTGGCATTTAACTCATCTTTTGTGCATTAATTCTACATTTTATCCCATATTCTGTGTTTTCGTTGTTTTCAAGAATAAATACTTTTCTTAATTAATTTTGCATTTTTAGGTACTAAATAAAGCCTGGTTATCTCACGGAGCGAAAAGAGCAAAGGAACGGCAAAGACTCTCGCTAGGAGGAAGCGAAGAATGATGTTTGCAAGAGCCGGATCAACTAGAAGTGGGCTTGAAGAGGAAGAATTGTTCTTAAAGAAGATATGGGCTTGGCATACCCAAGACCCAAAACCCTTACCCAAATCCATTTCCATTATCCATACCCATTTCCATGAGAGCCGTCAGATTGGATCCATCTTGTCATCCAACGGTCGCCTCATCATGTGCATCAAAATCCGAAGCTCCTGTCAAACACTATAGTACCTAACTCCATCTGAAGCCGTCAGTTTTGTTGTATCTCATCATCCAACGGTCGTTCCTATCGCGCCGTTGGATCATTCCATCATCTTTTCATCATACGCTTTCGCTTCGCTGAGCATCAACCTTTGATACGTCCGTCTAACACCCTAGTCACCGAACCCTATTACCCAACCAAACAGACCCTTCTTCTCCATCGGGTTCTTCTTCTCATCTTCCCAAAAGAAAACTCTGCCATCTCCATCACCACCATCTCTTCCATCACCATCTCGAACACCACCACTACCACCTTCCCCCAAACTCAGTATTCCATCACACACCCTTGTCTCTTCCTTTCTCGTTTGTAGCATCGAGTCCTGATGCTACAAACTCGACAGTGAGAGAATCTAGGGTTCACAGAAGTCTAGGGCTAGGCCAGCAGCGCAACAAGAGCAGGAAGAGCATCAGAGGGACATCAAGAAGCATGGGTCGAGCAGAATTCACACATGGGTGAGAGAATTTGATTTTCCCCAAATTAATTTAGGGTTTTCAAAATTAGAGTTTTTAGAAATTAGGAATTTGATGTAAGCTATAAATAGAAACTGATGTAGGATGTTAAAACGGTTCTTGGGTCATCCGAGATACCCCTAATTGGGTTAATTTCATTTCAATTTCCATTTCAAAGCAATTTAGGGTTCTTCAATTTCTGTTCATATTTGTTCTTTGCTGTTTAATTCCATCTTTCAATTTTTGTTTCTCACATGTTAGTTAATTTAATTTCCTGTTTAAATCTTAGAGAAGACTATTGAACCATGTTGGTTAACCATTTGGGTTAGACCCTGTTGAGCTCAAAACACTTAGGTTAGTGACATTCCAAGGGTTCACTGGCTTGTGATTAGTGGTGCTTTAAACAGACCATTAGTGCTAGGAGTTAGTAATAATCTAAGGGATGAACAAACCATATTAGTTAGAAACCTAGGAACCTAAATGACCTATGATTGTTTATGCTTTAATCAGATAGGCAATGCTAGGGGTTATCTAAGGATTTTAGGTAGTTAACTAGCCACATGACAAGGTTAACCCAGGTGAACTAGCTAGGTGAAAGAGAATTCTCATCCATCTTCATACACTTCCATTCCCACTGTTTTCATTTTCTTCACTACTTTTCCACTTTGTTTCCCTGTCACTGCCTTTGGCCCTTGGCCATTGTCTTTGTTTTGTCACATTGTTACTATATCACTACCTCACTGTAAATATATCACCTTCACTGTCACTGTAGGATAACTTTAGCTAGGAAGATTTCAATCACACCCAAGTCCCTGTGGAATGACCCTGTTCTTGCACACAAGCTACAACTGACCCTGTGCACTTGCAGGTATCACTATAGGCATCCATTTATTCATCTTATTTACACATCTATAAAAGCCTACCAAGTTTTTGGCGCCGCTGCCGGGGACTTGGCTGTGCTGTTTTGAAGATTTCTTAGCCATCTTGCATTTCATTCTATTCCATTTGCATCATTGCATCACTGTCTGCATCAGCATCTTGCATCTGCATTGCATTCCTGCATCTTAGTGTAACTTGCATAACCATTGCATTTGCATCTTCCCTGTTTCAGTGTAACATTTTTTGCATTATTGCATCATAACTTGCATATTCATCTCTTGTCTTTGCATACTCACTTGCATTCATTACATCTTGCTGTTCTTACTATTTTGTTGATGTGCCTCACTTTCTTCTTTGAGCTGCAGGTACAACTGAAGTCCTGCTCTGTGCCTTGTGGTGCCTCTGAACTTGTGGTGCTGCTGCTGTGGAGCTGGTGCTGCACTATTGTTGCTAGAACTTGTGATGTTGTGGTGCTCCTGCTGGTGCCAGGCCAAGTCTGCTGCAACCCCTGCTGCCTGGTACTAAACTGAGCCATTAAAGCCCAACTGGGCTGTAAGCTGCAGAAGGTGAACCAAAGCCCAACTGGGCTTTTGCAACCAAACTGAACAGCTGGGCTGTGCTTAAGCAAGTAAGCCTAAACCCATTAAGAGAACCCAACCTGTGGGCTTCCATTTTTAATTTGTGGGCTTGTAATAATTTTTTCCATTTTTCTGTTGGGTTTGTAATTAATTTCTTGTGGGCTTGTTTGTTTAATTGCTTGTGGGCTTGTGGTGTTAGATTGATTTGGGCCTGTAGTTTTAAATTAGAAAAACTGAACTTTTGAAAGCCCAACTGGGCCTCAGACCAAACAAGCAACAGTTGGGCTATTTCAAAAGCTACATTGGGCTTCAGTTTGCATACACATTGTAGGCTTAGTTCACCTTCCCTTGGCAAAGCAATTTCTTCCACCAATGTGGGCTTGCTCCCAACACTAAAACCAAATTTTTTGCTCCCAATTAAAAACCAAATTTTTCTACCTCTTTAAAACCAAATTTGCTCCCATCAAAACCAAAAGCTCCCAAATGGGCTTTGTCTTCAAAGTCTAAAACCAAAGTTTTCAAAACCCAATAAACCAAAATTTTCTAAAACCCATTAAAAACCAAATTTCTTTTTCAAACCCGACAAAACCAAATGTTACCCATAAAAACCAAATTTTTCCCAAAAATCCAAACCCATTAAAAACCAAATTTTGGGCTTTGTAACATAGTTACTTAGCTTTTGAGCCAAATCATGTCTAGATCTTGGTCTACAGTTGGGGAATACAACAAATCCCTTAGAGAACTTGCGTATGGACATACTCCACGTTATGAACCTCCCATAGACCATGATGTCAATAGTTATAGGAATTATTATGGACATTTTCAAAGTCCCGAGCCTCAATACATGAACCCTAATGACTATTCACACATGCATCATTCATCACAACGTGAAAATGAACATTTTGCTAGTGCCTCACTCACACAATCATCACCGATCAATCAATTAGAAGCTCGAATCACAGCTTTAGAAATGCAATCACATGAGGAATCTGTCACATCTAATTTTCTTAGGCAACCTGAAATCTATGCATGTCCCGCATGTGGTAGTTTAGACCACCCTGTTGAGAATTGTCATATTTTGCATAATTTTAGGCAATCTAGAGAAAATCCAAGGTATGAAATGCCCATAAATTGTGAGAATGGTAGTCATTGGGACCATAATCAATCCTTTGAGGGTTGCGATCAATATTTTGTAAACCCTAATGACCATGCACACATGTACCATTCACCACAATTTGAACATGAAGAATTTTGTACTCCCATGAATTTAGACTCCACCACAGAAGCTTTAAGACTCAGTAAGCAAAACTTTGATAGATCTACATCACGAATTCATGCATATTTAGATCAGATTTTGCTTCACCTACAAAAGGAGGAAATTCATGAGGAAATGTATGTTGTCCCTAATGAAGTGTCTAGTCCCATTCTTGTAAATGATGTTGAATATGAACCTAATTTAGAGGAACATGAATCGACTAATGACACCACCACTGTTAATGAGGACCAATATGCATGCTACCATGATGATGATTATGATGATATGTTAGAAGAACATGAAAATATTGTGGAACCTGTTGGTTCAATAATATATGGCTTCTCTCCCTCGACCTTCATGAATGTTGTTTTTTCTAATACTCATTGTAATTCATATGATTTTGATATTGACGTGGGATTCGTACAATTATTCTGTGAAGATGAGCATGACATAGGAATAGTTGAATCTTCTGTAGACACTAATGTTAATATGCATGAAAATATATTTGATGTGTCTGATTCTCTACCCAGGTCACATTGTGATATTTCTCCTGATTTGCCGATGCATGAGAATGAATCTGTTGATGATGTTGATGACTCTGATTGTGATCTTGCCAATTTGTTTGCTGATTGTGAGCATGTTGTGACACTTGTAGAAGACTTAGGAGATGTTGATGTGATTAATAATGATGTTCCTATCGTTCTACATAAGTCACAATCTGATGGCCTTCCACCCAACCTAGATTTGGTTTGTACCCATATTGTCAAACCGACTTTTCTGAGAGTCCCTAATCTAGGTTTGGAACTGTGTGCTTCCCAAGTCCTTTTGGACTATTTTGCATCTAAGTATAATATCTTTGAGGAGCCACATTTGGAATTAGCATGTTTGCCCGTCCCTAGCACAGTTCACTTTGAGTTAGACCTTGTACATGATGAACCCCCAAAACTGCGAGATTTTGTTTCCAAAATTTTATCCGTTGAAAAATCCAGGTTTGGGGGTAGCTCATTTTGTTTCACAGCTTCACTTGCATGCCTATCATATTATTATTGTGTGAAGCTGTTGAAACCTCTACACTTTGTCTTTTGGGTTGATCCTCAACTCTTTAGATTGTTAGTGTATGGTGAATTTTTGTATATAATCCAGTAGATAAAATTTCTTAAAAACCTTTTTGTTCCTTTTGTATATATTTTTCTAATCCAATATGATCTCGGCTGACATATGTTGGATTCTTGCCTTGAATAACGGAGTTCTAATATTGCTTTCGCCGAAATCGGGTATTCTCTTTCCTTTTTCTCTACTCAACATGATCCTCTTCATATGTTGTATTATAATTTTGTTCATATTTTGAAACATTGAGGATAATGTTTAGTTTAGGTTTGGGGGTGAAAAGTAGATACTTTGATAATATTCCATAATTGAAAACAAGAACTCCTTCTTTTTGAAAAAAATGAAAAAATCAAAATTAAAAATTAAAAATTGAAAAAAACATAAAAATGGAGCTCATTTACCTTGAAATGTTGACTCTTGTGCAAATATGTATTTTTATTAGGAGTCTTAGTCTAGATATTTAGGCACCCTGATTCTAGCACAATTCACATAGTGATAAGAAACTTGCACGCGCACGATATACCAATACATGTATAGCCTCATCCTTGAGGTGTTCTATCGGAAGTTTTAGTTGCCAATCACTTTAGAATACTGAACGAAACTTGACTAGCTTGTTCTTTGGTTGGTTGGGATAGAAGGTGGAGGTTACATTAAGAAAGACAACCATCGAATTTAACTGGGTGCATGAAAAAGGGCTACCTCTTGCAAAGTGTCATGTAATCTTTTGTTTCCTTTTGTATATGTATCAAAAGTGTTTCCTTTTCAAAAAAAAAAAAAGAAAAAAAGAAAAAAAAGAATGAAAAAATGAAAAAATAATCAAGTATTTATCAATTCCATCCTCTCTTGTTCCAAAAATAAAAGAGAGTAGTCAATGTAAATAAGAGTCATGTAAATAGTCAATTTGTTGTTTCATTGTAATAAGCAAGGAAGGGTGTATGCCATTGATGTACAACGCGAGTAATTGTGAAATACCTCCAACTCATTCACAATTCTCGTAAAGTCCGGACAGCTAGCTAGATTTCGACCTTGGTTCTTAGCCTGAGAAACTATCTCTTGGTGATTAGTAGTCATAACATCCGATCTTTCTTTACACATGTGTAGATACACTTTACACTCTTATCACATGTCTTTATTTGTTATCAGTGCTAGGATTCTGCCTTTGATAGCTAGATTGACATCTCCATTTTGCTGTGAGCTTAAACTGACTTGCACATGTCACATTTGATGGAATCTGAGCTTATATTTTGACCTAGAACTTTGTAGGTACGTTCTAAGCAAACCTTCACGAGACTTAACTCGTCCACTAGGGACACTTAGTGGTTTAAAAGGCTTAGTGCATACGCTAAATGCATTCGAGAGACCAGCGACAGTGGTATAGGTAGGATTTCCTTAGTTTTGTTTTACTTGAGGACAAGTAAAATTCAGGTTTGGGGGTATTTGATGAGTGCTAAAAAGTGCATATTTCTATATATTTTTCTTGGCATTTAACTCATCTTTTGTGCATTAATTCTACATTTTATCCCATATTCTGTGTTTTCGTTGTTTTCAAGAATAAATACTTTTCTTAATTAATTTTGCATTTTTAGGTACTAAATAAAGCCTGGTTATCTCACGGAGCGAAAAGAGCAAAGGAACGGCAAAGACTCTCGCTAGGAGGAAGCGAAGAATGATGTTTGCAAGAGCCGGATCAACTAGAAGTGGGCTTGAAGAGGAAGAATTGTTCTTAAAGAAGATATGGGCTTGGCATACCCAAGACCCAAAACCCTTACCCAAATCCATTTCCATTATCCATACCCATTTCCATGAGAGCCGTCAGATTGGATCCATCTTGTCATCCAACGGTCGCCTCATCATTGTGCATCAAAATCCGAAGCTCCTGTCAAACACTATAGTACCTAACTCCATCTGAAGCCGTCAGTTTTGTTGTATCTCATCATCCAACGGTCGTTCCTATCGCGCCGTTGGATCATTCCATCATCTTTTCATCATACGCTTTCGCTTCGCTGAGCATCAACCTTTGATACGTCCGTCTAACACCCTAGTCACCGAACCCTATTACCCAACCAAACAGACCCTTCTTCTCCATCGGGTTCTTCTTCTCATCTTCCCAAAAGAAAACTCTGCCATCTCCATCACCACCATCTCTTCCATCACCATCTCGAACACCACCACTACCACCTTCCCCCGACAAACTCAGTATTCCATCACCACCCTTGTCTCTTCCTTTCTCGTTTGTAGCATCGAGTCCTGATGCTACAAACTCGACAGTGAGAGAATCTAGGGTTCACAGAAGTCTAGGGCTAGGCCAGCAGCGCAACAAGAGCAGGAAGAGCATCAGAGGGACATCAAGAAGCATGGGTCGAGCAGAATTCACACATGGGTGAGAGAATTTGATTTTCCCCAAATTAATTTAGGGTTTTCAAAATTAGAGTTTTTAGAAATTAGGAATTTGATGTAAGCTATAAATAGAAACTGATGTAGGATGTTAAAACGGTTCTTGGGTCATCCGAGATACTCCCTAATTGGGTTAATTTCATTTCAATTTCCATTTCAAAGCAATTTAGGGTTCTTCAATTTCTGTTCATATTTGTTCTTTGCTGTTTAATTCCATCTTTCAATTTTTGTTTCTCACATGTTAGTTAATTTAATTTCCTGTTTAAATCTTAGAGAAGACTATTGAACCATGTTGGTTAACCATTTGGGTTAGACCCTGTTGAGCTCAAAACACTTAGGTTAGTGACATTCCAAGGGTTCACTGGCTTGTGATTAGTGGTGCTTTAAACAGACCATTAGTGCTAGGAGTTAGTAATAATCTAAGGGATGAACAAACCATATTAGTTAGAAACCTAGGAACCTAAATGACCTGTGATTGTTTATGCTTTAATCAGATAGGCAATGCTAGGGGTTATCTAAGGATTTTAGGTAGTTAACTAGCCACATGACAAGGTTAACCCAGGTGAACTAGCTAGGTGAAAGAGAATTCTCATCCATCTTCATACACTTCCATTCCCACTGTTTTCATTTTCTTCACTACTTTTCCACTTTGTTTCCCTGTCACTGCCTTTGGCCCTTGGCCATTGTCTTTGTTTTGTCACATTGTTATTATATCACTACCTCACTGTAAATATATCACCTTCACTGTCACTGTAGGATAACTTTAGCTAGGAAGATTTCAATCACACCCAAGTCCCTGTGGAATGACCCTGTTCTTGCACACAAGCTACAACTGACCCTGTGCACTTGTAGGTATCACTGTAGGCATCCATTTATTCATCTTATTTACACATCTATAAAAGCCTACCAATTATCTGCTTCAATGTCTTTCCTTTCATACAATTTGTGTCTCTTATCTTGACAACTTCACACATGTTGTGCCCGCAAAACCTCATGTGAAATTCGTGCATGCCGACGTGGAACGATACTTTCAGAGTATTGGGTATTAATTACCTATTTGAAATCTCTTATCCACTAAGGTCTCCAGTAATCAGTTTGACTATTTTCCTTCTCTAACTGTTGCAATATTTCGAGCAGACCTAGATATCTGGGTGTTACTCTGGTCCTCTCGACTTGCATAATACGCGAGACTAAGTGAAAGCCTCTATTGTCAACGAAGTTTGGACGCGATTTTAACATGTTCTTTTGATGATGATTTAAATCTATTTATTCAGATTAATACCTTCACTTAAAAGAGGGGTTGTAATACGTACCCTGCGATTTCTATTACTTATCCCGTGGGTATAAGTTCTTGCAGAAAGACGTCATGATATCGTCGTTGCTGGTGATGTTTCAACTTCTTCTTGGAGTGGGTGATCAACATTGTTACGAATTCTTCGTGCTCTTGCATCCGCATAAATGTTCCATCCCTCCGACTTGCTTGTGATGTAGCTCTGGATCTTGATTTGTTTTTGATGATTCCTTCTCTGCCCCACGGCGGGCGCCAAAAGATGTTGTTTCAAAAATGTTTCTGCAACAATCCTCAAGATTCGTATATGAAGCTATTAGATGACTGAGTAATATTCTTCGTGATACACTGTTGGTAGATGAAGAAATTCAGCTAGTTGTTGAATCATCCCCTTATCTTCAATAGTTATTGGTAGATGAAAAAAGGGGGTACCTGCAAAAGACACTCTGATGCCTCAATGAGTAAGAGTTCTAAGCTGGTTTTTATGGAGAGGGAAAGATTAGAAATGTGTACCTTTTCAATTGGAATTTAACCTCTATTTATAGGTTATTGAGGAGCTGTATCCAGTCTAGTTTCTGTCTAGATACATTTTGACTATGTATCTGGACCAAATGATTTCGAAGTTCACTTGGTCTAAACCAATTTTCCTTGTTTTTAGGATCTGTAACCTGCAAGTTATACCTGGTCTTCTTAGTAACTGATTACCCCTTTTTCTGAGGATCTGTAACTCCCAGGTTTGAATAAGTACCTGGTCTTACCCATAACTTATTCTCCATCTTTTTAAGGATATTTAACCTCTAGGTTTGAATATGTACCTGGTGTTTTGTTGTGGAAGGATAATTACTGACCGGTGTTTTTACAATCAATGAGCCCAAAACGAGTTTGGCTCATTGATTTTTTGGGGATTTTTTTGGGTTATCGAAAATTATTCTCATTGTACTGCTACTTTGAGATCAGTACTTGCCATGTCCATGGTCCCCATGTTTTTTTTATGCAAAGTAACGTCACCTTTTTCATTACACTCCTAATAATATAGTAGGTAGAGCATATCTACTGTTGGATATTTTCTCGATTGGAACGTTTTGATGGTGATAATTTTACTCGTTGGCAAGAGACTGTGAAATTTTTCCTGATCACCATCAAGTTGTGGTACATACTTGAAGACGGTTTGGATGAAATTCCTGCACTATCAGACAAAGACACTGATGATTTGAAGGCCAGAAGAAAGAAGCGTCAGGAAGATGATTTTATGTGTCGTGGTCATATCTTGAATGCCCTGGGAACTAGTGTTTACAATGCCCATCGAAGTATTTCGTCTGCAAAGGAATTATGGACTACGCTTGAAAACAAATACAAGATTTCTGAAGCAAGCAACAAGAAATTCCTAATTTGCAACTTCATGGATTTTAAAATGGTTGACAGTAAGTCAATTATTTCCCAGGTCAGTGAACTTTTACTCATTGTTAATCATATTAAGGATGTTGGAATTGAACTTGTTTATGCCTTTATTGTCGGAGTCATTATTTCTCTTCTTCCTCCTTCTTGGAATGGTTATAAGAAGAAACTTAAGCATGCTGAGACTGACTATGATTTAGAAGGTTTACAGCGTCATCTTCGTATAGAAGAGGACTCTCGTAAACGAGAAATTAAGGATAGTCAGCAAACTGAGGATCATTCTAAGATTAACAATGTAGATTTTTCTAAGACACCAAATGCTTTGAAACCTAATAATGATACTCAGTTTAAGAAGCAACATCCCAACAAGAAGAGTAAGAAGAAGGGGCCTTGCTTCTTCTGTTATAAACCCGTCCATATTGCTCGTGACTGTCGTCTCAAAAAGAAACAACAAGGACAGAAAAAGGAGGAAAATATGGTCGATGACAAACTTTTTATTGTAGTGCAAGCCGCCAACGCCGTTTCTAACAATGAGAGTGGATGGTGGTACGACAATGGTTCAACTGTCCTTATCTGTAAAGACAGGCATCTTTACAAGACATATGAATCGGTTACTGGCGAAGGAAACTAAGTTGTCTCTGCAAACAACTTACACATCAAAGTGATTGGAAAACGCACTATTGATCTCTCCTTTACTTCGGTAAAGACTGTTACTCTTACTAATGTATTACATGTCCCTGACATTGTGAAAAACCTTGTTTCTGGAGACCTCGTTATGAAGGCCGGATTCAAGACGACTTATGAGTCCAATAAGTTTGTATTGTCCAAAAATGGTGTATTTGTTGGACAAGGATATGCTTGTAATGGGATGATTAAGCTTAATTTAATAAATAATGGTTCTACTTATATTATTGACTCCGTTAATATATGGCATGGTAGATTAGGACATGTGAATTATGGTTCCCTTAGAAACATGAGAAAATTAGGATTAATTTATGATTGCAATTTTGATAATATCTCTAAGTGTGAAATATGTGTGCAAGAAAAAATACATAGAATTTCCTTTAAGTCTGTAGTTAGAAATTCTTTCTTGCTTGAATTAGTACATAGTGATGTTGGTGATTTAAAAAATCATGTGACTCGTGGTGGAAACAAATACTATGTTACTTTTATTGATGATTGCACTAGATATGCTTATACTTACTTGATGAAATCTAAGGATGAAGTCTTTGATATGTTCAAAATATACAAAGCAGAAGTAGAGACACAATTAGGACAGAAAATTAAAATTTTACGTTCTGATCGTGGTGGTGCGTATTTTCCTAATGAATTTAAATTGTTTTGTCAAGAGCATGGTTTAATTCATCAATTTACTGCACCTTATACACCTCAAAAAAATGGTATTGCGGAAAGGAAAAATAGAACGTTGGTTGAGATGGTTAATGCTATGCTTATTAGTTCTAATTTGCCTAATTCCTTGTGGGGTGAAGCTATGTTATCTGCATGCTATATTTTGAATAGAATTCCTTTGAAAAAGAAAGAATGTTTCTCCCTATGAATTGTGGTTTAATAGGAAACCAAATTTGAGAAGACTTAAAGTTTGGGGTTGCTTAGCATATGTTAGGAAGCCTGGTCCTAAAAGACCTAAGTTAGGAAATAGGACGTATAAATGTGCTTTTGTAGGTTATTCACTTAACAGTATTACTTACAGATTTTTAATCCTTGACACTTTTGAGATTATAGAATCTGTAGATGTGGAATTTTTTGAGAACTTGAATAGGAATAGTTCCCAAATGCAACCCATAGAAAACTCATTGTTACCTAGTCTAGAATATATAGAGACTAATAACAATGATGAACATTATGCTCCTAACATAGAAGATATTTATGAAAGTATAGAAGATATCGAACCTAGAAGAAGTAAGAGAGCAAGGAAAGCGAAAAGCTTTGGTCCAGAATGGGTACAATATCTTGTAGAAGGTAGTAAGAATTAAATTCTTAGTATGACTAGATATGTAATGCATGTTGATGATGACCCTAAAACTTATGCTAAGGAAATGAGTTCCAGAGATGCTATTTTCTGTAAAGAGTCTATCAATGATGAAAAGCATTCACTTTTGTCTAATGGTACTTGGATATATTGTGATTTACCTCCTGGTGTAAAGCCTATAGGATGTAAATGGGTATTCAAGAGAAAAATGAATGCAGACGGTTCCGTTGATAAGTTCAAAACCAGACTAGTTGCTAAGGGTTATAAACAACGACATGGAATTGACTATTTTGATACATATGCTCCTGTTGCTCGCATCTCATCTATTCGTTGTTTAATTGCACTTGCCTCTACACAGAAGTTAATTATACATCAAATGGATGTCAAAACCGCCTTTCTAAATGGTGATTTAGAAGAAGAGATATATATGGAACAACCCGAAGGTTTCATATTTCCAGGCCAAGAAAAGAAGGTTTGCAAGTTGGTAAAATCTCTTTATGGATTGAAGCAAGCTCCCATGCAATGGCATGAGAAGTTTGACAAAGTAGCTTTGTCACATGGTTTTGTTGTAAATGATGCTGATAAATGTATCTATAGTAAGCATGATAGTTCTGGATGTGTGATTCTCTGTTTGTACGTTGATAATATGCTTATTTTTGGATCTGACATATCTCGTGTGGAAGAAACAAAGAAGTTTCTTAACTCTAACTTTGATATGAAGGACTTAGGGGAGGCTGATGTGATCTTGGGAATCAAAATCCTAAGAAAGGGAGATGAGTTGGTTTTAACCCAATCTCATTACATTGAGAAATTTCTCAAGAAGTATGGTCATTTTGATGACAAACCAGCCCCTACTCCTTTAGAACCTACTATAAAGTTAATGAAGAACACTGGGCGTACTCATGCACCACTTGAGTATTCTAGTATTATTAGAAGTCTTATGTATGCTATGCATTGCACAAGACCAGACATAGCTCATGCCGTGGGATTGCTATGTCGTTTCTCAAGTAACCCAGGAGTTGAACACTGGAAAGCAGTTTCAAGAGTTTTGGCTTACTTGAAAGGAACCATTGACTATGGTTTGCATTATAACGGCTATCCCGCTGTATTAGAAGGATACAGTGATGCTACCTGGAGCAATGTAGAATCCAAATCCAAGTCGAATGGTGGATGGATATTTACATTAGGAGGTGCTGCTGTGTCTTGGATTTCCAAGAAGCAGACCTGTATTTCTGACTCAACAATGTTGTCAGAATTGATAGCGTTAACCGATGCATGTAAGGAGGCGGAATGACTTAGAAACTTACTTGTAGAAATCCCATTTTGGAAGAAGCCATGTCCAGCGGTCTTGATTAATTGTGATAATCAAGCAACTATTTATAATGTCTCTAACAAGACTTATAATGGAAAGTCAAGACATGCAAGTCTTAGACATCAAATGGTAAGACAATTACTCAAAAGAGGAGTAGTTGCAGTAAACTATATTGAAACAAGTAAGAACTTGGCAGACCCATTTACAAAAAGTCTACCAAAGGCAGTGGTTTCAATAAAGTGTAATGAAATGAGACTAAGGTCTGTGAATGAAGTTTGATCGCCCATAGAAGAAACCCAACCTATGTTTTGGAAAGGATAAACAAGGTTCAATGTGGTACCAACAAGTTATGGAGGTGATTATGGAGCACTAATACAAAACTTCTCATTTCTAATTAGTGTTGGTTTTCTGCAAGAAAACAGGATGGATGAAAATCCTTAATAAGTCTAACTTTTATCACAAGGTGTCTCGCAGAAATACCTTCGAGACTTACCTATATGAGTATGGAAATCAGGCCGTTTCCTAAGAGAAAAAGACCGTTCTCTAAAGAAGACTCATGAATCCAGGATTTAAGCACATGGCCATTAATGTGCGAGCTACATAACACACTATTCTCAGAAATCAATATGTGTTGAAATTCCGGTTTTATCATTAGGGGTACTTGGTTCAAGACTAGTTTCACCACTGAACCTCGATAAGGCTTTGAATTTCTTACACTAAGTGAAGGTTCAAATCCAATATATACCTATCATTTATGTATTGGTTTCAACGATGATGCTTATTTCCAAAACTAAGCGTGAACTACGTTGGCTTGATCCCACTCGGGTACGTAGGCAGTCACTTTAGTGATGCAGCCACTCTGATTTATTTTTTTTTTATTTTTTTTTTTTACTTTGTGTTTTTCTCATTTTTTGAAAATAGGGGGAGAATGTTGGATATTCTCTAAAAAGCATCATCAAAACCTTATACAGTGTGTTTCTTGGTAGGGTCAAGGAAGTACAATCCTTGAATTCGATTACGGTGTTAGGGCTTCATTGAATCCTGAAGGCATAATTCGAAAGACCGTTTGTACTCTCCAAATTTATTAGGAAAGGTCAAATTATGTCTAAAAGAATCGAAAGAGCCTTGAAATCAGGAATACACCATTTTCTGTTTCTATTTTCATCCTCTTGTATAACCCAAAATTTCCAACATCTACACAGTAGTTTTGGTCCATGAAATGAAATATATGAAGCATGTTATTGCATTTTGAGTGGTTTGTCCCCATAATATGACTTGTTGGGACAATTCACAATTGCATGCTTTGTCCACATGCCGATCAAGAACCTCCACTATGACACCAAAACCATGAAAGTGGGGTTGTAGTGCCTCAATACTTAAGTACAATTAGGCTGTGTTTGGTGACACTAAAACCAAATCCCCAAATTAAGTATAATTTCATTCACCTTCCATGTTCTTGACTTCCAAAGACTTTTTATTTGTTTAATAAAATCTAACAATCACACCCTAATAATGCCGGATGCAGGATTCATATTTTATTGGTGTAGTCGGATGGAGAAGGTATTGACAAATTACTAGTTAAACACCATTTTCTTTCTTGTATGCTAGAAAACCCCCAACTAAACACCACCAACTAGTTATGCCTGCCCCCACTTTTACCACCACAATTGGTGGTTAGTTTCAACAATTAGGTGGTGTTTGTTTTCATTCTTTATCTCAGTGACTGGATCTTGATCTTACTTAAACGAATTTTACATATCAGATTTCAGCTCAATTTGATAACCTCCTGCAATAATCTTGTAAAATATATGATGTGACTAAAATTCAACCATTTATCACATAACTTAAACTTCGTACAGAAACCATGTCCCATGACCATGACTTGAAAATCTGCATTATTATTTTGATCCATCACTATGATCCAAACCAATATATCTTAGTTTAGGTCATGTCGGTTTGACCCGTCCTTGTTTGTGTTTTAATGTACCATTTTTAGTTTTTGACATCTAAATAATTTTGGCCAAGGAACCCATAGAAAGAGAGCTAACATATGACATCTGGGGCATTTGGCCTCCCTGCTGGTCGGTCCCCCGGTACATTCTTTTGGTCCCTTAATAAAAATCCTCTTTATTCCCCTGACTCCCTGACTGAGTCCGATCCAGCTGGGGTGATAGCAACGAAACAAACACTCCTTAGCAATAAACAACAAAATCAGATATAAAAATATAAAATCTGGTTCTGATGGATTTTTGGCTAATCTCACCATCGTTATAATCTAACAACTACTCCACTGTCGCAGCCACCACGCACGAACCCTAAACTTAAAAACAATATTCTCTTCTCTGGGGAAAAGGCAACCACCTTTTTTTCTTCTAGAAAGAAACAGCAGCAGTAATGGTGAGTTAAAACACACCAAGACCAGTAGTAATATTTCCGTTTCAAGAATGAATTGAATTCTATTGTCATTAATATTACTCTAACGGATTTGTTTTTATCATTTTTTATAATCTCTACCGGTTTTAGCTCTATCTTCACATGCAATTTTGCAAATCCTTGCTGTGAAATTCATTATTATACAATTCATTTTTTTTTATTAATGATTTTCAACGCTTTTTTTTTAATGATTGATAAATGCTTCTTGTTTAAGATTGATCATAGAAATCATTCTCACTATGCGTTTCTCTCAAGATTTTGATCCTCTGCTGAAGAAGAACAAATAATAGTATTTGCTGCTGATTTCAGTTGAGGTAAACAAAATTCCACTTTTGTTTTTTGTTTGTTTACAAATGAAGAAATTATGGGTTTTTTTCTGTTTGATTCTACTGTTTGGATTGGGAATTAGTGACCCAATCGAAGATAAACAAGCATTACTTGATTTTTTCAATGGGATACCTCATTATCGTTTTCTGAATTGGAATCAGAGTTCAATTGTGTGTAACAATTGGACTGGTGTTACTTGTAATTCTGATAAAACGAGGGTAATTGCGTTGCGATTGCCCGGGGTTGGGTTTAATGGTTCAATTCCACCGAATACACTGAGTAGATTAACTGCACTTGAGATTTTGAGTCTCAGATCTAATAGGATTAGTGGGGCATTTCCTGTTGATTTGTTGAGTTTGAAGAATTTGAGTTATTTGTATCTTCAGTTTAATCAGTTCTCCGGTGCGTTGCCATTGGATTTCTCAGTCTGGAAGAACCTTACTGTTGTTAATTTATCGTATAATGGGTTCAATGGGAGTATTCCTTCGTCGATTTCTAATTTAACGAGGCTTACGTATTTGAATTTAGCTAATAATTTGCTCTTCGGGGAGATTCCTGACCTGGGGCTTCCTCATTTGCAAGAATTGAGCCTTGCTAATAATAAGCTTACGGGGAGTGTTCCAAAATCCCTTCAGAAATTTCCAAATTCGTCGTTTTTGGGTAATAATATTTTGATGTCACCTTCTGCTGGACAATCTCCTGGTCCATCGCCAAGTCCTAAACCAAAGAATGGTGTGAAGCTCAGAGGAGCGGCGTTATATGGAGTTATAGTTGGTGGTTCTGTTGTTGGGTTGTTTGCAATTGTTGTTTTATTGTTGATTTGTTGCTCTAAGAGAAAGGGTGGAAATGGTCCTTCAGGGAAGGCACAAAAGGGTGAAAGTTCTCCTGATAAACCGATCCAAGGTGGACAAGACGGGAATACTAAGCTTGTTTTCTTCGAGGGTTTGAATTACGCATTTGACCTGGAGGATTTGTTGAGGGCTTCTGCTGAAGTACTTGGAAAAGGGACTTTTGGAACTGCTTACAAGGCTGTTCTCGAGGATGCCACTACTGTTGTCGTTAAGAGATTGAAGGAAGTGGGTGTAGGGAAGCGGGAATTTGAGCAGCAGATGGAGATAGTTGGAAGGGTCACGCACGAGAATGTTGCTCAGCTTAGGGCATATTACTATTCCAAGGATGAGAAGCTTATGGTGTATGATTACTACAGCCAGGGGAGTGTATCTGCACTATTACACGGTACGTCATAATCTGCATTCTCTGTTGTTTTATGGTTGGTTAATTCTGCCAATATGACCAAATATCTTTGCTTCCGGTGCTTGTTATTATTTCCTTTCAGTAGTCAGTAGTATGACCTTGCGTTTGTAGGAATCAACATTCATCTAGTTGTTAGTTTATTATTGATTTGTCCTGTGAAGAGAGATTGCAGTTATGGTAATTTGATGAATAGGATACTATGGCGGAATACATATATTGTGATAACAAGATACTAAAGCGACCTATATTATGTAGTCCTAGAAGCAAGAAAAGTTAGATAACATACTAAAGAACTATATGATTGTGCCATGCTTATCATGTTCAGTTCGCTAAAATGCAGAATCTTCTGCGAAGTTAGGGTATATAATTCAGTTCACTTTTATGTCACTGTGGACCTTGTGGTTTTTTCCCATTGTTTGGGCAATTGGTGAAGCTTACCTTTTCTGTATCATATTTACTTCGGCTTCCAAGGATGCTTAAGGTTTTCCACCAGGTGGTCAATTTTAAAGGTTACAGTAACTGTGTCTTTAGAGCCTATTTTGCAACTTAGTTCTGCCTTTCATAAAATGGTCTATTGAGTTTCCTAAATTTTTGCAGGAAAAAGAGGGGGTGATAGGATTCCACTAGACTGGGACACTCGACTGAGAATCGCAGTCGGTGCAGCGAGAGGAATTGCTTGTATTCACTCAGGGAATAATGGAAAACTTGTCCACGGAAACATTAAAGCATCCAATGTATTCCTCAACTCCCAAAACTATGGCTGTGTTGCCGACCTTGGTCTAAGTACGCTAATCACCTCAGTGCCTCCAACTCGAGCAACTGGATACAGAGCCCCGGAAGTAAATGAAATCAAAAAATTATCCCAAGCATCTGATATCTACAGTTACGGTGTTCTCCTCCTCGAACTTCTCACTGGAAAATCCGCAATCCATTCAAGCAGTGGTGGTGACGAGGTCATTCACTTAGTTCGATGGGTTCAGTCTGTAGTTAGAGAAGAATGGACAGCGGAAGTATTTGACATGGAACTAATGAGATATCCAAACATAGAAGAAGAGATGGTAGAAATGTTACAGGTAGCAATGACTTGTGTTTCCAGAGTACCTGATCAAAGACCAAAAATAACAGATGTAGTAAAAATGGTAGAAGATATCCGTCGCATCGATACAGGAAATAGACCTTCCACTGAAGGTGGATCAGGGGTCTCAACACCTTATGCATCCACTTCCGCTCCCACGCCTCAGTGAGTTGTTTTTTTTCCTCTTTAAGTTATTTTTTCTTTCTTGCGATTTTCAAATATATTTGTATCTGTAATTTTACTTCAAATTCTTCTAGGAGCATAGGTTTTTAATGGTTGTCTTCTTTTCATTCTTGTGTGACTGTAATTGATATTCACATTTGAGGTTTTACTTTTCTTAGTCGCTGTTAAAATTGGGTTAATCTTGAATAGACTAATTTCCATGGTAAATGTGTTCTTCCTGTTTGTTTTTTTTTTTTTTTCTTTTTCTGAAATTCTTCTTATCAGACTACCATAACGTAAAGATTAACCGTAAAGATCAGCTTATTTTATTTGGACTGCGAAAAATTTCCCGACACACCCGGACCTTAATGGCGTTGCTGATATCTGATTGTAAGTCTGGTTAAACAACCACAACACCACAATCCTTTTTGGTAGGTAAAAATCAGACCAGATACCCAAATTGACAATGAACCCAAACCTTAAAACTTTTCCTTCCCAATCTAACTCTTCCTTTTTACTAATTTTATGAAACAAGAGCACAAAATTTCCACTTTTGGTTCTCAATCAATAGAAGTCAACTATTCCAACCACATTTTCTGTAGAAAGTCAAGCTTGAGTTGACCAAAAATGTAATTTCACAAACAAGTAACGTAATTCCCGCGCTAAAATTTCTTGGTTAAGAAATCACTTTCAAATGATCGTTTCATCTTAAAACTCGGAGAAATTTCTATCTGTCATTTTTCAATTTTTGTTCAAAAATCACAAAAAATTGCTAAAAAAAATTCATTTTGGGTTTTCCTTCTCAAAATCACAGCTCTCGCCGGAAACAAAAAATGGCACAATCAAATCCAGGTTTAAGAAGGCCACCAGGGTACACAGACCCATCAGTACAAGCTCACAAGAAACCAACAAGTATCCCAAGATCACAAATCCCTCCATCGTTCCAGCCGAAGCGGAAACGTCGTTCGTGTTGTTGTTGCTGTTGTTGTACGATAATAAGTTTAATTCTATTCCTTTTGATCATCTTTGCGATTTTCAGTACATTGTTTTACGTTTGGTTTCAACCAAAACTACCTACATTTCATTTGCAATCTATCAAAACACCACAATTCAACGTGTCTATTACGCCCGATGGAACGTATCTTGATGCTTTGACGGATGTTAGGTTCGAAACAACGAACCCGAATTCAAAACTGGAGTTTGCTTATGATGATATTGCGGTGAGGATATCGTACGAAGATGATGTCAATTTAGGTACGGCGGTTGTACCGGCTTTTACTCAAGGGAGGAGGAACATAACTACTCTGAATTTTGAGACTAGTACTAAGCATTTGTTGATTGATGATGATATGGGATTAAGGTTGAAGAATCAATTGCATGATAATAATATGGTTGTTGATGTTGAGGTTAAAACTAGAGTTGGTGTTGGTATTGAGAGCTGGAAGTTGGGTATGATGGATGTTAAGGTTGTTTGTGAAAACGTTCAAGTTAAGTCTAGTGGTGGTGCTAATCCTAAATGCAAAATTAATTTGCTCAAATGGTAACAACTCTTGATTGTTATATAGTCAATCATACGTAACTAGATTGATGCTAATAATTTCGATAAAATGTTCTGGTTATCATGCAGGGCATATGATTATGCTTTCTTCGTGAATTTATCTGATATATATGTTCTTGTCTTGCAGGATTAACATTCATTAGTTCGGCAAGCAACTCAAGGTGGATTATAGCTAGAGCTAAATAGCAACTCTTCCAAAGTATTTATTTACATTTTCTATTGGTAATCAATTTATTTTCGTTTTATTTTCATGTATAATTTAAGATACCGAAAAAAGAATATATATATATATATATATCAAATCAAGAAAAGAAAAAAGTGTTCCTGAATGTGTATATTTTATGATTCATGTAATTTATGTATCGCTTAAAGTTAATGGTATAACGAGATTTGCGTATCTGCATTAGACAATTAATTGCAGGAGCTTGTGGGTTGATAGACAAGCTCTTTTGAGCAGCAAGGATAGATAGATATGTATAAAAATGTGTTGGAATTTTAAGTTAAAATTATTATACGAGTGAAAATTGTTTTCATGATTTAAACTTCAAGAGATGTGTTTGGGTTATGTCTTTTTACCATGAGATACCTAGTCATGAATAAGTGTCATGGAGAGTTATCATTGGCGATGGTGAGTCACCACTACAAAACAGAAGGCCTCTTGGGACAGCCAAAAAACGTCTCAAGAGGACAAAAAACCGTCCCAAAAGGTATTAGGAACGGTTTATGTACCATCCCCTGTTCCACCGTCACTAATACTATTTGGCCATGTTTTCTTTTTGGGACGGACATATTTTAGTCTTGATTTAAATATTTTATGACTATTAGGGACGGTCAGGCAATCACCGTCCCAAATATCCTTCTTTAGGGACGGTTTTTTCAAAACAGCCGTCCCTAGAAGCTACTTATTTTGTAGTGCACCTATTGGTGAAAAGACACCCTTGTAGAGTCACTATTGATTCTATAAACACCCATCTCTTGATTAAGTTTTGTATGGGTTTTCAAAAGTTTTTGAGAAGTAGAAAACAAGTCTTTATGTCAAGAGTCAAAGTCATTTAAGAGCACAGTAATTGTCAACATTCGTTGGCCTAAAAATATTGTAGTGCTACTTACTATAAGGCGTGATCATTGTATCTTGGAAGGAGACATCCGTAGAACCGTGAGCACCGTATGCGGGGATGAATTGTCTTTAAGGAAAGAGGATTACCTCGCCTCGATCAACCAATTCGATAAGTCTTTCTAACTCTTTTCTTTGTTAGTATTTTGTTTGTAGTATGAGCATGATTTCGGAGAAAGCAAAACCCCATATTGTTATCCAACAATCTTAAAGACAATTCATTTTGTTCCGGTTTCTTGGGAAATTTGATTTGGAAGTTTTGTTAAGAAAGCATGCACTTTCGCAATTTGAATGCATTCACGCTGTTCCTATTTCTCTACTTACTTGATATGCATGCTTATGCACATTTGGACCAGTGATACTAATTCTCAAAATTGATTGCATGACATACTTACACTCTCTGTGTGACTTTTCTCTGTCCATATATACATGCCCGGAGTTAAATATACATGTTTTCACTGTTGCCATTATTTGGATCTATATATATGCATTCAGTGGAAATGTCGATACATGAAGGAGTAGTACTTATTTTGTTTGTATGACTTCGCACACTTCAAAATGTTTGTTTGAATAATCTTAACGAGAGAAGAATAGGTATTGACTCATTGATCTATCATCCATCTTAATTATGAATCTGTGCATGATAATATGTTACGATTAGTGAGCATCATTTAAGATTATTTATGGAAGCACAAGTTGATCTTCTTCTCTCTGTTTAAGTTTTAATTCCATATAAATTGCATGGACACTGTTTTCCATGTGTGAAGAAAGGCTGTGTTGCTTTGCACAGAGACACACCTTTGGGAGTACTTGACGGTTATAAGAGAAACGGTTACCCTCCTCACTGATGGTTGACATGGTCTATTTTAATTGCAAATTAGTATAAGAGCCTGGACGGAGTAGCACAAAATGTGTACTGGATTTGAATTAACAATGACAATAAGAGTTATTGGAGACGGTTGCAGCAAAATGTGTTTCCTGATAATTGTGAGTATTCATGAAATGTGGGGGAAGTGTGTGGTTGTGTTTCTTCTTGTCCGTCTGTACTATCTTGCCTCATGGTGGCATGATCAACGGTTTGTTGAATAGTAATTGAGAGTTACTCTTTCAATTAACCAGTATGGTTTTGAATTTCTTTGGCATAGGGATTTATCCTTTTCAGCCAGTGGAGATTTAATAACAAGAATAAGAAGATCCGGTCATGCATGTGTGGAGTGAAGAATCCCACTGTGAATTCATACCATGGACGTATGAATACGTAAAATCTGATTCTGTTAGAGTAAGTCTTATGGTGGAATCCAACCTATTTCAAGTGTGGAAAATTCATGGAATGTCAAGTCTAGTGGCTTTCAAGTTGGGGTTTTCCACAGAAAATCCGAGCAACGTTCCATGGTTTGGTGGAAGGGTTTGTGGAATCCATCGAAACACCAATAAGAATGGCGCTTAACGCTAATCAAAATAGCGTAAGTCAAGCGCTGAAAAGAATGGCGTTCAGCGCTATTAAGATTGGCGTTTTTCAGCGCCAATCTTAATTACGCTAACCACAAAAAGCATCCAGGAACCACTCCACTTCCCCAATCCTATACTTAGTTTTTTTTCTACTCCTCATTTTTTTCCTCTTGAACAAACTAGTTTTTTGGTTTCATATATTGAATCAAATCAAATCAAAAAGAAGATAAAATTGATTGATACTAAAAATACTTCAACTACATTGATTCCACTACATCAAATTGCAAAAAAAAAAAAAAAAAAAAAAAACATAATTGAAGCTACATAGTTCCATAAGCTACATAGTGCTAGGATAATCAAGTGTTTTAGGAGGATAACCATGTTTTTCCAAAATCTTATTTTGTTTATCCAACATAAATTGCTGCTTCCATTCCGGTAAGGTCTCAACCACCACATCCAACACTTCGAGTTCATGTTTCTCCAAAGCCAAATCCACGGATTTATTTTTTGTCTCTGCAATAGTTAATAAATATTCTTCTTGTCCATCCAATCTTGCCATCTTCTTTGCATTCTCTTCACTAAAATGTTTCAAAATATGCTCCGTTCCGTCGTTGATGGCCGATAGCTCCGAAGCTTCCCTTTGTTGAGCCATTTTCCCCGTTGGTCGACGAGGGCCATCCTCTTCATGCCATCTTGGGTCGCTTCTTGCGGGGGTATTACTTGTTGAAGCATTAACACTAGGAGCATCCGATTCATCTTCCACATTTTGAGTAGGATCAATTTCTTCGGGATTGAATCCAAGAACATGGACTTTGAAAAGTCGGTACACCTCTTCATTTTGAAAAGGTTTTCCCTTGCTAACCTTACTATATTCCAATCTAGCTTTTCTCTCCTACAAAAAACAAACAAAAACCCAAGTTGGAAATACTTCAATAAAATAAAATGATATACATTAAGAAATCTTAATAAAACTTACATGATCATCAATTCTGCATCCGCCTGCATTGTTTCTATGCAAATTTCTTAAGATACCAACCCATTTTTTGACATCTTTTTTCAAGGTACCAAATCTATTTTGCAACTTATGAACAGTTCTGTCATTTTTATTCCCAAAGATGCTTACATATGTATCGAATACCGCTCCCAAAACTGGTTTGATTTTTGATCAACTCCGGCAACACCATCAAGTGTAATGCTTATCCAATCTTCGGTGATTGAAACATCTTCGGGTGTAAGATATTTTGCCATGGTTAATAAAAAAGTCTGAATTGCAATGAATTTTATGAAGATGGAGAAAAATCTAGAGAAGATGGAGAAAGAAAAATCTAGAGAAGATGGAGAAAAATCTAGAGATTGAATGGTTTTGGTCTGAGATGAGCTGAGAAGTGATCAATTTATAGGGAAAATTTCGAATTCAAAAAAATAGTCGTTGAAACGCTATTGTTACTGGCGCTTCTTTGTGAGTTGTTGATTAGAAGGAGTCGTTACAGATCTAATGGTTAGGAATGAAACGCAATTCTTAATAGCGGTTGGCGCTTTTCTTGAAAAACATCCAGAACCTACGCCAATTCCTCAAGTTTCATACTTAGTTTTTTTCTTCTCTTTTGAAAATCCATAACTTCTTCTCTTTTGAAAACAATGAAAACCATAAATTGAAAACAATAAAAACCATAAATAATACAATGAAAATCTTAATATTTCTTAATTTACGAAAAAAGACTAAATATGTTCGAAATCTTACGAAAAAAGACTAAGGATTGCAACCAAGTTCATTCGAAATCTTACGAAAAAAGACTAAAGATGTTCTTCGAAATCTTACGAAAAAGACTAAAGCTGTTCTTCTGGTGGGTAAACATTGGTAGGATCGAATTCACCATCCGAACCGTTAAGATCATCTGGTGGCGGAGGGGGAGATTCTGGTGGCATTTCACCGTCTCTGGGACCTAGTCCATGTCGTATCCAAATATGTTGAACAAGATCATTGCGGAGTTGGAGATATGCCTCATCATTCTTTAACTCGTGGTATGACCTCGGTATTCCAGTAACCTGTCATATTGGTTCGTTCACGACTTGAACCCAATCTAAGTTACGTTTTTCATTCTCAATGACCATGTTATGCAAAATCAAACAAGCCTTGATAATAAAGTTTATATCCTCATTATCCCAATATATTGCTGGCTTTTTTGTTATTTGGAACTTGTTTTGGAGAGTTCCAAAAGCCCTTTCAACATCCTTTCTCTTCGCTTGTTGGTATTTATTGAACAACGTATTGGCTGGCTGATTTGGAAGAAGAATTTTGAATGACTGCACAATACAAGACAATCGTGGATATATATTATCCTCCAAGTAGTAACCCTTGTCGTAGTTGTGGCCATTGATGCGGTAATTACAAGGAGCTGCTAAACCATTAACCATCATATCAAAAAGTGGAGATTGAGCCAAGACGTTAAAGTCGTTGTTCGACCCTGGCGTTCCAAAGAAACCATGCCAAAACCACCGATCATATGATGCCACAACTTCTAAGATGATGGTAGGTTTTTTATCATGTCCACGGAACGTACCTGCCCATGCTGTTGGACAATTCTTCCACTGAAAATGCATACAATCAACACTTCCAAGCATTCCAGGAAACCCTCTAGCTGCATTTTCTGCCAATAATATTTCTGTGTCTTCTCTTGTAGGAAGTCGCATATACCTTGGACCAAAGTGCCGAACAATTTCCCTCTTGACATATATATAGACGGTCGACGCTCCCATACGGACATAATCATCTGTGCTATCAGCGGCTATGCCTTTACACAAACATTTCACTACGGCATACATCTTCATGTGGGGAGAGTGGCCAAGTCTTCCGGTGCAATCAACTTGGAAATCAAAAGTAGGATCCGCAACAACTATTTCACTTAGAATACGTAAGAAAAGAGGTCGATACATACCCAAACGTTGGTGGAACTTCTTAGGGCCCCAAGTACAGTTAGGTCCAAAGTAGTCATGCATCATCCTTGCATCTCCATCCTCTCGTTTCCTGTCCACCATTTGTCGCGTCAATACTTCTTGAGGCACCGGTTGGAAGAGCCTATGCATTCTTTAAGTCATATACTGGTACAACACAATTGCTCTCTCATCGCTATCATCACCAATGCTAAGATCGATAGAATACGTCATTAGTACATACCTCCTTAGCGGATTTTCATCGTCCATATTGCACCTATAAACAAAACTCAAATAATGTAAGCATTCCAAGATTTTTGAATCCATACAAAAGAGAAGACATTCATGCACACATTCATTAAACAAAAGACATCCAAGTTTCATACAAAAGAAAAGACATCCAAGTTTCATACATATTCATTAAAGAAAACACATCTATGTTCCCCCAAAACTTAATCCTAACATCCTTGCCATTTCGTCTTCACTTAAACCAACCCCACCACTATTCAAGACTTGAGTTAATTGTGACTCTGGAACTACTTCATCTTGTGGAACATAATGACCATGTGCATCATCTAATTGACTTGTGGCTGGTCTTTTACGGCTTGACCATTGGGTTGACGTCGATCCTTGATGAGAGCTAAAAAGTGCATATTTCTATATCTTTTTCTTGGCAATTAACTCATCTTTTGTGCTCTAATTCTCCGTTTTATCCCATATTCTGTATTTTCATTGTTTTCAAGAATAAATATTTTTATTAATTAATTTTGCATTTTTAGGTAATAAATAAAGACTAGATGAGTTGCGGAGCGAAAAGTGCAAAGACACGGAAAAAGCCGAAGGAAACTCTAGCGGAAAAGAAGTGAAAAATGTGGTACGGAAGAATCAAAGATGAAAATGGGCTTAAAAATGAAGAAATTGTTCTTAAAGTAGAAGTGGGCTCAAGATTACCTAAGCCCAAAACCTATTTCCTTAACCCAAACCCATTTCCTAAACCCAAATACAAATCCAAACCCGTTTCTCTCCTTCACCGTCAGATTGAATCCAATCCATCATCCAACGGTCGCTCCATCAGAGTTCATCGATTTTTGATGTTCCTGTCTAACACTTTAGCACCTAACTCCATCTCAGACCGTCAGTTTTGATGTATCTCAGATCCAACGGTCGCTCCACTCCCATTTCCATCTCGCCGTTGGATAATTCTCTCATCTTTTCATCCATCGTCTTTCACCATCTGAGCATCAGAATACGATGGGTCCACTCAATACTCTAGAACCCTAACCTATTTACCCTAAATCAAACATCCCCTAAGAGAAAATCTATCGAGTTCTCTTCCTCCTTCTTCCCCTCTTCTTCACAGCGACCATCACCACCACCATGTCCGCCACCAACTCCGCTCAACCACCTCCATCATTGTACCCCATCAATCAGCCACCCCCTCCATCACTAAAGGACACCACCATGATACCCTCTAGCTCCTTGTCTCTCAACCCTTTTATCTTTTCAAAAACAGTGAACCTAGAAACTAAGTTTGAAAGAAACGGAGTTAGTGAAATCAAACCACCAATTACGGAAGAGGAGAAGCAATAGAAGAATGGGTCGAGGCCATTGATTGATTTCAGAGATTAGGTAAAGGTCAATTTCGGATTTTTTGTATAACCCTAAATTTTATATTTTGGGGATTTTTGGATATTTGGTTTGCATGTATAAATAGGGTTCTTGGGTGTTGTTTTTGGGCATACCTGGACTAGCCAGTGTGTCATTAGGTTTAGGTTTAGTCTTTTATCTTGTTTCAATTCTAGTTCTATCTCAACAGTGCATAACAATGTTTTGCACAATGTTTGTTATGTTCTGATTTCATGTCTAGGGTTTAGATGAAACCCCAATTCTGATGTTAAGTTGTTCATATTCTAGACAGTGTTCTTGTTGTGATATAATGTTATGGATAAATATAATCTAAACATGTCAGCATTTTACTTTCACAATGTATGCCTTGTATCCATTGTAGTCAGGTTATTTCTATGTTGAATGTGTTGCAACTCATGCTTAACGGATTGTTGTTCATAACTTTGACTAATTGTACTTTAATCAGACAGTTAGTACTTTGTAGGAACACATTAGTTGCGATTAGAATATCCTTCGGGATTGTTTAGCTATCTAAGAGGTTAATCCATAGTTAGTTGCATTGTGAGAAGGCAGCTAGAACTAGGATTAGGATCATCTTAGAGACACTGAACCATTCTCCTAAGACCATCCTTTGATGAGCAGCAGGCATAGAACCTCAACTGCCATCTAGATAGTTAGATGAGGCTAGAACCTCACTAATATCTATACAAGGAAAAAGACTCTATTAGAACTAGGAGGACTTAGCTTAGGAAAAGGGTGGATTCAAGATCCTAGTCCCTCCCATATCACTTCCATTTAGAATTCTTTAGGAAATCACTTAGAAAACAACATATCACCCTCCTTGTCCCTGTGGACTTTCCCCTACTTGCACACTAGCTTCATCAAGACCCTGTATACTTGTAGGTAAAACATAGGTTGTAGTTTTAGGTACTCTTTGCCCAGCTAACAAGTTTTTGGCGCCGCTGCCGGGGACTTGGCATTGTGTGGTTGTTGTTTTTCCTTGCTTTCTTTTGCTGCTATTCACTTGCATATCTTGCATTTAGTATAATCATTTAGTGTAAGCATTTATCTCATCATAACTTGCATTCATTACTGCATATTCATCTTTGCATTGCATACTCATTGCATCTTGCTGTCCTGATTGCATATCATATTTGCATATTAGTCATCTTTACATTCTTGCAGTCACTCTTGTGTTACAGTTCTTGTTCACTTCCTTTCTTTGTTGTCCTTGACATTTTTGTTGAGTGACCAGGTACTGTGACCTTGCTGTGAGGCTGAGAACAAACCTCTGGTGCTGTTGTGCTGCTGTGAAGCCCAAATAGAGCTGCTACTGCCAAGCCTGCAACATTTCCCCTGTTCAGCTACTGCTTGTGGTGCTGCTGAACTTGTGGTGCTGTTGTTGCTACTGAGCTGCTTCTCCTGCTGCTGCTCCTGGTCCTGCTGCTGTGCCTCAGCTGTTGCTGCCGTGCTAAGGCAAGCTGTTGCTACCTCCTGCTGGAGCTGCTGTTGCTGTGATCCAAAGCCCAAATGGGCTTTTGCAACCAAACTGAACAGCTGGGCTGTGCTTCAAAGGTAAGTCTAAACCCATTAAGAGAACCCAAACTGTGGGCTTCCATTTTTCTTGTGGGCTTGTAATATTAAACCCAATGTTTGGGCTTATATTTTCTGTTGGGTTTGTAATTAATTACCTGTGGGCTTGACCCAACAACATTTGTAAAACGTTTTCAAAAGCCCAAGTGGGCCTTGTCCTTCAACAAACTGAGAGCCCAACAGCCAAAACCCAGTTGGGCCTCACACTTCAGTCACTGAAAACCCAGAACCCAGCTGAACTCAGCTGGGCTTCGTTAGTTTCTGGGCTTGCTGAAGTCGTTAGTGGGTCGTGTACCCAAACTCTAGGCCGAGAGTTGGGCTCTGTTTCACAACAATTTTTCCAAAACCCAACAGTGGGCTTGGCCTTTTATTCCATAAAACCAAAGTTTTCAAAACCCAATAAACCAAAGTGTTTTCTTTTCCCATTAAGTCCAAATTTTCTAAAACCCATTAAAAACCAAATTTCTTTTTCAATCCCGACAAAACCAAATGTTACCCATAAAAACCAAAATTTTCCCAAAAATCCAAACCCATTAAAAACCAAATTTTGGGCTTTGTAACATAGTTACTTAGCTTTTGAGCCCAATCATGTCTAGACCTTGGTCTACAGTTGGGGAATACAACAAATCCCTTAGAGAACTTGCGTATGGACATACTTCACGTCATGAGCCTCCCATAGACCATGATGCCAATAGTTATAGGAATTATTATGGACATTTTCAAAGTCCCGAGCTTCAATACATGAACCCTACTGACTATTCGCACATGCATCGTTCGCCACAACGTGAAAATGAACATTTTGCTAATGCCTCACTCACACAATCATCTCTTGTGGATTAATTAGAAGCTCGAATCGCAGCTTTAGAAATGCAATCACATGAGGAATCTGTCACATCTAATTTTCTTATGCAACCTGAAATCTATGCATGTCCCGCATGTGGTAGTTTAGACCACCCTGTTGAGAATTGTCATATTTTGCAATCTAGAGAAAATCCAAGGTATGAAATGCCCATAAATTGTGAGGCTGGTAGTCATTGGGACCATAATCAAACCTTTGAGGGTTGCGATCAATCTTTTATAAACCCTAATGACCATGCACACATGTACCAATCACCACAATTTGAACATGAAGAATTTTGTACTCCCATGAATTTAGACTTCACCACAGAAGCTTTCAGACTCAGTGAGCAAAACTTCGATAGATCTACATCACGAATTCAGGCATATTTAGATCAGATTTTGCTTCACCTACAAAAGGAGGAAATTCATGAGGAAAGTATGTTGTCCCTAATGAAGTGTCTAGTCCCATTCATGTAAATGATGTTGAATATGAACCTAATTTAGAGGAACATGAATCGACTAATGACACCACCACTGTTAATGAGGACCAATATGCATGCTACCATGATGATGATTATGATGATTATGATGATATGTTAGAAGAACATGAAAATATTGTGGAACCTGTTGGTTCAATAACATATGGCTTCTCGCCCTCGACCTTCATGAATGTTGTTTTTTCTAATACTCATTGTAATTCATATGATTTTGATATTGACATGGGGTTCGTACAATTATTCTGTGAAGATGAGCATGACATAGGAATAGTTGAATCTTCTGTAGACACTAATGTTATTATGCATGAAAATATATTTGATGTGTCTGATTCTCCACCTAGGTCACATTGTGATATTTCTCCTGATTTGCCGATGCATGAGAATAAATCTGTTGATGATGTTGATTCTGATTGTGGGCTTGCTAATTTATTTGATGAATGTGAGCATGTTGTGACACTTGTAGAAGACTTAGGAGATATTGATTTGATTAATAATGATGTGCCTATCGTCCTGCCTGAGTCACAATCTAATGGCCTTCCACCCAACCTAGATTTGATTTGTACCGATATTGTCAAACCAACTTTTCTGAAAATTCCCAACCTAGGTTTGGAACTGTGTGATTCCCAATTCCTTTTGGACTATTTTGCATCTAAGTATAATATCTTTGAGGAGCCACATTTGTAATTAGTATGTTTGCCCGTCCCTAGCAAAGTTCATTTCGAGCTAGACCTTGTGCATGATGAACCCCCAAAACTGCGAGATTTTGTATCCAAAATTTTATCTGTTGAAAAATTCAGGTTTGGGGGTAGCTCATTTTGTTTCACAGCTTCACTTGCATGCCTATCATATTATTATTGTGTGAAGCTGTTGAAATGTCTACACTTCGTCTTTTGGGTTGATCCTCAACTCTTTAGATTGTTAGTGTATGGTGAATTTTTTGTATATAATCCAGTAGATAAATTTTTTAAAAACCCTTTTGTTCCTTTTGTATATATTTTGCTAATCCAATATGATCTCGGCTGAAATATGTTGGATTTTTGCCTTGAATAACGGAGTTCTAATCTTGCTTTCGCCGACATCCGGGTATTCTGTTTCCTTTTTCTCTACTCAGCATGGTCCTATTCGTATGTTGTCGTATAATTTTATCCATCTTTTGAAACATTGAGGACAATGTTTAGTTTAGGTTTAGGGGTGAAAAGTAGATACCGTGATATCATGCTATAATTGAAAACTAAACTCCTTCTTCTTTTTGAAAAAAATCAAAATGAAAATAAAAAAATTTAAAATTTAAAAAACATAAAAATGGAGCTCATTTACCTTGAAATGTTGACTCTTGTGCATGTATGTAAACATAAGGATTCTTAGTCTAGATATTTAGGCACCCCTGATTCTAGCACAATTCACATAGTGATAAGAAACTTGCACGTGCACGATCTACCAATACATGTATAGCCTCATCCTTGAGGTGTTCTATCGGAAGTCACGATTGCCAATCGCTTTAGAATACTGAACGAAACTTGACTAGCTTGTTCTTTGGTTGGTTGGGATAGAAGGTGGAGGTTACGTTAATAAAAACAACCATCGAATTTAACTGGGTGCATCAAAAAGGGCTACCTCTTGCTAAGAGTCATGTAATTTTTTGTTTCCTTTTGTATATGTATCAAAAGTGTTACCATGTTAAAAAAAAAATGATGTATATATTCAGAAAAAAAATCAAAAAAAATAAATAAATAAAATATCAAGTATTTATTTATTCCATGTTTTGTCATGTTAAAGACAATAGTTCTCTCTTGTTCCAAAAATAAAAGAGAGTAATCAATGTAAATAAGAGTCATGTAAAGAGTCATCTTTTTGTTGTAAATAGTCTTGTAATAAGCAAGGAGGGTGCAGCCATCGATGTATAACGCGGGTAAACTGAAATATCACCAACCCATTGGGTGAACATTCACAATTCTCGTAAAGCCGGACAGCTAGCTTGGCTTAGAATTCGGTTCTTAGCCTAAAAACTATCTCTTGGTGATTAGTAGTCATAACTTCAGGTCATTCTAGAAACATGTGTAGATACACTTTACACTCTTATCACGTGTCTTTAGTTGTTATCAGTGTTAGGATTGTGTCTTTGATAGCTAGATTGACATCTCCATTTTGCTGTGAGCTTCTACTGTCTTGCACATGTCACATTTCTTGGAATCTGAGCTTATATTTTGTCCTAGAACTTTGTAGGTACGTTCTAAGCAAACCTTCACGAGACTTCACTCGTCCACTAGGGACACTTAGTGGTTTAAAAGGCTTAGTGCATACGCTAAATGCATTCTAGAGACCAGCGACAGTGGTATAGGTAGGATTTCCTTAGTTTTGTTTTACTTGAGGACAAGTAAAATTCAGGTTTGGGGGTATTTGATGGGAGCTAAAAAGTGCATATTTCTATATATTTTTCTTGGCAATTAACTCATCTTTTGTGCTCTAATTCTCCGTTTTATCCCATATTCTGTATTTTCATTGTTTTCAAGAATAAATATTTTTATTAATTAATTTTGCATTTTTAGGTAATAAATAAAGACTAGATGAGTTGCGGAGTGAAAAGTGCAAAGACACGGAAAAAGCCGAAGGAAACTCTAGCGGAAAAGAAGTGAAAAATGTGGTATGGAAGAATCAAAGATGAAAATGGGCTTAAAAAGGAAAAAATTGTTCTTAAAGAAGAAGTGGGCTCAAGATTACCTAAGCCCAAAACCTATTTCCTTAACCCAAACCCATTTCCTAAACCCAAATACAAATCCAAACCCGTTTCTCTCCTTCACCGTCAGATTGAATCCAATCCATCATCCAACGGTCGCTCCATCAGAGTGCATCGAGTTTTGATGTTCCTGTCTAACACTTTAGCACCTAACTCCATCTCAGACCGTCAGTTTTGATGTATCTCAGATCCAACGGTCGCTCCACTCCCATTTCCATCTCGCCGTTGGATAATTCTCTCATCTTTTCATCCATCGTCTTTCACCATCTGAGCATCAAAATACGATGGGTCCACTCAATACTCTAGAACCCTAACCTATTTACCCTAAATCAAACATCCCCTAAGAGAAAATCTATCGAGTTCTCTTCCTCCTTCTTCCCCTCTTCTTCACAGCGACCATCACCACCACCATGTCCGCCACCAACTCCGCTCAACCACCTCCATCATTGTACCCCATCAATCAGCCACCCCCTCCATCACTAAAGGACACCACCATGATACCCTCTAGCTCCTTGTCTCTCAACCCTTTTATCTTTTCAAAAACAGTGAACCTAGAAACTAAGTTTGAAAGAAACGGAGTTAGTGAAATCAAACCACCAATTACGGAAGAGGAGAAGCAATAGAAGAATGGGTCGAGGCCATTGATTGATTTCAGAGATTAGGTAAAGGTCAATTTCGGATTTTTTGTGTAACCCTAAATTTTATATTTTGGGGATTTTTGGATATTTGGTTTGCATGTATAAATAGGGTTCTTGGGTGTTGTTTTTGGGCATACCTGGACTAGCCAGTGTGTCATTAGGTTTAGGTTTAGTCTTTTATCTTGTTTCAATTCTAGTTCTATCTCAACATTGCATAACAATGTTTTGCACAATGTTTGTTATGTTCTGATTTCATGTCTAGGGTTTAGATGAAACCCCAATTCTGATGTTAAGTTGTTCATATTCTAGACAGTGTTCTTGTTGTGATATAATGTTATGGATAAATATAATCTAAACATGTCAGCATTTTACTTTCACAATGTATGCCTTGTATCCATTGTAGTCAGGTTATTTCTATGTTGAATGTGTTGCAACTCATGCTTAACGGATTGTTGTTCATAACTTTGACTAATTGTACTTTAATCAGACAGTTAGTACTTTGTAGGAACACATTAGTTGCGATTAGAATATCCTTCGGGATTGTTTAGCTATCTAAGAGGTTAATCCATAGTTAGTTGCATTGTGAGAAGGCAGCTAGAACTAGGATTAGGATCATCTTAGAGACACTGAACCATTCTCCTAAGACCATCCTTTGATGAGCAGCAGGCATAGAACCTCAACTGCCATCTAGATAGTTAGATGAGGCTAGAACCTCACTAATATCTATACAAGGAAAAAGACTCTATTAGAACTAGGAGGACTTAGCTTAGGAAAAGGGTGGATTCAAGATCCTAGTCCCTCCCATATCACTTCCATTTAGAATTCTTTAGGAAATCACTTAGAAAACAACATATCACCCTCCTTGTCCCTGTGGACTTTCCCCTACTTGCACACTAGCTTCATCAAGACCCTGTATACTTGTAGGTAAAACATAGGTTGTAGTTTTAGGTACTCTTTGCCCAGCTACCAATCCTTCCCCAAGAACACGTGCACGATCTATTTCAAACCAATACTCTTCCTTTGCAAGATTTAACGTAGCCAACCTATGCGCTAAATCTTTCCATTGCTCCTGAAAAGAAACACCAAGATAGCAAATATATGAAGGAACTTCTAATGTGTAAAGAAAATCATAATAATGTGGCAAACAAAATAATTGAAGGAGTTAAAATCAAAAATTACTAACCCTTGTTCCCCAATTAGCATCATACGTGAATGGAGGAGGATCGGGTGCTTGCAAAGGCACTTCAACACGGTTTCCTTTGCTGTCTGAACGTACGGTACAGAAAGAAACTCTTGGAAATTCAGGTGAAGCTTGTGAGACGTTGTCATACTTATACCGTGATGGATATATTGGGGGGACCTGATTTACTAGAAATGTCGGATCTTGAGTGCTTGCAGCTCCAAATTCATCTATGTTTTCTTGACGATATATTTTTGGGAGCAAAAATCCAATAGATTGTTGCTTCCACCACCACACATACATCCTCTCATCAACATGCTTATAGTCTCGTCCTTCAACCACATCAATAGGATCATGGGGGGTAGCAAGGTCTTCCAAACGTTCACGTGGACTTCTTGGAATTGTTATAAATCCCTTTGTTTGCCTTAAAAATCGTTCACCAAGATACATGATACTAGTATCGCTTTCCGGATTATAGAAAGCCACTTTTTGATTGGAGATTTCACGAGCATGCACTATATCAGGATGATCTCTATACATACTAGTAGACCATGGTTGCCATTCCGTTCCAACAATTGTCCTCAACTCAATTTGTTGGCGAGCTGTATTAAGAGAGTGTTTGGAAGTACCCCTTTGCAACTTCACTAGACTATCTTTCTTGAATATCATAATTGCAGGCCATACATCAGTCGGTACACCTTCTTGGAGAAAAGGCGTCAAAGTACGAAAATATATGTAAAACCAATATTCTAAAACCATCGCCAATCCACACATATTTTTTCCACCTATAGCAACCGCACTCATGCTACTATATAAGTGACTAAAACAAGCCGAACCCCAATCATAATTACCAATCGCATTCGAATCACGCAAGGAAGCGATCCAACCTTTGCTTGCTCTTGTAGTGGTACGTGCCAATAAAACTTTTGAAATCACCCATAATAAGAAGTATCGAGCCACAATCTCCCAATTTTTATCATTAATTGGATTGTCCTTGATATAGTTTACGAGGCAACTAATAGGAAATTCAGGTGAGTTCTTGTTGTACTTTGCATACCCATGCAAAGGTCCAAAGTAGGTATCCTCTAGTTGTTGGTTTTCTCTACTTTTCCATTTACTTGTAGCGGCGTGTTCCAATCTTCTACGACCATTTCCAATAGGAATTCCAGTTAAGTGAACAAAATCTAAAGGGGCGAAACCAATTTCAAAGTTTGGGAAATGAAACGAATTGGTACTATACCACCACCTCTCTATGATTGCATAAGCTAGTTGTTGATCAGCTCTCTTAATTCTAATTTCAAAAAATCTAGCAAGGCTGGAATTTTGAAGAACTTGACTAGCACTTTCATGAACCACCACACGGTCATATAAATCCCTCAAGGTCTTCTAGATTACTTCTAAACGTGATATCATGTTGTGTATCAAGTGGGTCTATACTTGTAGAAATATGTTTCTCATCCGGTTCTTTTGAACTCAAGATCATTAACACATCCATATCCACAATCTATACAAAATCATCAAATTAAAATCAATATAGTCACACAATGCACTTAAATTGTTTAGATAATGTAAGTAACACATGTTAATTCATTATCTCATGGCAATTTCACAATGTTCATCATCTAAAACCCTAAATAACACAATATTCATCATCTAAAACCCTAAATCACATGTCAAATTCGTTATTGTGAATCAATATTGTTATCATTCATCATACAATCGAGTATCATGCATACAATCAACAATAATATCATCTAAATCCCTAACATTTCATCAAACCATAAAATAAACTCAAATTATAATTCAACTAACCTCTCTTTGGATTCTCAATCAAATTGAGAAATTTAAGTATGCTTCGATTCCATATGAAGCAGAGAACAAACCCTTTGAAGAAATTTCATTGATTTGAACCATGCTCTGAGAATTAAACAAGGGGGTTTTAGGTTTGTTTTTTTTTTTTTCATTAAAGATGAACTGAGGAATAAGAAGAAGGGGTCGATGGTGTTATTGGATATATGAACGAAAAAGCGCTAATAATATTAGCGCTTGGCGCTATTAACAATTGCGTTTGGCTCTAATAAGATTAGCGTTTGGCGCTATTAAGATTGGCGTTTTGACCGTTGACTAAAGTCTAGCGCTATTATTAATAGTGTTTCCCTGGCGCTATTATTATTCGCGTTTTACGCTATTCTTATTTGCGTTTTCTGTGTTCCACGATTAGACTTGCGCTTCCATCAACAGTTCCAAGTGCTGAGGTGGCATAGAAGATGGAACATGGATGGATTCCACCATAAGACTTGCTCTTAATCGGCTGCGGTAGTATGCTAGTCGGTTTGGCTTTGGCTAATTGTAGTACTAGTCAGGCTTTAAAAGATTGGAAACCGCGGTTTGTTTCCGGTACTCAGATTGAGTCTGGTTTCCAAGATTGGATTTTGACTTTGGCACCTATCTTTGCTAAAGAAAAAGATAGATACAATTGTTGATTGAGTGATGAATATCTAAATCCAGTGCACCACAGAATTGCGGGGGTGGTTGTAATATAACAAGAGTGTTATAGAGATAAATTCATCAAAATTAGGGGTGCCTAAAATGGTATTATGGTACGTTCTTACAAATATGAGGTCAACGTAACACCATAAAGAAATTGCTCTCAAATGTGCGCACATTTAAAATAAATAGTGTTTGGTAATTGTTTCCAGTCGGCAAATGATACAAATTCTAGAGAGAGAGCTTATAATTGCATCATCGAGGGGAATGGGCTTATAGCCTTATTAAAAAGTAAGTTGCAGTGGTAACCCAACCTAAGCGATTGGAGATCCCATGGTCTAGGTTCAAAAGGGAAAACTAAGTTGTGACGAACTCGCCAGATAACACTGAAAGAGATTTTCTCTTTCCCATTCCTATGATACGAGTCAGTGTTGCCTGTCACGTAAGAGGTTGAGATTTTTTCTTAATGATTCCTATGGCTTAGTCTAACTAAGAAAAGTATGGCAGGATACTTTCAAATGGGAGATCACCTATATGAGTGAGAAGTATGGCCGCTTCTATGATAACATTAAAGGCTAGGTTAATCTAGAGCACTCATAGAATTCCAAGAACGTTCAGGGCCGAAATTAACACAACCGAGAATTTGACGATTATAAGGAGATATAATGTGTGAGATTTATTGTATCGATTTACATCAACGACTGACAGTTCAAAGACATCGCGTCCACTGATTGGCTAGTAAATCTGGTAGATTTTCACTAGGTTTGGTTCAAAGCCAAAAGCTACCATTTACCGATGCATTATATTTTCTGCTTGTGCTCTTAAAAGTTTGTAAGTTATGTTGCGTCCGTATTTTCACTCATGTGGGGGATTGTTGGAATTTTGAGTTAAAATTATTATATGAGTGAAAATTGTTTTCATGATTTAAACTCCAAGAGATGTGTTTGGGTTATGCCTTTTCACCATGAGACACCTAGTCATGAATAAGTGTCATGGAGAGTCACCATTGGCCATGGGGAGTCACCTATTGGTGAAAAGACACCTTGTAGAGTCACTATTGATTCTATAAATACCCATCTCTTGATTAAGTTTTGTATGAGTTTTCACAAGTTTTTGAGAAGTAGAAAACAAGTCTTTATGTCAAGAGTCAGAATCATTTAAGAGCACAATAATTGTCAACATTCGCTGGCCTAAAAGTATTGTAGTGCTACTTACTATAAGGGGGTTATAGTATTTTTCACAATAAAAAATCTTCCGTCTAATATGCATTTGGTACCCTCGTGTGGAAGCGGGTACCCCTGTTAGCAATGCCGAGCAGCATCCACCAAAATGAACCAACCCAAAGAGTCTTCACGGTAGTAAAAACTGAAAAAGGCTTGGTCAGCCGCAGAGGTAGAATAAATCTGATATATCTCCTCCACACGTGTCACCAAACCCGCACATTTAGAAAGATCCTTATACTAACACTCCCGTTACACTGGAACAGTAAAGAACTTTACAAATCTAGAACCAGGATTCAAAATATATAATAGAGATAAGACTCTGAGAAAACCCCACAAAAGAATAGTTCTAGTCCTCACTCTCTCTCTCCTCTTATTAAAAAGGGAGAAAACCCTAAAAATTCATTTTCATTCTCACAGAGAGAAGAAAAAAGAAATCTGAATCCGGAGTAAAGCTATGTCGTCGTCCATGGCTGCCGCTGTATTAAGAAGAGGAGGAAAAAGATTATTGGCTGCTCCATTGATCGCTGCTTCTAGATCTGTTGATGCTGTTTCTGGATCTTCTTCTTCTTCACAGTAAGATTTCTGGATTTCATTTTTCATCATTTTGAGTGGTGTTTTTCTTTAGATCTGTCTGTATTTTTGATGATATGTGTGTTGATGAAGATGAATTGGTGAATAGATCGATTTTGTGGTACTGGATTGAGGTTTTTTGTTCAAGTCAACTCAGATTGGAAATGGTTTAGGTCACTCATTTGGTCTTTCTGGATTGATGAATCTGGTGATTAGTAACATGTTCTAGGATTTGATTTTCATCGCATCGAGTTCTCATCTGCCGTTTCTGTGTGTTTTTTCATGATTGTAAGTGGGGTTTCAGTTTTGTCCGATGGATGTTAGTTGAAATTGTTTTGGGAGTAGATTCGATTTACTGTGAATCAGTGTTGACATGATGTGTATAGGTTGTTCTGTAATCAGTGAGTGATGTTCAATTTCATGAATCTGGTTTTTCATAGATTTGTATGTGGATTTGTAATTAAATCTGACTATGGGTATCATTCTTTGATTTGATTTCATTTTTTTTTCTGAGTTACACAGATTTCATTTATATTGTTTTGTTTGTTCATTGCCTGATTTGATGAGTTCTATATGGATGTGATGATATCTAACACCATTCTCTAGAGTAAATCATTCTGTGTGTCTCTGGAACCTTGTCTGTTTACGTAGGCATACCAGAACTGTTTGAAAAATGTCTCAATACGTTTGAAAAATGTCTTTTGTGTGTATTCAGCTACCACTTAGTGCTTTCAGTTCACCATTAATCTTACTGACATATGCAAAATCTTCCTCTGATTGATTTGGAACATCATTGTGTTTGTCATATATTTTTAGGAAATGAGCAAATGTTCTTCTTTTTAGAAGAATTTTGATGTCGTGGAGTAACAAACCAATCTTACATTGTTTGTGTATCTTTGGTTTTTTGTATCAGGTCTAACAAGATCAGATCCCCATCTAGATCTTTCTCTACCGCTGAATTTTCTCCAAGAGCAGGAGAACTCACAAACTTGCTAGAAAGCAGGATCTCTTCTTTCTACACCAACTTCCAAGTAGATGAGGTTGGCAGAGTCATCTCAGTTGGAGATGGTATTGCTCGTGTCTATGGATTGGACCAGATTCAAGCTGGTGAGATGGTTGAGTTTGCCAACGGTGTAAAGGGTATTGCATTGAATCTTGAGAATGAGAATGTTGGTATTGTTATCTTTGGAAGTGATACTGCTATCAAGGAAGGAGATATTGTCAAGAGAACTGGATCCATTGTGGATGTTCCAGCTGGAAAGGCTATGTTAGGACGTGTTGTTGACGGTTTGGGTCTCCCAATCGATGGAAAGGGTCCTCTAGGTCCTCATGAGCGAAGACGTGTGGAAACTAAAGCTCCTGGAATTATTGAGCGTAAGTCAGTGCACGAGCCTATGCAGACTGGTTTGAAGGCTGTTGACAGTTTGGTGCCAATTGGTCGTGGTCAGAGAGAATTGATCATTGGAGATCGACAAACTGGAAAGACCGCTATTGCTATTGATACTATCTTGAACCAGAAGCTCACTAACAAAGAGGGAGAGACTCTATACTGTGTCTACGTTGCCATTGGGCAAAAGCGTTCAACTGTTGCACAGTTGGTACAAATTCTCACAGAAAACGATGCCATGCAGTACTCTATTCTTGTTGCAGCCACTGCATCTGATCCTGCTCCCATCCAATTTTTGGCACCATACTCAGGATGTGCCATGGCAGAGTACTTCAGAGACAACGGGATGCACGCATTGATCGTCTATGATGATTTGAGTAAGCAGGCTGTTGCATACAGACAGATGTCTCTCTTGTTGCGTCGTCCCCCAGGTCGTGAGGCTTTCCCAGGAGATGTCTTCTACCTTCACTCTCGTCTCCTTGAAAGAGCTTCAAAGCGTTCAGATGCAACTGGTGCAGGTAGTTTGACTGCCTTACCCGTCATTGAGACACAAGCCGGAGATGTGTCTGCCTATATTCCCACCAATGTCATTTCCATCACTGATGGACAGATCTGTTTGGAAACTGAGCTCTTCTACAGAGGTATCAGGCCTGCTATCAATGTCGGTCTATCAGTCAGTCGTGTCGGTTCTGCAGCTCAGTTGAAAGCAATGAAGAACATCTGTGGTAGTTTGAAATTGGAATTGGCACAATACCGTGAGGTGGCTGCCTTTGCCCAATTTGGTTCAGATCTTGATGCTGCAACTCAGGCCCTACTTAACAGAGGTGCAAGACTTACTGAAGTGCTCAAACAATCACAATACGCTCCACTACCAATTGAGAAGCAGATCCTGGTCATCTATGCTGCAGTTAAAGGTTTCTGTGACAAAATGCCATTGGACAAGATTTCCGAGTACGAGAAAGCCATCCTCGCCAGTGTCAAGCCTGATTTGCTACAATCTCTGAAAGCAGTGCTCACCAACGAAAGAAAGGAGGAATTGGAATCATTCTTAAGGGAGACTGCCTTGTCTTACACATAATGACGAAAAGAAGGATTTGGTTCAATATGTGATTTTCTGGGAAGGGTTGTTGGCAGAGAAAGAGGGAGAGTCCCCGTCTTTATTTGACTGTCTTAATAATTTGTGTGGTGATTTCACTACCGCCGACGTTTATTTGCTTTCCTTTCCTTTTAATTTTTGTTTCCTTTTGTTTATAAGGGAGAGAGAGTGATGGGGTCGCTCATCAAGCTAGCAAGACTTGCTATAGATTTTACAGAATTTTCAGAATTTTATCTACTCTTCAACTCTTCCTTGATCTGTTTCATGTCTGGTTTTTACAGGATCTTAATAGTTTGAATTCTCATGTACTGAACAACCATGGACTTCTAGGTTGGACAAGGTTTTTTGTTCTTCGGATGAAACATACATATACCGTCTGCTATCTGTTTGTGTTATTTCTCTGGTTGCTGCATTTCTTTTTTCCATAGCTAGTTAAATGTTATGCAGGTTTTCTTATATCCGGTCACTGTAGGCAGCTGTTTCTTGTTTCTGCTCTTTTATATATGGTATTGAATCTGTCGTCGCAGGGAACACAAGCTACTACAGGCATGAAGCCGTGTATCTTATAATGTGTTGCTAGTCATTGTTGTTGATATAAGCATCAAAGAGTCTGGTAATGTGGTTTTTCTGAAATGCAGTGAGAAGACGCAATTTGCAGGGAGCTGAAATTCGAATTCGAAGAGACTGTAGACTACATACAAGGAGGGCAAGCGCCAAGTTTGAGAGCATAATAGTCACTGCAGGAAACATAATGGAAATGTGCAAAAAATAAAATTTGATTCTTCCAGAGATCTTTTGACAAAGCATAAATCATAACCATGATTCTTACAAGTTCAGGTTTGGGAGTAAGTTTGAGAGGAAAAATCACAGTGGGTTACCATAACAGAAAGAGATGAATCCAGTAGTATGCTACTAGTTGTGAGCTTAAACTTAAATATCTCCAGCACCATTTTCCTGAACAGCATGTTGCAATCAGCTGCTGCTGAGTTTTCATCTCCTCTTGGATCTTCACGACTTTTCCCGGAAAAATATAGATTATTCGGCCTCATAGATAACTGTAGAGGAGATATTCAAATGTAAAAAATAAGCATTCAATTTCAAGATCTTCCCGTCACATGAAACAACATCAAGAAAATAGGTACTAAAAATGAATTACAAATATTTCGAGAGGACAAGTCATTATGACATTCAAAGGGGTTTGTTTCCTCCACCTCCACCACAATCCCATACAAACCCAGTTTCCAAATTACAACAACAACAACCCATTTGTGTTTTGTTGCCCTGCTCATGATTCAAACAAAAAACACATCAACAATCCAAAGGATAAAATGAAAACAAAAGTGGAGCTAAGCAGAGAACTTAGAAGTACAGATATACATACGGAGAGATCGAACTAACCAGAGTGAGCTTGAAAATACAAGAGTGGAGCTAAAGATTGAACTGCTTGATCCTTGTTTTCAAAACCCAAACCAAACAAATAAAGACTCACTTCAATGAGTTCCACCTACCAGAGTTGGGTGAAATAGTTGAGAGAGACAGATGAAGATAAGCATATCCTCTCCTGACCAGGGTTAGTCCTAACTTTTCAAGACCAACCATGGTTAGATGACACTGAGTTTTATTGAAATGAAAAATGTTGGTCCAAGGGCCAGTTTTAAAAGGGGTATATGTTCACAAGTTGCACCAATTCGCTAATCAGCATCCCCGGTCTTAGTCCAACTCCTTTTTGTTTTGTCATCTCCTCCTCTATGCTTCCTCCAGAGAACTCAAGACCATTCTAGATTGTTCTTGCAGTACAGAATTCAAGATTTTCTCCATCTCTGCTACTCATTTATTACATGATGACAAATGCCACCTTATTATAAATACTACAAGGATGCATCATTCAAATCTGGTGCATTTTTCTACTAAAATATTATCAAAATACTAGGTGACTTGAATAACCGAAGGTTGGAAGATTGCATCAGTATGTCCAACAAAAATATGGATCATCCAGCTGATAGAATGTGTCGCAGCTGCCACCACTAGTACTGTCAGGCGCAATAGCATCTTCGAGCATTCCTAGTCCACCTTATCTCAGATACCCATTTCCCACATTTCCTCATTCTCACTCCTTTATAACCATTGCCGCCGCCGCCACCATTCCTGCCACTACTACTCTTCCTGCCACTGCTACTCTTGTTCACCATGACTGAAAATTGATTCTGTATGGATGGAATTTCTTACATTTTTTTTTGGACAAGTAAATACAAATCCACTACTTTTACATTTATCAGAAGCCATTTGTTGTTTCCCGGCCACTGATTGATTAAACTTATCTTCAGCTTCTTTTTTCAGCGAACCGAGTTCAGATCTGGGAGAAGAAGAAAAACAAGAGGCGGCGTGAAAACCCTATTGTCTCTCACTGGTTTTTGGAATAGAAGTGGACTGGAGATTGGAGGGTTTCACCCGATATATATATTCATATAACTTTTACTTACACCTCGTTCACATCTGATGTATCTCCAACTTCAACTTGGATCTGGATTAGGGGTGTCAACGGGTCCGGGTCCTCCCGGGTATCACTAGATCCGGACCCGGACCCTATTTATAAAGGTCGGGTCCGGTTCCTAACGGTTCCGGGTCCGGTTTCTAAATTTGTGGACCCAGAACCGGACCCGTTTAAATATCCGGGTACCCGTCGGTTCCGGGTACCCATTGGATCTAAAGAAAACTATTTAAAAAATCTCAAAAACTTAATAGATTTCTCTTTTTAGCTTGGATTTAAGTAATTTTTATAAAAAATTATTATTATTTCTTATGAATGTACTAAATAAAGATTAAATGTAAGAGAAAAAATTTAAATGAGTAAAATATCAAAGCTAAAACTAGAAAAAATACTTATAATTTTGCTAAAAACATGAATAGAAGAATGAATAAACGGGTACCCAATGGGTATTACCCGTTTAAATTCGGATCCAATCGGGTAATTACCCGCCGGGTCCTAAGTAGCTAATGGGTCCAACTTTAGGACCCGGAACCGGACCCTAATATACCGGGTCCGGTTCCGGATCAGGGTAATGGGTACCCATTGACAGCCCTAATCTGGATGAATGGTGTTTGGAATCTTTGGACACCGGAAACAAAAATGTGAACTTAAGTTCTGGAAGTCAAAGCCAAAACAATTTGGTTATAGTATGATGTTTAGTTACGAAAAGCTAGAAGTTGGCAGAAAAGCTCAAATCCTATATTCAAAAACTAATATCAGGCATGCTTTTCAACTTTTAGGAGTTAAGAAGTAACTTATGACTTAGCAAAAAAATAGTTATTTTGTTTCAAGAACTATTTTTTGAAGTTTTTGTTTCTAGAACTTCTTAAATGGTATGAAACATGCTATTAAGGTTTGAGAATAATTTTCAGTCTAAATATTTTTTGAACCCCGTCTAGGTAATTAACAGATTGTCTATAATTTTTATGCTTGGTTGGAGTTAAATTTGAGTGATTATCTAACCCAGCTCGACTGTGATATACGATCGTTTGGTTATTTTTCTAATATCTGATTCGAGATCATATTCGGTCCATACATCTAGTATTTTTGTATCCAACTATTTAACTAGATTTAAAAATAAATAAATTATAATCCTACTATTTAATAATTTTTGAATTAGATTATAGTAAGTCTGATTTAAACGAGTCAGCTTGAGTCATATAAAATAAAAACTAATTCGTTTCTTACGCTCAATGAGCCTGTGCTAATTCTACGTGAAGAATGTCAGGCTTCCAAATGAGGCTAATGGGGAAGTTACCATCATCAGCTACAATCTTGCAATATGGTGACTTGGCAGAAAAAGCATCTAGAGACCATCTCCTTGTTTTGGGAGAAATATGAAGTTGGAGGAGTAGAGCCAATGATGGGGATAAGTGCACCAAATCTTTTTGATTCTTCATTTGACAAAATGCTTATGAAATCAAATTTCCAGGATCTATCAGAAGAGGTATGCTCCTCAATCCAGCATCAAGCAACCTGTCTAGCTTGCATATTCCAGAAACAAAAAGTATAAACAAACCGAGGGCAAAAAACTATGAAAAAACCGACAGACAGACACATAGTATATGGGCCCCTGCTAACTTCAGGGGGTGGGTTTTTTCTTTCCGTTGTTTATTCCTCGGTACATTAAGAATCACTGTTCCAGAAAACTCTTCCACCAATATAACATTGATTTCACACCCATCTGTCGTGCCAATAAGAGATAATACAATCATGGATAGTTGAAAAGTCATACACATTATTGAAGAAGAAAAATTGCATGTTTATTTAGCATTGGGGTTCAGATAAAAGGATATCAGACTGTATTTCCATCCATGTATAAAAGTACCCAAGACTGCAACTTGCGTCTAGTAATTTAGAACCCCTTAGAGCAACTGCAGTGGTGCGAGTATAACCAGAGATTAAAGACAAAAAAAAACGACCAAATTTAAGTTTAGTCTGATCTGTGACGCTACGGGTAGAAGACTAAACTTGGTCGAGCGTGCACTATACGTTCGCCTGGTGTGGGGCGTAAACTATACGTACGCCCAACAACATTCCAAAAAAAAAAAAAAGAGGGCGGAGGTATAAAACCCGCCCCATACATAAAGTGAATTAAAAAAAGAGAGTGGGGCGGAGGTATAAACCCCGCCCCAGCCAAAAGAAAAAATAAAAAATAAATGGGGCGGAGGTATAAAACATGCCTGGTGTGGGGCGGGGACTTTATGCACGCCTGGTGTGAGACGTTAACTATACGTTCGCTCGACTATATTTGGTTTTGGTTTTGGTCTTGAACCAAATATAGTCTGGGATTTGGTCTTTGGTCCGAATTTTAATCGATAGTCTATCCGCTGTGTCTCGTTTTTTGACCAAATATTTGGTTATATTCCCACTGTGGTTGCTCTTAAACGGATAGTTGAAACTTGATAAGCAGATTAAATGGTTACATACCGGAACTACAATTCAGTTCACCCTCGCCAACCACTTGCATGGTTGTAATCCACCAAGTATACAGAAACCCATATATAACTGGATCTTACAATTCATATCTGTTGGCATGGCCTAACAATCAATGACAAAAACACAATATACAAAAGCAGAAGATGTTAATCAACATTTAGAGTTGTACTGCTGTTTCTATTCACCTCAAACTGTGGTACGGTGTTTAGATTAAACTTGATCCTCTTACCAGGCATTTGATGTCAAAGGTGTCTCCATCTTCCTCCACTGCACGAGCATCCACCTAATCCTGCAGCTGCAGACTTCACAAAGTTATATCAACAAGGATTAAAAGTATATGACATTAAAAAAAAAAAAATCAGCACAAGTTCTGGTTCCTACTACCACTTTGAGCATCTATAAAAGCTGCTGATGAGAGTGGTGATGTTGGTGGTCTTTGGTAGTAGTTGTGGTAATAGATCGTGTAAGGAGGTGGCGGCCGAAATGGTAATGATAAAATCATACTTAAGAGGAGAAATCATAATGCCATTGAATTGAGAAGAAGTTTGGTTCTGTTTTTGTTCGTCATCCACCAGATTCCTATACATATAAAAGTATCAAAACTTTTGAGGACGTTGCATGCTCCTGTCGCGCATTCTAGATAATGCATCACCTATATTCTGCTCAATAGAAGAACAAAGATCATATTAACTAATGCAGTTTAATAAACCAAAATTATATTAATTATATTAATGAATGCAGACAACAATTTAACATACATGACAGAAATCCAAGCTAATGAATCCAAGAGACCCACAAAATTCAACCCAAATCAAATCAGCTTCAAAAACCTAACACTAACAGTCTAAGACATCAAATCCAGTAGATACAAATGAAGTTCATGGCAGCATAATCAACACACCTGTAGTATAATAATGAATCTAAATTAATTGTACCTAGAGTTGTATTGCTATTTCTTTGTACCTCAATCAAACTGCATATTTGATGTTAGATTCTCGGCTGCCTTTGAGCCGGTAGTTGATTCTGATAGAGATACAATTGTTTCGAGAGGAGATATCATTTGTGCTGCATTGATTTAATTGATAGAAGTTGTTCTTCCATCCACCAGATTCGCATACACAACTAGTTTTACATCTATTAGAAGCCATTATATATTATGGATTTGTTTTTTCCTTCCCACTGATTTGATTAATTAAGCTGATCTTGAGCTTCTTTTTCAGCAAATCCGGAGTAGAAACCTGAAGAGTAGCAAATCTGAACGCCTTGGTGTCAGCAGAGTTCAGATCTAAGAAGAAGTAGAAACCCTTCTCCTCCGGGAATTTACCTGAAACTGTGACCGAAAAGTGAAGAAACTATAACCCATTTGAAAATTGTTCCAAAAGTGTGACCATGACCGGTCAACTGACATGTATGTCCTAGTCTTTTAGGTTAAATATGTAGACATCCAAATTTTTAATTATTACTTTTTTTATAATATTATGGTAAGTTTATTTTTGACTGGGACCCACCACGTGGATGTGTAGACATCCATATAATAGGCATAATATGATGCTTGATAACTGTAGACATCCATGTTTCTTTCTTCTACACATCGAGCACTGATCATAATTAACAAAAAGATTAATCATAATAACAAAAAGATTAATCATAATTACAAAAAAATTATACGGTATTGTACAAGAATAAATGATTTAATGAACAAAATCGTTTAAATCAAACTCGATCAGAAATAGTGATTTAATGCTCAGAAATAATGCAGCAGATAGAAATGGTGTGGGAAAAAAACGGTTTAGTCCAAAAACGCGTCAAAAAATAAGGATTAGTCCATCCCGAGTTAACTAGGTACAATTTAGTCCAAAAGTTATTTAAAATATGAAAAATACACATATAACCTCCTGATTTACAATTTAGTCCAAATATTCACAATTTAGTCCAAAGTTTCTCACATGATGTCAGCAATTTTAAATAATATAAAAAAGAATTAAAAACAACTTATCTTTCGAACCGTTTGTCCAAAATTCACAAACTTTATATATTCGGAAAGCTCTTTCCGAGAGCGACAAAAAGAGTACCCATATGACTATATAATTCTCATTTTTAAAAAATCTTAGTTTACATTGGCGTACAAACATGTACATGCCTACAAAAATCCAAAAAATCAAAAGACAAAACAAGGTGCACCAGTTTGTACACCAACATAGCAAAAGTAGACTGCAGCTGAATCTTATACGATAACAAGTTAGCTAGTTGATCCATTCCCAAGGGTTTACCGAACGCTCCTCTCATACCTGTTTGAAGCCTGTCAGCACCGGCACATGAAAGTTGATACGCAAGACATGGAAATGATGTATTTATATTGTTCATCTACACATACAATGACGAAGAGGAAAAAGTGGTCAGCAAAGAGATCAAACTATTATTTCATGAAGTTTTTAACTGACAAGGAATCTAATAAAACAACAAAATAATTATACAGTGCGAGCTAGATATTGGTGACTCGTAAGCTAAAATACCGTTGTAGCACCAGTTTCTAACTTATTTTTCACCTAGGCCTATAATTGAGTAATCACTGATAGCATGAATACCGGGTAACACATTGATAAACCATCCAGTTCTTACAGGCTACAGCTCAGAAAAAATGATTATACTAACTTACAAGTATGAGCTTAAACCTATTCATCTATCTGCAGAGATTATTTTAATTAAACTGTTCGAAAATGGCATTGAAGCTGCAACAAATATCCTAGAATGTACATTATCTTTGCCTAAGAGATGTTACAAGGATCTAAATTTCTAATGAGCGGACAAGGAAAGAAGTCTTAAGAAATCTCATACAATTTCCATAATCCAGGAAATGTAAATGAGACAAAACATAAATGGTGTAAATAGTGTTAGGCAAAAGCTTACCTGACATAATCTATTTCAAAGACATTAATAGATTGACAAAATCTTATGCCTGTGTTGTGTGCAAACAAAGATTTTTCATGAAATTAACGTACAAATAAAACTTAAACTGGGTCATAGGCAACCAAAGTTAAATGTACTGAAAGAGATTTGAGTCACCTTACTTCACATTTTTGGATCCTGCAGAACGCCTCATGCTTCCCATTTCCCACCTTTACCAATTCTACCACAAAATTATCGTATTCCATCTCCCAATGCATTTTTGGAATAGGAATCAGATGGAAAAAATGAACCCATACAAGCAACAAAAGAGATATAATTTCAGTTTAGTAAAAGAGCTCAGGTTCTTGTACTTCTCATAAAGTCATCTTTGCTCAACTTCATAGGGTCAAGATGATGACACAAGGCCCCTGCAGTTATCATTATGGTATAAGAAAGAGATGCAGTAACCTTTGATGTTTTGTGGTATAAAAATCCAACATTTATACCACAAAAATGCACATATTACTGAGATAACACAATAGTGTACAACTTTGTACACACCTATAGAAAATCCAACACCTGCACAATTAGTGCTTTCCCAAATATTTGGTTTCTATACATAAATATAGTCCTACAAGTGTATAACTATTTACACCTAAATAATCAACATTTGGACTATTATGCACACCTAAATAACATAATATGTGTGTACAACTATGTACACATTAGTGCTTTCCCTAATTTCTTAGACTTCAAAATGAGTAACATGTGTACAACTATGTACACTTTAATAATCAACACGTGTAAATGAAAATGAAACCACCAAACAGGGAGAATTTAATTGGTTGAATCGGAACAGTTAGACTGCTAAGTGATAAAAGACAATTCTTCGATATACAAACAAAACGGATGATGGGCATATGATATGTGTATTTAAGAACAACAAGCTTTTGGAAATTCTTCAAGTAGTTTTATGCAAACAAAACTAATGATGGGCATTAAGTATGTGTAACAAGCTTTTTGCAAACCTTCGTGTAGTTTCTGACATGAGCCAAGTTCTCTGGAACACTCCAGCTCGAGGTGGTAAAACTTTGGGGCCAAATTCAAATTAACAGCGGGGACTTTCTTTCTTTTGACAAAAGGATCCTGAAACAAAAAGAATACAATCACAAATTATCAAAAATACAGCTACAATCGAACAAAAACTAAGTAAATATAAAACAGAACAAGCACATATAAACAGAGAGAAACACATACAATAGGTGTACAATTACGTACACATTAAGAATCAACATGTGTACAATTATGTACACCTTAGTTATTCACATGTGCACTAGCTTGTACACCCTAGTTTTATGGGTGCCTATACTCAGTAACAACTAACAAAGGCAATATCCATGGATAGAAGGAAAAATTTAGCAAGTCCACAGATAGTGACCAATATAAAATCTCGTCTGTCGCCCGAGATGCTAAATGAACGGTAATATGATTTAACCGAAATTTTCGACTACATGGAGACATTGTAAAAATGGAAAGTTCACAGACACCATAATCATGGGAACTTCATTGAGAGCTAGTTAAATTTACATTTCGAAGCTTCTATTTTTTTTCTATTCATCCAAGTCTTCCCCTTTCTTTTGTTTGCACAACTTATAATGAATCATCATTAGAAATAAGCCTAATGAGTTATTCTATCCACATGTGTACTACCCTAGTTATTTACGCAAGAATAAGCCTAATGAATCATTTTTTTCACATGTGCATAAGTATGTACATCCTAATTATTTACCTCAAAACATGCACCATTTTCGTTTATAGCACCCATTAGATTAGTGTGCTAGACACAAATTGAACACTAATTAGGAGTGTTCCAGAGACTGTGTTAAAAGGCCAAAGTAATCTTATGAGTGTGCTAGATACGGAATTAAAAGCCTAAAGTAATCTACTTGAATGAAAATTCAGTAGTGATATAAAGACTTGCACCACATTTTAGAGAGTGAGTCTAGTGCTTACCGCTTTCGACGAGGAGATATTTCAACCCGAAGAATACATAAAAAAAAATTCAGAGGCAAGGACTTCTCAGCATCGTTAATAGCTCTTCACATATAGTGAAAAAGAACAACAAAGTTCAATTGCAAAAAGGTATGAGAGGAGATCAAATGGATCCGAAGGAATGAGAATCGGATGGAAAAAGTAAACCCATACAAGAACAACAAAGACATACCTTAGGATCAATAAAAGATCAGGTTCTTGTAGATTTCAGAAAAGTCATCTTTGTTATTGAACTACACAGAGTCCAGGACATGACACAAGGCCAGTTACCATAAAAGTGTAAGAAAATTAAACCAACATGCCAAACAGTGTAACTATGCGACAACAAATAAAATTAAGTAAACCAAATACAAGACATACGCATACAATTCCTAACTATGGAGTGTTAAAAGTTGAATTAATGCATTTTAGAGTTAACGTTTGACAAAGTTTCCTGTACAAAAAGAACAACTTTTACTCCAACTGATTGTACAGTTTGACTTTCATGCGAACAGTGGAAAAAAAATTATACATAATCATAGAAATGTGAATCTCGGTCATAGATTCGTAGTATCTAGAAAAGAAAACAATGTACCATGTATGTAAATGACTTCATTGGCAATGATTCAAGAGCGAAATTAGGTGCAGCAGTAACATCAAGACACACGCGAACCTCCTTAATCTGCAGAAAAATATAGTACGCCAATTTCATTAAAGTTAAAAATCAAATGCGAACTATCATACAAAATTTTGCGTACCAACAAATTTCAATATGATTAAGACAAATCTTAATCCATGCTTTATGTCAGTACATAAAATTTCATTTTAATATACAAATCACTGGAAAATTCCTTCGCAGAGCATTACTCTTTCCGCATGTCCTTTTCTAAATAATTTATTTTTGTTGGAGTTGTTCGCACATGATTTAGTAACAACAAAATTTATACAAAACAAAAAAGAAAGAGAATTAAAACTCCACTAGCAATAATGTTCATTCTGCGGCAATTACTAACATTTCATTATGCACCTTTTTCTATTATATGCATAAAAGTAGTAATTAATGATCACCATTTGATACACCTAGTACTAATCCGGTGTGTCGATTGATTCCATACATTAGCATTCCAGTACCAAATTCGATAAATATCATATTTCAATGTATAACATAATTACATTACCACTCATAGAATGACAACAAGAAATGACTTATGAGTAGAACAACAAAGCGACGACCCCGGAACGGATTCCCACTAGAAAGGATTCAATATGAAAACACTTAATAAAGGGAAACAATGGACACATAAATCTTAAATGTGAATAATACACACATAGAACCTCAGTAAAACTAAGATTGCTTAGCAATAATAACCGGATGCAGAACAATAACAAATAAACGAATTGAATGAAAATGAATCTTGAATTGAAAATAAAACACACGTACAAATCAAACTCAAATACAAAATTAAAAATACAAGCAATAAAAGATTAGGTTTAATTTGTGATTATATGTTCAGTTTCATTGATGGGAAACATGGCCAGGAACAGAGAGAGTTCTAGAAATAGGTAGATTAAGATGACATGATAGTAGATCTAAACTCATATAATTAATCACATAAGAAATTCGAACTAAGACTAAAGTAATTAGATTTTTGAAATCGCTAAAAATTCCGAACATCAATTTCGAAATCAATAATTTGACAATAGATATCAGATTCGACTCACCATTCAAATACAACTTCCACGATGAAAGCGTCTAATTGATTTGTTGAAATTGAACCTCCTCAACTTTTCATCTCAATTTTAACTTAATCTTCAAAAAAAAAACCCGATGACAGACGATTTAGGTTTTTAAGTTGAATCAATGTTTGTTTGATTATGGTTTCGTGACTGAACTTTCATGAGATGACGAGATTAGGTTTTATGAGTTTTTTTCTTCGCACAGGAGAGCAGTTTCCATGAAATGAAAATGGAAAAATGGAAACTGAATTACGAAGAAGTGATACTCATTTAGCCGAGGGGTATTTTTGTCATGGGAAAAATTAGTTTTGGACTGAATCGTTCAAGAAAGGATTAACCCGTACTAAATTATGTAAATTTGGATCTCCTATTACTAGGCTTGAGGGGACAGGACTAGAGTGTCTAAAACCCAACCAAGTTGGGATTAAACGTAAATTTCTACAAGTGGTGTCTCCTGCAGTTTAGCATGTAGTTGTGATGTAGGCGGCGGCCCAAGCACAAGTCATGAAATCATTCATGCAACTGTTTTAAGAGGATAAATCATTGTGTCGCTTTGATTGAATTGAAAGATGTTGTTGTTCATCCTTCCATCCACCGGATTCCCACACAAAACTATTTTTAGATCCATATGAAAAGCCATTATGCCGTGGATTTTGTTGTTTCCTTCCCACCGAATGAATAATTAAGCTGATATTGAGCTTCCTTTTCAGCAAATCTGGAGTAGAAACCTGACGATTTGCAAATATGAAACCCCTTGGTATGGAGTTGAGATCTAAGAAGAAGCAGAAGAAAGAGAAATAGCGGCGACCCTCCTGTTAGGGTTTTCAAGGAAAGAAATGAAAAACTGAAATAGTAAAATAAGACTTTTCTCGGGCTATATGCCATAGTCTTGGGCTTTGACCTTAAATGTTTGTTAGGCCCAAGAGAGCACTTCCATCCTCTTCATGGCATTGGCTACACTCCGGAGGGATGCTGATCAATGAAAAGAAGAACAAAATGAAGATGAATAGAAAGGAGATGAAATCAAGTATTCTTATCGAATGAAGCTATGGCTAACTGTTAACTTAACTTTGGTGTTCATGAGTTTCAGTCTTCCTTGTGAAAATTTATAACTTCTGCCTGTGCAGTCCACTAGTGCATATACACGACTTATATAGGAGCCTGTTATAAAAATAACTGAATCATCATCCAAAATATTTTAGTCAACAGGATGTGGTCAACACTTCAATCAGCGGTTCATCCTCGCCAACTGGTACATGCTTGTAAAAGCATCTAAGAGAATCGGCTTTAGAAGATTGAGAACAGATATAAATAGAGTCCGATTTACATTTCAATCTTCACTGTCGATTACATTTAGGGAGCTAGTTATATAACGAGGGTCATGATTCAAAACATAGAGGGCCAACAACTAACTAATCAAACAATCAAAAGGCCAAGTAAACAGACTAGATGCGCGGTAGTAGTGTGTGTGCTATGACATGCATCACTGATTACCAATGCCCATCAAATTCCAGAATACCCAATCTCTTGAAAAATCAATTCATCACAAAAGCCTTCCAAGTATTTGAAAAGGGTGTTAAAAGTCGTTTCCAGGAAGATCATTAAAGTACACGGCGAAACAATGTCAAGCTCACAGCATTTCTTGTAAATAATGTTTAACAGTGTATTTGGACCAGAGGAACAGCCTAAGTCTGCAATGCCTAGAGGCATAGTACTCTTCTCCGTCATCTCAGTTGTTCTACAAGTATAGAACTTTGAAAATATATCCAGCGCTGCTTCCTCTATCATCGGCTTTGCTTTGTAGAAAGCTTTTTTCTGTACAACCATGAAAAAAGAAAACAAAATAAAGCCGAAAAATGAAATATAAGTTCGTATCAAGCATCAAACTTTGGTAAAAGAATGACTATGTTTTAGAGTTGAGCTCAAGAGAGACCTGAACAGATGAGTTGAAAGCGTAACTAGTTTCACCGGTGCTACCATTCATGTGGAGATTTTGGATGACTTGATTCATAGTGCTGATGAACTTCGTATGCCCTTCACTACCAATACTACTACAATGTCTTCACTGGCACTAGAATTAAGGCTAAGAAGTGATAAACTCTCTACTCTTCTTCTTATATGCATATTCCATTTGGAGTGTAGCGTGTAGCTTGGGTGTTGTAGCTTGATCGATGATAAGGTATGGATGGCGACACTCGGAATTATTAGTGCCTTGGTCGCAAGAGATATCGAAAGAAGAAGAAGAAGAAGAAGATGCAAGGGATGTTTGGTGGTAAATGTTACGCCGAGTACATGGTACTATTAGCTGGTTTGTTATGGGTCGGTCATCTAACAGAGTACATTTATACTAGTCTGGACCAACAATCCTAAGACTAAGAAAGGAGTTCTTGTTTTGAAATAAAAAACATCAAATAGCACGTGAATGAATCATATGTTCGGTCATTCATTCATATGTTAACTCTTGCTTTAGCCTCGCATATATTGGTGGCAATGGAACGGATAGTCAAATTTTGGTTCGATTTTGCAAAGGAGAAACCATAACAAAAGATGGATAAACATAACAAAAGATAGACATCCGGATTGTCCTGCAAAATTCCGGTCTCCAACTCACTCTTAGGGCTGTCCCTCATTTTTATGTTCTGTGGAAAGAAGTTGCAAAGAACAGTACAATGAAGCAGAAAAATAGAACTAGAGAAAAAATACTTTTCAAATTTTCCTCCTAAAGTTGACCAATCATTTTAATTCATCATAACATACAGATAATCGATAACCAGAAGTGTTTTCGTTTTTATAGATGAAGGGGAAGAGAGATGACAAGATCACACATCCGGTCTTCAAATCATCATCATATATAGTAGTAGTAGTAGTACTGAATGACCTAAATATATCATCAACATGATCGAAATAACGGAAAAAAGGTGACAATACCCCTCCAAACACAAACAACACTTCAGCTTTCAGATTAACCCATGGCATATTTCTGGGTCCAGCTCCTTGCGGTAGTCTCATACTTGCTCCTGTCGGTTTTGTACATGTGAGCAATCTCTGGCACCAAAGGATCGTCTGGGTTTGGGTCCGTCAACAATGAGCAAATGGATAGCAACACCTAACAAACAAAGAAAACAACCAAATTAACATCCTCCAAAGTAACCAATGGACCTGGTAAAGATGGTTAATCTTCAAGGCAAGCCTGACAGTAACATAAACAACTTCTTCTAACCAAGCAACTTCAGTAGAAACCGAAGCACCACCTAGAGACGATCAATTTTTGGAAAATAGAACTAGGACCCCCAAGAATAGCATAATAAGCCCATTCCCCAAAGAGAACTTTCTAGTTAATCACGAGACAGCTTTAAACAATTAGCCTAACATAGACCTGAATGAATAGACATCTATGGAACTTCTCAGCTAGTCACCAGACAAAGATTAAGAAAATAAACTCAGAGCTAAGCGTGAGTAAGCATACAAAGGAACTAGACCAAGCCCAAAACATCTTCAACCTTTTTTCATAGACATATCCAGATTATATGATATATTAGATAACAATCGCATGCAAATCATTAGTTACCTTGGAAATGGTCAAGGCAGGACTCCATTGCTCCTTCAAGATGTCAAGACAGATGCTCCCATTGCTGTTGATATTAGGGTGGAATACCTTTGTCCTGAAGGCAACCTGCAAAAACAGAAATAAGTTAAACAGGAAGTCTTAGATATGAAAATACACTTTAATCTACACCTAAATCATTACAGGGTGAACCATTCAGGTGCCTCCAGTAACAAAGATGAACAAATAAAGCATCAACTCTGCCGTGGCTTACTTGCATACATTACTAATACTGGTCATGATCATATCAAAGTAACACTTCAATGTGTACTAAGACCCGGAAACATTTAAAATTTTAAGACGAGAAAAGTCCCTTTGCATAGGGAAATAAATCAATATTACACAATGCTATTTAGAAGAGTTACCTTTGGTGGCTTAAATGGATAATCTGGAGGAAAATGAATAGTAACTAGAAAAACTCCTCCTGCGTAAGGACTGTCTGGGGGACCCATTATTGTTGCTTGCCAGTGAAACATGTCTTCGGCAACAGGACCTATAGAGCATACCAAAAAGAAATTGAGAAAATATCCAATCATAAAGCAAAAGTCTTGCACGCTTGTAAAAGAAAGCATGTTTAAACTTCACAATGTAGGGCATGCACGAAGTTTTATGCACAAAAACATTGAAATTCATGTGGACAGCAAATTGATTTCTATGCGTGAAACTGGTTCCCATCAAAGGGATACACAATTAACCAAAATCAAAACCCTCATAGAGCACCCCGTGTACATGCATTTGGAACATAGAAAAGCAGCTTAATGTATGAAGGGAAAAAAAAAGCAAGGTTGGGCATTCAAGTCTTTATCAAGAACTTAATCAATTTGAAACGCCATTCATAGACCCTTAAGCACAATAAAAACTAGCAAGGTTGCACAATTCAATCTGTATCTAGTATTTAATCAATTGAAAACCCTATTCGTAGACTGTCTAAGCCTCACCACCAGGTTAAACACAGTAAAACCCTGCTGAATACCAGCATAGCTTTGCCTCACCCTTTAACTAGCTAAACACAATAAAACATGCTAAACATAGCTTGGAGCGAAAAAGCTCAATTAAACAACAACAATAATCATGCAAAGACATGTTTAGCTTCAATTGAAGCTACAGCTGACAATAACAACCTAACAACTACAAAATTAAAACACAGATCTTGCTCCATATGAAAAACCCATCAAAAAAAAATATCCTTTTTTTCTCACCTAAACCTTCAAAATTCTCTAATTTAACAGATTACACAGCTCAATAACAAAAACCATGAACAATCTAACAAGTAACGTCCATATTACACACACATCAGGATCACCAAACCATTCAAAAATCAACATAATTATCAAAATCAAACCCTAAAATACACAGATCGAGCCTCAAAACCACACAAAAGCCAATAAAATTGCAAAGGGTTTCAGAAATCAGACCTGCGGAGCAAGAAGTAGGAGGATCTTTCTGAAGATCCTTAAGTTCTTTCAAGATCCGTTTGGAAGCCATGGTGAAAATCCCTCTCTGAAGATTTTTTCTCTCGAAACCCTAGATTTTACAAAAGGGGTAAAGAAAAAAAGGGTATTTGAAGAGACCAAGAGAGAGGATTTAGAGGAACTCGGTGCTCTGAAAAAGGAAGAAAAAGGAGGAGGGAGGAGGATTCCGGGAATTGGAGGAGTTGATTGGAATTTATAGTCTTTTTTATTTCATCTTCTATTCGATTCGATGGAAAATAAATTGAATTCCTATCGGAATCTTATTGGCTTTCTCAGGTGGACCCACCAGTCTTTCCTATTGACCAGTCAATAATTTGAAGGGAGGTGTTATTATTCAACCTAACTTCTCTATGAGACCAAATGGAACCTACTAGAGGTAGGGTTGTGATTCGGGGTTAGTATTTTATCCGTAATTCGCGGATTTAACCGTACCGTATTTTTATGGATGGATGTTCGGACAGTTCGTTAATGTGTTGGATGCGGATGAGATTTTTGAAATTCAACAGATAATGGATTAGGCTTGGATGCAATCTTGAAAATCCGTTGGACATCTAAATCTGTTAGATTAAGCGCATTTATATAGTTTTTAGAAAATATATATAGTTTTGGAATTTTTAGGGTGTTTGCTTAGAGTGTTTTCCATGGCACTTCTATATTTATATCAAGAATATAAAGCATAGCATGGACAACTTAGCCTAGATAAAGAGCGGTCAGGATACATTCTAGGGAAAGTTAAATCCATGGTTGTGGTTCGCTCTAATTAAAATGAATCATTATGAGTGTTTTACTAATTAGTGTCTCATTAATCTCTCATAACGAATAATTTACTTATATTTTCATCATTAAATGTCCTCTGAATGAATATGTATTTTACATCATTATTGTATTAGTAACTTTTTGTAATGAATATTTTAATAATCTCCCACTATAAATGTCTTATAATTATCTTAATAAATATACTTTCATTAAATTTTTCATTAATTTTTCATTATATTTTTTCATTATAAACTTTTCATTGTAAATACTTTCATTTAATAAATAACAAATTTATTAATAATCATATCAATTGGGTAGTATTTGTGGGTGGTGGTCAATGAAGCCGATGATAATGGTGATGAGGTAGTGGTGATGGGCGGTTCTGATGGTGGTAGTGTAGGTGGTCAGTGTGGCAGTCAGGTAGTGGGGAGTTATTACTCTATGTGAAAATAAGCTGGTTATAATACAAAAAAAAAAAAAAAACAATTGTACAGGCTGCCCGCAATTTGCCCTAAAAACAACCTGAGAAAAATTTAACGATGATAGTGTAATGTATCTGTTATTGGGATAGTAAAGGTTTTCAGTTGGTCCCGCTACATGTTTCACTCGGTGGTTTCTTCGAGACACCTATTACGGTCAACCTATCGATTCTAAAAACAAAAAATCATGGAAACAAATTGTCACTATATATATAGAGCGAACAAAAAAATTATTCTTTTACATATTATGGAGGTCGTGCCGTTATGACACAGGAGAAATTATAAACCATCTTATAAAACAGAGTTTAGAATACTTAGGCAAGATAAAGGACGCTCTGAATTCATTCTTAGGTAAGTTAAATCTACGACTGAAAATGGTCAGTATAATAAACTTTCAATAATAAATATTTTATTGATATTTCATAGTAATTCTTTCTCCAATTAATCAAATAAATATATTTTCATTAATACATTACATAATAAGTTTATTTTATATTAAATCAGAAGGCATTAATGGTGGTTGTGATGGCAGGTGTGGTGGTGGATCAGCGGTGGGAATATGGTGGTGGGTGTTGGTGAGAATGGTGGAGTGATGACATTAAAGGTGGAGGTGGTGTAAGAAGTAGTTGTAGTGGGGTGGGATAGATGTCCTAAGGTATAGAAATTATTTTGTTACCCTTGGTTAATTTTTTTTATTGGTATTAATTACTAAAAAAAAAATTCTTTTATTTGTTTAATTCTTTTATATCAAAATAAATATAAACGCCAGATTTTTTTAGGGAGGAGATAAATCAATAGCATTGGTTTTAAGATTTGTCAGGTCGGGTCAAGCCTACACCCGAATCAATTGTAATTGATAATTTAGTTTCTCATAAACAGAGTTTAGAAAACTTAGGCAAGATAAAGGACACTCTGGATTCACTAATGAGAAAGCTAAATCTACGACTGTAAAATGACTAGCTTAATTAACTTTCAATAATAAATGTTCTATATTGAAAAAAAATCTATGGTGGTAAGTTACACCTGTTGGCAGGAGTCATGTAAAACATATATTTGAAGAGATCATAACAGGTAAGTAAACAAACCTGAAATGTCTCATATAACGGCTATGCGAGCACATCTCTAGGTACCTCAAAACTACCACATCTATTTTCTTGGTGTACACTGGTCCTGCAAGCTACGTAAGTGGTGGCAAAAATACATTACAAGATATGCACTTGCTACCTCTGAATTTTTACCACACTTGCACAGCTTCAGGTCACATCAATGAATCCTGACAAAAAAAAGGAAATGGTAGTAAGAATCAACCAATTTTCATCAAGGGAAATAGACCATAATAATGATAAGTAATGCAAGAAACTCTAATGTGTTAAGAGTTTACTCACCAAATGGAATTAAAGAGGTTACTTGTCAGGTTTGCGGCATCGATCTCAATAAGGCGAGCTTGATTTGTGCCAACATAAACAACACACCTACACAAAATTTACGGAAAATTAAGATATACAACAATATGTTTTCTCTACGAAAACTCTTTGTGGTGTGTTGTTTGTTCTAGCATAAAAATGAATATATTATTGTTCATTCTTGTATACCTATCCTACAAGACCTGTTCAAGAGCTCGGAATAAAATCATTTGAAGAAACTTCATTTATTCCATCTCTTGAATAGCCTTGCAGGAACATACAACAGTCTCTTATCTTGTTCTTCACTTCAGATGGTACTGCGACACTAACACATCTCCAACTTCAAGTCTTGCGGTCAATGAGTCCTCAGAAAACAAAAACAGAATGGTAGTAAGTGAGTATTTCAGTCAGGACAAAATAATGACAAGGGAAACTAATTATCATAAGAGTTTAGTCACCAATGGAATTAGAGAGAAAACGTATTAATTGTCATGTTAGATGCATCGATCTCCTTCATTTACAGCAAACCTAACGACTAATACGTATCCACTCTGAAAATCAATGGTAGTAAGTTGAACCTGTTAGCAGGAGTCATGTAAAACATATATTTGAAGAGATCATAATAGGTAAGTAAACAAACCTGAGATAGAAAAGGAAACCTGGACCTTCGAAGGATACAACTCATATCGATGTAGGTGAATACTAATCCAGCAAGGCTCTCCAAAGGTTGGAATAAATTCATTTTGACAAAGTTGATTTTGTCTAATGATGAATTTATTTAAACGCTTAAACAGATTTACAGGACCAATACAGTCCATATAGGAATCATAACAACAAACCGAATACAAAACAAAAGGGAAATAGATTACAACCAAACAACCATAAATTTAGAGCAGCAATCTGATGAATGAGATTACAGTTGAATAAACCTTATTTGGATTGTAATCTATTGAAAGAGATTACAACATCCAAGAGAAAAAAGAATGTAAAGTAGTAAACATCAGCATATAAAGAATATAGATTAGAACAAACTATTGAAAGATAATGTAAACCACTAAAAATCAGTAAACCTTAAGCAGTAAAGCAGAAATCTATTGAAAGACACTACACATGGATGCTAAGCAGTAAACAATATGGATGTTAAGCAATAAACAACAACAACAACAACAACAAAAAAATCAAAAATATATATCTTCTTAAAATCTATTGAAATTACAACCATGAAAAACCTAATTTTAAAGGGAAAAGTACAAATCTAAAACATACCAGTGATCTTCATACAGATCTATTAAACAAGTTGAAACCCTAAAGAAGAAAAATAAACAATTTTGATAGACCAATTCATAGCTAAAAGGCACAAAAAAAAACACCTTGAGATAGAATGAGATACAGTGAAAGATGTGAGTAAAGAGGTATCATAGTTCTTCGTCTCACTCTTTAGAGTTGAATGAAGATGGGAAAAATGTCAAAGTTCTTCGTCTCACCCTCTTAATAAAACAGGAGGAGAGTTGAAATTATTGAGTCAGAGGAGGGAAATGAAATTTAAAAGGAAAATTAGATAGGGTTTTAAATTTGTGAAGTAATGGATATCAAAAAGAGTTATTAGATTGGGAAAAAGAGAGGGAAACGAAATTTGAGAGCCAAAAGTTTCAGACAAGAGAGAAGAGTACAATAATTGAGGAGAGATTTTTTTTTCTCTCAAAATATCTAGGTCCAAGGTATCCCGTTCGAGATAAAGTTAATCAAATTTATGGTCAAGATGGTTAAATTTATGGTCAAACACATAATCGAAAATAAAACGAGGCATACTCAGGTTGCAAGATTACCATATACAGACCTGATGTTCTCGTCCTGGAGAGGTTTGAGGTGTCAAATATATCAGATTGGATGAAACTGCAACCTATTACTGAACTCAGGTTGCAAGATTACCACATACAAACCCGATGTTCTCGTCCTGACGAGGTTTGAGGTGTCAAATATATCATATTGGATGAAACTACAACCTATTACTGAATTCAGGTTGCAATTACCATATACAGACCCAATGTTCTCGTCCCGGCGAGGTTTGAGGTGTCAAATATATCAGATTAGATGAAACTGTAACCTATTACTAAACTTAGGTTGCAGGATTACCATATACAGACCCGATGTTCTCGTCCAGGCGAGGTTTTAGGTGTCAAATATATCAGATTGGATGAAACTGCAACCTATTACTGAACTCAGGTTGCAAGATTACCATATACAGACCTGATGTTCTCGTCCAGGCGAGGTTTGAGGTGTCAAATATATCAGATTGGATGAAACTGTAACCTATTACTGAACTCAGGTTGCAAGATTACCATATACATACCCGATGTTCTCGTCCCGGCGACATTTGAGGTGTCAAATATATCAGATTGGATGAAACTGCAACCTATCACTGAACTCAGGTTGCAAGATTACCATATACAGACCCGATTTTCTCGTCCCGGCGAGGTTTGAGGTATCAAATATATCAGATTGGATGAAACTGCAACCTATTACTGATCTCAGGTTGCAATATTACCATATACAGACCCGATGTTCTCGTTCCGGCGAGGTTTGAGGTGTCAAATATATCAGATTGGATGAAACTACAACCTATTACTGAACTCAGGTTGCAAGATTACCGTATACAGACCTGATGTTCTCGTCCAGGCGAGGTTTAAGGTGTTAAAAATATCAGATTGGATGAAACTACAACCTATTACTGAACTCTGGTTACAAGATTACCATATAACGAGTAAGTCTTCTTGAAGGGAAAATTGTAAGTCACTGAAGAGTCTGAAAATGCAGGAGATGATACAGGGGAAAGTTGTGTTTATTTTGCTTTTTTCATTTTGTTTATGGTACTTGGATTTTTTGTGTATAACTGGATATCATGAACATGATAGTGTTGTTGTCAAATGTTCCTCGACACTGAATGAACAAAAAGGTTGTAACTTTATGAAATGCAATATGATGAAGTCAGTTTATTTATATTGTCCGATGATTTTGTGTCGATAATGTTGGAGATGCGGTTTGTAATCTAGAAACTAAAACTACAATGCAAAGGACTGGAAATGTACAAGACTAAACTGTAATGAAAACAAATGCATACTGAAACAATTCACTTTAGTGTTTCTTAATAGTTGCCCCGCATCTTTGAAATTGCAGCATGTTTGAAATTGCATCTTTGATTCTCTATCCAGTCTAATTCACTTGATGGAGAGGCATATACACACCTAGTCTTAATCTACAATCTGGCGAAGGGTCAAATTACGAACATCTATATATGTTTGATCTTTATATTTTTATATCTTCAGTCAATACATGACTAACAAAAATTTTCTTGTATTGGTTGCGTCATATTCGACTTGCACATAATTGGCACAAACCCTACTTACCATATACAACCCACACACCTAATTCTACAATCTGTCAATGAATACAAATCACAAAGATTCCTGAGATGCTGATTCTCAAAACAGAATACAAGCTTTATTCACCAATGCTGACATCCTACAACCAAATACTATGTCTGAGTCTAAGATTATCTGTCAATTGACATATACAACCACTTGGTGGAGGCATAAAGCATGCAATTGAGATGTTCATAATCACCAAAAGATTATCAAAACATGATACAATGACAACAACATAAAAATAAACCTAAAATCTGAAACATATGGATGTTCATACTTCATAATCACCATCAGAAATTGTACCATTCAAAATCAAGAGTGTGTAACCTCCAATTTGTAATAAAATCATTAAACCCCAAAATGAATGAATGAGAAATACCTTAGATGAAGATGACCAATATTTGCATTTCCAAAATTATGAATCACTATCAATACTTCTATGAGATATCGATTAAACTAAAATCTAGGCTTGAATCGATGTTTCATAGAAGAATAGATTGATTCGTTGTTGTTGATGAAGTTTTATGCAGCTGAATCTCCAAGAAACCCCAAATGAATGAACGAGAAATACCTTGGTTGAACATAACCCAGATTTGCAATTCCAAGATTATGAATCAGTGTCAATACTTCTATGAAAAATCGATTAAACTTAAATCTAGGGTTACATCGAAGTTTCACAGAAGAATTGATTGATTCATTCATTGTTGTTGCTGAAGTTTTCTGCAGCTCAAATCAATGGAATTAGATGAACTGATAATGAGTTATATCTCAGGCGCTGTTCCGGAGATAGTGTTGGTAGATTTTTGTGGATCATTTGAGTTGTTGGTCAGGGACCAAGGTATTGAGATATGACATGATGCCTGAGCCAAACCATGCTGCAGTTCAAGATATGGCCCATATATACACAACTTCATTTAATATTTAGGAAGATAATAATTGTATAAATCTAATACAAGTTCATCTAATGTCAAAAACGGTAGTGAGGCACAATGGTTCACTTTAGTTTTAAGTAAGTTTGAGGTCGGAGGTTCGAAACCCTCTAGACCTTATTTATTTTTCTTTAAAATTTTTGGCCAGGACTCAAGGACCAGGGTATTGAGATATGATCTGATTCTTGAACCAAACCATGTTGCAGTTCAAGATATGGCCCATTTGTTAACTAATTAACAAATCAAATAATTATCCAAATATACACAAGTGTGATGATTTTATTTGGCTTATTGACCTATTATGTTTGACCATTTTTTGTACACCGAACAAATCTCATGAATGTTAAGCCATTTCAGGTGTGAACACTGCCATTATAGATGCAGTACACCAGCGCCACATAATGTCTCTCAACAGGTGTTGGCTCTTTAGTATCTACCAAAAAATCAAATATGATAATTAGTGTTTGGTTGAACTGTCTATCATCCCCTTAATGGCAGTTTTATTAGACATTGAGAATCGGAAGAGTCTACAATTAGGCTAATGGGGGTGTACCAAACTAGTGGGGCGCGTACCAGCCCCAAGGGAAAACCATTTTTCTCTTATATGATTTTGGAACCCATCCCCCACTAATTTGGTACACTCCCATTAGCAATGTTGGTGTGCAGGAGTTATGATGGGTTTAGGACTTGTTTCACATGCCTTTGAATAGGCGTGAATAGCTAAGGGACGATACGTTCCACAGAATGCATTAAATGACTATTAATGTCATCTTCTCTACAAAAGGAAATTAAACAGAGACTTTCCAAAATATACAAAAATCATCATAAAATAGGCAAGGAAATTAAGGAAAAAAAAACAGAGATTAGAGATAATGGGTGATCAAGGAGGAAACAATGCTAACGGAGATAATCAGCCTTCTGCGCCTTTTAACTTCGTCAAGAAAGTTTCCAAGACTCCGTGTACTAGAGAGTTGGAGAATTTGAGGGATTTTCTGCAGCAAGAGATTGACAAGAGATATCGTCAGATTGAGTACGAAAGAGTTCATCAGGAAAATGCTCCACAATATGAACTATGGAAGAGGAAGAGAATTGCAAGAGATGTGAGGAAAGCTAGAGAAAGAGAGGAGAGATATGAGGGGAGAAGATTTGTTTGGAGAAAGACCCGCAGTGTAACCGAAAGTTATTATGAAGAGAAAGAGAATGATTTTGAGAGAAGTGATCATGAGAGAAATTCTGAGACAGAGAAACAAAGGAGGAAGAGAAAAAAGAAGATTGAGGATGCATCGTATGAAAGATACTTAGCATAAAAAGCAATCCCTTGGCTTTTTGCAAGAACCATGAATGAGAGACTGAATGTTGATTCTGATGGAGAAATAATTGATGGTCTTGATGAGAATGGTGAACCAGTTGAGGCTGGAGATTTGGAGGAAGAGAATGAAGATGATGAAGGAAGTGAAGATGCAGGTGATGGAGGTTATGGAAGTGCAACTGAAATAGGAAGTCAGTATAGCAATGAGTACAACGATGATGAGATGGGCATCAACAATGATGATAGTGCAACTGAAACTTCAGTCAGTGAGCATAACAATGAGAACAATGGTGATGACTCTGAATAATCATCCTTTGAACATCAACAAGATTTCGATGGGAAAGCTTCGATTTTGTGAAATCGGACTAAGTGCTTCTTCGTGAAAATTCAAAGAAATCTTATAGGTGTTTGTTCATCATTTTGCTCATATTGCTGAAGCTGCTGACAGAATTGTATTGGTTTTCTTGTGGTTATTTTTGTTATCTTGGATTTTTTTTTTTTTATGAACAGATGGGCTTGTTTTGATACTGTTATGCAGATGGTAACTGCTAATAATTTTAGTAGTATGTGTGTTTGTTTGCAGGGGGTTCGAATAGTCTAGTTTTCCTGGTATGAATAGTTAATTTCTCAGATGTTTGAGGGAATTACAAACTAGGTTTTTGGGTCATGTTTTGATGTTGATCATGTGAATGGGTTTGATTGTAATGGAACTACTTAGTAATTAGGGGTCTGATCAGTAATAGTGATGGTGTTTGTAAATCTGGTTAATGAAATTGCAATTTCGGTTTCTTTTTGTGTTGATATGAATATAGTGGGTTACATTTGGTATGCCGGAGATGTCTTTGTGATCTCTAATGAAAGGAACAATGGTATGTTAAACTGTGGTATGTTAAACTGTATTATATGATCTATGAATTTACTAAATCATTATCTGAATTCTATCAAGAACTAGAGTCCTAGTACAAGGTAAGTGAGAATATTATGAATCCTATTTCTCTCCGGTTTTCATCTAAAGTGGAGAAACTGCTTCTCAAAACATACTACAATCTTGATTCACTAATGGTAATAATATCCTACACGCAAACACTATAACTGAGTCTAAGTTTATCAATAAAAGGTATAACAAGCTGTAGATCATCTGACAAAGCCGTAATAACTTGATTCAAGATTGAGTCCTGTGAAACCTACATGATTCCACTGACCCACAAAACTACTTGGTGTTGGTGGAGGCACATACACATCTAATTCTAATGTATTCTCACCACTGACCCAATAAACTACTTTGGCAATGAATTCATAAAGAACTAGAATCTGACTAGGAAAAGGGAACAAATTATGAACAATAACTTCTCTTTGGTTTTCATCTAAATTGTTGAAACTGGTTGGGATTCTCATTAGAGCTACTCCTTCAATACACAATTGATTGATTCACCCATTTACAAACAAAGGAGATATCCAATGAACAAATTGTGACATCCTACAAACAAGTAAAATACCATGTCTGACTCAGTCTAATTATCAACTAAACCTACACAGTACACTGAGATATTCTTAAAACATAATATAATGTACTGCAACATCCACAATTGCATATACAAATCTTCTTAATCACACTCAACAAACATAAGATATAGATGTTCCTAAAATCTACAATCACATATAAATCTAAAAGATATAGATGTTCATAAACACCATCAGAAATTGCATCATTCAAATTCAAAACAAAGATTTCGTAACCTCCAATTTGTAAAATTATTAAACCCCCAAATGTTGAAAAAACTATGATTCAGAGAAAAACGAATAAATGAAATACCTTAGATGATGATAACCCAGATTTGCACTTCCAAGATTGTGAATCAGTGTCAAAACTTCTATGAGAGATCGATTCAACTTAAATTTAGGATTACATCGATGATTCACAGAAAAATTGACTGATTCGTGTTGTTAATGAAGTTCTCTGCAGCTGCATTTCGATGTTTCCGAAGCTCAAATCGATGAAGTAAAATGGACGGAGAGGAAAAGGAAAATGGTGGAGAAATGTCTCAGGCTCTCAGTTGTTCTCGACATATTTATTCTCTTTTAATTTTCGCACAATTAAAAAAAGAAACGAAAAACTAATTTCATTGATTTTAGTTTTGTTTTCTGATTTTCGATAATTAAAATGAGGAGTTATAATGGGAAAAAATGTTGGAGAAAAAAGCCAGAATCGTTGGGAGGAGTGTGAGATGAAATTGGGAGCTGATAGTAATAATAGAGGCGCTAATAATAGTAATAGAGGGTAACAATGTAACTTGCCAATTTATGTTGAGGATATGAAGGTAATTACCCACAACCCTTCAAAAGTCTTTAACAGATACCAATTATTGCAACGATTATCCAACGTTACAAAGTTACCACCGTCGATACGACGATACCTAAAAAAAATCCGTCATAAAATCGGGTGTTACAAGTTCCCTAATTTGGTGTAGCGTTAGTCAGCTCAAGAGAGAGACATCACAATAAATAATCGTGAATGTTTTAATGTTAATTTACGGATTATTTTACGATTAACATGACCTTTGCAATCTACAACTTATATTTCTTACATATAAATAGTCATTAGTCGTATGCATGTCGGTATTGCTTATGCACCTTGAAAAGCACATGATACGTTGCTTGAGTTGGAATTAAGAACGCCAAAAACGACTGCGTTTTGGGATTCTCATTTTTGTTTGCAGTGTTTGTGACCCATAGAATTAGGGCTGAATATGGTGTCGGTTAACCGTTGGAAACCGATCGAACCAGACCAATAAACAAGAAACCGAACCAAACCATTTAAATTTGGATTGGTTTGGTAAAAAATGTTGAAAAACCGACATTACTGGTTTGGTTTTGGTTTGACCTGAAAACCGAACCAAAAACCATTGGGGAACCGATTAATTTTTAAACTTAATTTCTACCGTCGATTTAAAAGTATTAGATTTACCCATTAATTTAGAGGATAAATAGAAACCCTAAATCTAATATTTCATTATGATACTCTCCCTCTTTCTCTTTCTCCTTCTCTCAGCCGCCTCCCTTCTCCACCCCCAACTACAGCTGCTGCTACTCGACTTTTTTCTTCCCGGCTTCCTTCTTTTTTATTTGTCAATATCTAAATTAAGATATATTATATATCTTCATTTGATCTCTAGAATTAGAGTAAGCTTTAACTATTCTTGATTTTTTTTTCTGTATATTTGTGTAAACCAATACTATCGTCAACTACGATTTTTTTATCTGTAAATTTGTGTATTTTTTTTTTGGTTTGACATAATTATTGGTTAACCAAAAACCACTGGGACAAACCGAAACCAACTGGAACCATTTGGAAACCGAACCAATGGTTAATGGATTGGCTTTGGTTTAGATTTTTAGAAACCAATAATATTGGTTTCGGTTTTGGTTTGGCTAGAAACCGAACCAAAACCGACCATGAACAGCCCTACATAAAATCTTTAAACCTTATCTGAAGTGTCAATTTTATCCACCTAATTATTCCCCTTAGAAAATGAGGACCGAATCACCAAACGGACTTGGACTTGGTAAAATTCACGTGTACAACCTCAACTCCAAAAGTCAACCGGTGTAACTATGCATATTCGTAGAGAAAGTCGATCGGTAAGTGCTCCAATTCTATCGTAGTGATACGGCCATTCAAAGAGCATTTTACCCGCAAAAGTTTGCCACCGGCTGCATATGGGTAGATGATAGAAAAACAGCCCTGAGCATTGTAGTATAACACTAGAGTCCATGATAAATATCACTGTATCAAAGATAATCACAAATCTGAAAGAGAATATTTTGGCGTGTCTTTTCCGGTGTATAGACTGTGGAAATATCCCATCCACCCACGGGCGGTAACTGGTTCCATGTCAAGTTGGATATGAAGTATCACAGATTTATATGACATGATTGTATGAAAATAGGACAGATTTTTGGTGATAAAACGCATGATTGGAACCAAGGAAATATAATGAGAGAACCGGCTGAAGAAAGATTCTGGCGTGTAGCATATGGCTATACCGTGTAGACTATCAGAAAATAACAAATTGTGATAGCAAAAGTCTTGTTTTAGAAATAAAGAGTTAAATATGTGTGTTTGTAACATGTCACCTTTGTTTAGTGAGCAGCAACACGAAATGCAAGTGTTGGACGATCACAGTATTGGTTTTAACTTCTAAGGATTTAATTAACACTATTTACTATTTATAAAGGGGAATGCCAGTATTATTTGAGGCTGATATCAGTCCATATAGGACAAATAAATGTTAACAAATCTTGATCGTCGGATCGCTGAACTGGTATCACCTCCGTTAAAATTGGTATCCCATTATAAATCATGTTAATTAAGGGCAATTCCCTTCGAAAACTGTATATAAACTTAGCTCTGATTGAATAATAATAAAAAAGCTTTAGCTCTGGGATTTGTTTTATTAAAAAGAATAATTTTTAAGTGAGAGTAGAAGCAATTAGAAAACCAAAATAAGATAAATGAAAGTTGATATGATGGAAGAAACTGTTGCAAGTAGATTCGAGTTGGATGTCGTGCACGTACATTAATATCATTCATGGTGGATGGTTTACCTCTTGTACCAATTATGTGTTAGCGGTTTTTCTAGCACTAGGTATTTCAATTCTCATTTGGAGTTTTACGTTTTCTTATGAAATTTTTGTTATGTTCTAAGGTTTAGTTTAAAAGGTTATTTCGGACAATTTTTTCTTCTAATTTTGTAATCGTTTTTTTTTTTTTTGGCTCCTAGTGTATTGATGGAAAATATTTTGCTCCCTCACTGTGGGAGCAACTATTGAACTAGCAGTTGTGTAGCCGTCAGATATGTTAGATATGAAGTAAGCAAAACTGCGCGTTGATCACAATTATCCTTCTGCTAAACACTTATTAAGATATAATTACTTGATTGTTTACCAAAAGCGAATTTTCCTGATTGTTTTGTTATCATCAATCAAAGCCAGCCCTCTGAAATTCACTGCTTACGGATTTTATCTTCTATTATTTTTGATTCATTTGAGAGAAATTAATCAATGATCAATCAAAGATTCAGGAACAAACCAACACAGATTTTTTTTTGTTTTTTTATAGTGCATGCCCTTGATCAACAATTTCATATCTCTGGTAAAAAAAATAATCCAGGAACAAATGAATAAAACAATCAACCATACAGTGTGAAGAATTGATCAAAGAACAAAAATCCAATTGTAGAACTGTTAATCCAAGCTTCTTAGAAGAAGAAGAAATACAATAATGAAGGAGAAACAACATACTTATGTTGTTCGAAGACTTTGTTTTTATTTTCTTTTTGAAGTCTAAAGGATAAAATATAAATTATTCATTAAGATTTCGTGAAATATTTGAGATAACAGTAGTTAAATCGTCTGTTTTCTTGTATCACATCTAATACATCCAACGGTAGCCCACCTGCTAGCTCAAGAATGCTCCCGCACTGCAGGAGCAAAGTATTCTCATGTATTGATATTGTGTACCACTTAATCCTTCGTTATAAAAGTTCTTATTTAAAAAATGCTTGGATCATATGCTTAACTAAATGGGTTGATTATCAAATTGAAACTCTATAGAAGTAGTCAATGTTGTTGATATCCGAGAGATGTAAAAAAAAATGTAAGTTACGCCTTGATTCTTTTTACATTATAACGTGTGATTTTTAAGGGGTTGATTATAGTTTTAAACCAATTTAATACATACTACCTCCGTGTAAAAAAAAAAAGAAGATAGTTTATTGTATGAATTATTGGAATACTATAGAGCATACGCGCAAGAAATTGAGGTGACTTTACACGTGAAGTGAAGACCAAGAAAACGTGCCATTGGTGCTGTGAAGTAAAGACCAAATCAAATATTATGTCCAGAATATTATTTAATTAGTTTCTAGATATATACTACCTAGTAAAAGATATTTAGATTTGATATTATCTTTTATATTTAATTTACTCTATAAATTAGAGTGAAATGTAATTGAAAAAAAAATCCCAATATAATCAGTCTGGAGATCAATGTTATTCATCCTACGGGGCTGGTTGTGAATGTATGTCGAGTTTACCGAACCACGTTAATTTTTTTGTCTCATTTCATTTCTCTTTGATCGATGATCCCTCGATACTCATAATTTATTATAAATTACACATGAAACCAGCCTATTGTTTTGAAATGGAGGGAGTAATACTTGTCATGTATTATGAACCGAAGCAGAAGTTGTAACAACTGTATGAAAAAGTCTTCTTTGTGATATGAGTACTGCTCTATTTATAGGCATTTTCATTATAGGATCAATTGAAGACAATTCATTTCCAGGTCCTGCAAAATCCAGTAGCGCGTTCCCAAGAGTATCAATCTATGGAAGTTCTGCAAAATCTAGTTGCCGTTCCCAAGAGTATCAGTATATGGAAGTTCTGCAAAATCTAGTGTTTGTACCCAAAATTAATTCTAGGCACTAAACACGATTGATCTGATGATAATGATATAAAATTAGGGTTAATAACACCAAACATGCATAACACAAGAGAGACACAAATTTAACGTGGTTCGGCAAGTGGTGCCTACTGTTAGAGCATTGCTCGATCTAACTCGCATGCGTTGCTATCTCAAGCATGTTTTTCAATGTTAGTGATCAAAACTATAAGTCTTGATTTCTAGTCTACTATAGATAAGTCTCGGACTAGGATAGAAAGTGTAGTTGAGCTCAAGGACTTCATGGCGATTCATCATACAAGAAGAAGAACTACTCAAGAAACCGGTGGAACTTCTCGACAAAAAGGTATGTGAAGACTTGAACTTATCTATCACTTAAAAGTCTATCTATTCTATCTCCTACTTCTTGAGACAAAAAGTCGTATGCTATATATAGACTTTGATTATACACATTTGGTATTTCGATCCGAGTATACCTCGCCTATCTATATCTCGAAATATGCGTTGGTAAGATTTTCGCTTCGACCAAGTTTATTTTTACCTAGTGACGAAAGTCATGATATGTTTCAATCACTTTGGAAATTGCTTTGACGAGAAATGGTGTAACAACTGTATAACGTCCTCTAAGAATGTTTCAATGATTGGAATGAGAGTTTAGATTACATAACCAATGGTGGACATAAGCATTGTTGTGGAAACACATTTATGTATAAGTCCTATTCCTTGAACCAAAGTTTGCGAACTTTGTTGATCAAGAGAACCGGAAGAATGGCGTGAGCCAAGTCCGCGAACTCAGTCCGCGAACTGCCGAAGTTCTCAAATCCGAGAATTTCTGCTGGAGTTGACAAACTAGTGCGTGAAGCTAAGTCCGCGAACCCAGTCCGTGAACCGGCGAAGTTCTCATCCGAAGAATGTTTGCTGGAGTTTGTAAACTCTGTCCGGTAACTTACACTTGTCCAAAACGTGATTTTTAGGACACTTGGGCTCAAGGGAAAAGGACTCATGCACTCTGTCGTTTAATATTGGTCAGTTGAGATTCGTCATATATTTTGTATGCCATAACAAACGCCTGCAATCTGTAGTTTATTTTCCTTTTTATTTGCGCCCATTATTTCAAGTTTCCACCCCTTTGGTTTTAGTATCCGTATGTGTTTGAATAAGCATTTTGATCCGTTGCTAAACAGGATCTAACGACTTTTGAATAGAAACTAGAAAATTTCAAAATTTCCACGATACTAGAAACTTCTCAAAACTGAAAAACCACCGAATAGAAGTGGTTCCTATGTTTTCGTCTTTTGGTGTTATAAAAAATAAATAAAATCTGTTTGAACTTCTCTTCGATTTTCTGATTTTTTTCTCCTCACATCTCGATCCAACTCGAAAAACCCACTGCGTACGAGAGGTACAAACATGATTCAAGTGAAGATTTTGGTAAAATTATTTTGATTTTGTTGGATTGATTTATATCAAATCCCCAATTGGGGATTCTTTTTAGTAATCCCTGTTGTTGATCGATATGTATAATTCATTTGTAGAAGTTGTTAGTGGTTGGATCTGATCATGTTTATCTTTCTAGGAAAAAGACTGAGGAAGATACACAGGAACAATAGCATCAAAGAATTTATCCAAAGAGGTACACTACCATTAACTATTAATAAATTACCATATATCTAGTTCTTAATTTAATCTGGTATCCATTTCCGTTCATTTTTGCTGCTATTGATGAAATTGAATACAACTTAATTACATTATGTTAGTGACTTTATGGCGTTCGAATTTGATAAGTATGTGAAGATGTGAGCTAAGCGATGCTCTGATGTGTTCGATAAAATGTTGATTATATATGTTTCATCTTTGAATGCTTTGAATAAACTTCGCCTAACTCCTAGACTCTCTCAAACTCCAAGATTGAAAACTCATAAACTCTCCTATACTACCTCTAAATCCCTAGGGATTTAAATACATTAATATTCCTCAAAATCTCCCACGACTAACCCCTGTAAGATAGATGAAACTTTAGGATGTGTTGTTTTACTTGAAACAGGTAAAAGTGGATAGATTTGTTTGCGAATAAAGATGAGTGAATGCTTATTTACTTACTCACCACAAGTGGCTTCAAATGGTGCCTTTAAATCCTGATGTTATACAATTTAATTTATGGCTACTCACATCTTACGCAGACCCTCCCTCCATCCATAATTACATATTTTGCGTAGAATTTTTTGCTCTTGCTTTGATCAGTAACCATACAGCTCGTGAAATGATATCTTTACCACCTAATTATTTTAATTTGTGACTTATTTTAATTTTTTTTCTTATCTATATCAGATTTCCAGTAGTTGCAGACCACTTGTTAGAAAGAAGACTGCAGTATGCCTTCTAAGGTTGCACAAAAAGAATCCCGATATTGTCAATCTAGATGGGTGGTAAGACACTTCTGCTATGGTCATTAATAGGATCACCAGAAAGTATGCACTTAAGACTACTAGATGTGGGTTCACCAGTTCCTTCTCAAATGTATTACCTGTAGGCGCAGTTCTTTAGAGACTTGTTAATTTCGGTTCATAGATGCTAGTACGTTTGAAAGTTTGATTAATTGTTGCTGTTGGTTGTTTGATATGATATCCAAGTTTTAAATACTCGCTAGAGTAGAGATTATCTTTATCATCATAGATTTACTATTATGTAGGTCGAGCAAGGCATGTGAACCTAAGTGTTTTGCTTTAATTTTGGTCAGGACTGGTGATGACTGGATGCGTTTTGAGGAATCTAAAGAAGCAAGCAGTTGTGGCAGGGGGTTAATTTAGTACACCACCAAATGTTAAATTTAATACACCAACAAATGATCATCAATAGCAATATGGAGCTGTGTTGGAGACAGAAGACTTGGAGAAATTTTCTAGGGGATGGCCACAACAGCACGTACAACTTTTGCACCTCGTAGTGACATCATACTATTTTTTATTTTTTTTCTTCTTTGGTGTTTTGAATATGAATGAAGTATGTATTTTTTTTTGTTAAACTTGAGGATGTTTGTTATCAAGTGTTAAATTAAATCAAGTTGATTTTAATAAGATGACTTGCGTTTGATAACAAAATTCTACATACTGATATGTTTTAAGTACTAATCTAAAAATAACAATGAAAAAGAAGAAGGAAAAAAGAATCATAATGACCCAGCTGAATCAGATAGGTTGAAACCGACCCAGAACTAAATTGGGCTGATTCCAGCTGAGTATCAAAACCTGAATATTCGACAAATGCTTTTAGTCGTTAATTTTTGACTTAAAAAATTCGTTGTTTATTCTGAACGAAAACTGTCCGTCCTTTAATAAATAGTACACCGAAAATGCAACAGACTATAGGACGGGTCGAATCTGTCCTAAAACCGATTTATGACAGATATAGTCTGTCCTAAAATCCGCATTTTGGACTACTGTTAAGTACGCAAACCAAGTCTGCGAACTTAAGAAGGTTATATATATGAAGATGATTTCTGAACTTAAACTTAAAAAGACTAAGGAAAGCAGTTTGCAAACCGTTGCTATAAATGTTCATGAACCGATTCAAGTGAATCAAATCATCTTTGCTTCAATTGTGTCTTGTGTAGTTATATAAGAATTCCTTGCAATTGAACAACTCTCTAACTAGTTCATATGAGTCATGTGAACTAGTTATGGTGAAGAAGAACATGGTTGATATAAAATGCTCATATGGATAACCTTTTGGTTAACTATTATTGAACCAACAAGTGCATACGTTTGGGGACGGTTAACAAATCTAGAAGCGTGCATTTCAATTGTGTGTAACAAGCTAAGTTTTCGATCTAACGGTTGAGAAATATTAGTTTGAATCTAAATCAGGTTTTCATCTAACAGTGGATATTGATTGCTTTGTTACCAAGGTAACTTAATGGCAAACCCTGATTTAAAAGACTATATAAGGGGACATCTAGCATCAATGCAAAACTAATCTCCACACCTTACATGTGATACTAGTTTTCGTGCTAGAGTCGGTTCTCCTTTAACCTTTGGTTTTCTTCTTCTAAAACCAGGTTAACGACTTAAAGACTTCATTGGGATTGTGAAGCCAGACCGATACTACTTTATCGTAGTTGTGTGATCTGATCTTGGATCTTCTATCGTACGAGTACAATCATATTGATTGTCTTGAGATTGATATCTCCGATAAGCAAGATATAAAAAGTAATCACAAACATCTTCGTCTCATTATTTGTGATTCCACAACATCTTGTTTTTCTACCATACGATTAAGATTGTTGTGAGGTGATTGATAACTCTAGGATGTTCTTCGGGAATATAAGACCGGATTATCAATTGGTTCTTGTTCACCTTGATTATTATCAAAAGACGGAACAAAACCTTTTAGGGTTTATCTGTGGGAGACAAATTAATCCCTCGATAGACTTGTCTATGTGAGACAAATTTTTTTATCATCTTCGACTTTGGGTCGTAGCAACTCTTAGTTGTGGATGAGATCATCTAAGGGAATCAAGTGCGCGGTATCCTGCTGGGATCAGAGGCGTAAGGAGTACAATTGTACCTTGGATCAGTGGGAGACTGATTGGGGTTCAACTATATTCCAGTCCGAAGTTAGATTGGAGTAGGCTAGTGTCTGTAACGGCTTAATACAATGTGTGTTCAATCTGGACTAGGTCCCGGGGTTTTTCTGCATTTGCGGTTTCCTCGTTAACAAAATTTCTGGTGTCTGTGTTATTTCAATTTCCACATTATATTGTTTTATCTTTATAATTGAAATAATACAGGTTGTGCGTTAGATCATCAATTAGAGGAATCCAATCTTTGGTTGTTGATTGTCATTGATTGATCCTCGGATATTGGTCTTTGGTACCATCCGAGTTATTCCTTGTATTTGATTAGAACTCGCAGTTCCTGCTTGAGTAAATCAAATCAAGAGAGAGATATAAACTCGGTGATATACTTTTAATTGATTGAGTCTTGTTGATTCTCTTAAAAGTATATTCGAATTTGTCCATACAGATTGCTAAGCGAAACATTGGGTGGTGTTGTTAGATCCCCGCTTTTTCACCTACGTCCACAGACAAATCCCATTTGGAGAGATTTTATTGATGTGTGTATTACATTGGTTTTTCTTCGGGTTAGCTAACCTATAATTTCCATGTCCTATTAGGGTCCAAAATACATGTATTTATATAGGTTATATGTAACCCTATTCTGATATAAACTTCATATGCAAGCAACTTAGGAAACAAGGCATATGAAAACTTCTAGAATATTCCTTTGCGAACTTGATTTGCGAGCCTCCCGTCTATTTTATAGACGGTACAAGCATCGCCCCTCTTAACCTCCAACTTTTTGGGGGGTTAAGAAGTTCGTTTTTCCTTCTGTGTCGACCTTGGATGATGTAACTCGCCCCCAAGCTGAGTGGAGGTATCACAAAGACGCCCCCAACTGCGGTAACCTGCAATAAATTTTCTCACGTGTTAGGCGAGACATTTTGCCAAGTGTTTGACTTGTGATTCTCGAGAGCTAATTGAGTCTTGAGTAGAATGTAGTGCTCTTACATTTGTGGCACAAGACTTTTTACTCGCAACGTAACAAGGCTGTAGCGCTCGGTGCTCGGGCAGGCTGGTTGTTGCTTGTATTGTGTACGATTCTTTGGACCAACATCGAGCGTTAGGATCGTGGTAGAGACGAGGCATTATGTGGACCAACATCGGGTTAGGTCTCGTGGTTGAGACGATACATTGTGCTTACATCGTTTTAAGTCTTTATACTTGCGTGCAAGGAGAGATTTTGTGCTTGCGATAAAAGAAAGACTTAAGCGATCACATGAAAGGTGAGTATTTATGTGCTTTCGATGTGATGCAAGGATAAATATTGGAGGGTCTAAGCAATCTTCATCTCGAACTCGATCGTATCTCTATCCACAAACCTCGAACTTGATCATTTCGCTATCCACGAACTCGATCATGTTCCGGCTCCAAGTGCACATAAAAGTTTCTTCAACACAAGAATTTTTGCTTCCATGATTTATGGAATTGAAAGACGATTCGAACGAGCCAAAAATTACTCAATTAAGACTTAAAACGAAGAAAATATCAACGAAACAAGATTTTCACGAACCAAGCGCGATGTTTCTCAAATGGAAGCGATGTCACTGAAACATTTGTTGGCCTGGCGGTGATTGACTGAACATACATCGCTAATGTGTGAACTGGTTGGACCGAAACAGTCTGATTCGGGTGAACCTTTATTGAATCGGTACTGAACCATGTCGGATGAACCGGGTTGAACCAACTGCTGAATTGGGTTCTAGTCACGCTTTTTGCAACATTTATTCTTGTTGGTATTTCCTTTAGCTACGGTTTCTGCTGCTGTTTTCATCACGGTTTATGCATCTGTTTCGCAATAGTTTCTTCAACTATTTTGCAACGGTTTCTTCAACTCTTTCGCAACAGTATTATGAACATTTTTTGCTGATATTTTCATGGAAATTCGTGCATGAATGTCGAGGTTTTTGTACACATTTTTTCTCAATGAAAGAACACGATTCTTCCACTCGAATCCCCTTAGTCGACACAAATGTTTTAACCCAAAATTACTTCAAGGCACTAAACACGATTAATTTGATGACGATGATATCAAATTAGGGTTAATAACACAAAACATGTATAAACTAGAAACACACAAATTTAACGTGGTTCGGCAAGTGGTGTCTACGTTCACAGACAAATCCCGTAGGGATAGATTTTAATGATATGTATATTACATTGGTATTTCTTCCGGTTAGCTAACCTAGAATTTTTGTGTCCTCTTAGGGTATAGAATACATGTATTTATATAGTTTATGTAACCCCAATTTTGATATAAACTTCATATGCAAGCAACTTTCGCAACAAGGCATGTGGAAACTTTTAGAAACATCTAGTTGGTGCTTTCCAAAGAGTATCAGTATATGGTGTTGAGTGCAATAATCAAAAACAAAGAAAAATCAAATAAGCAAAAAGTTATTGATACTTAGCTCCTTTATAGTGGAAGTGATTTCTTTGACGAAATGAACAAGCTCCCCATATCTCCGCAACAGCAACAGGGCAAAACTTTGAAAAACAGAGTGAGTCGCGTGTTCAACACGCTGTCCTTAAGACATTAGCGTCCGTCTACACTCAAGAGTGATGCTATATCCCTCACAGGACAGATATCTCCATGATAAAACACCCTAATACACCTACTACTAGCACATGTAGTAGATGCTCAACTTGAGCTTGGCAACTCCGAAAAAAACATTCAGGAAAATCGCGAATGCTAAAGAAAGCAATACAAAATATTTCCCTTGGGGGTCTCTCTCAAATATAGAGAAACCCCTTTCCCATGTTTTCCCTTAGGGGTCCCTCTAAAATATAGAGCAACCCCTTTACCATATATGGGTTCCTCTAGAATATAGAGCAACCCCTTTTTTTCATGCTTTTACAAAAGAAGTGAATTTGTTTATATAATTGACAAACTCAAGTTAAGAAGAGTTCCTCCCCTATGTGGGACTAAAACTCTTATATAGTCTCTTAAAAACAACTAAAGAGTGGAAACTCCACCATGCGGGACTAATAAGTTTTCATTCACAAAAGAAACACTAAATTAAAATCTTTAAAAAGTATTTTTATTAATCGTTTTTCCAACAATCCCCCACATGAATGAAAACTCAATAAAACGTGAAAAACACAGATAGATCTTGGTAAATCAACAACCCAATCTCACGACCCGAACTGACTGAACAGACAGACAGATCGTGCATGTTGAATTCATACTAGCCATTTCAACGTCCTCTCCTTCACACAGTAGTGTGTTGATCCCAGGGTCATACTATGGATTGCATAAATCATAATAGTATAGAGAGATTTCATCTTTAGTTTCTCACAAGTGAGACTAAAGGTTTCTTTCACCAAAGTGAAAAATCATGAACTAGTGAACCCTTAGTGACCCTTAGGTCCTAAGAAATAGTAATACCAAGACCATAAAAACAACATAAAACTCATTTTCTCAAAATGAATTAAAAATAGATAAAAATGAAAAACAAGAAATACCACTATAGGCAGAGGTGTCCATGAGGTATTGAACCTTTGCTTAGTGAGAGATTACCGGAACTACTTGCTAGACAGTGAACGCGATGTCTTGAACTGCTAGAGTTTGGTGTAATCCGCGATAATAACCACGCATGATATCTCCAAGGTTGCTGCCAAGCTCGTGTCGTTGTGTCCGTTTTGGCCCTGGACTTATCTTGTTTCTCAGAATGCTCTAGAGAATCAGCTCATATTCTCATAGGAAGCGACCCACTTACCCATTCAGATAGGTGAATTCCATCAAGAGTGTTTACTGCTACACCCCACTTCAATCTTAAATTGAAACTATAGAACTCATTAAGACTTATTAAAAATTCATCCTCCACATGCAGTCACACTATCACGTCTACACCATAGGGAAGGGACAGAGAATGAAAATATCTGATAGTGTTTACCTTTACCCACCACAAATTAGTTTCTCATTCGAAACCTTGATCATGGGATCTCCAGTCAGCAAGGTTGAGTATCCTTCATGGTAAGTTTAATATATGAGCTTAAGCCCCAACCCCTTCGATGCATTTTTGACTATCTCTTTGTACAAACCTTTCGTCAAAGGTTGCGCGAAATTCTCCTTGGACTTTAGCCAATCAATGGAAATAACGCCGATTGAGATTAGTTATTAGTTAGCTTTAACTATTATAGCTTGGATAACACAATGTATAGATATAGATGGCACAGGCCTATGCCAGAGAGGAATGTCTTCTAAAAATAATCTTAGGCACTCGGCCCTCTCTCGTGCTTTATTTAACGCAATACTCTCAGATTCCATAATGAATTGAGCAATATATGTTTGTCTGAAAAACTTCCAGAAACAAACCCTCTTGCTAGAGTGAAAACATATCCACTGGTAGACTTAGACTCCTCTGAGTCAACTATCCAGTTTGCATCACAAAATCCCTCAAGGACAACAAGATACCTTTCATAAATAAAACAAAAGGTAATAGAGTATTTTAGATACCATAATACTCTATTAAGCGCATCCCAATGCTCTTGTTCTGGACAACAAGTATATATACTTAACTTACTCACAATATAGGCAATGTCTGGACTCTTACAGTTCATTAAATTCATCAGACATCCTATAACTCTTGAGTATTCAAGTTAAGATATTCCATTACTCTTATTTTTCTCGAATCTACAAGAAGAATCGTACGGAGTAAGGCATGCTTACAATCAGACTGATTGTATCTCATAAGCACAAATTCAACACAATGAGAATGACTAAGACTATAAATGTTAGATTATAATCCTCATCCTTATGATTAGATCAATAAGGTCTAAGTCTTTCAAGTCAACGTTATCATTCAACGTATGTTTTAGTGGAATTAATTATATCTAGTTTATATCAAGTATAAGAATATCATCAATATACAAGCACAAAATCACATAGGCATCCTTACCAAGTTACTTGCAAATATACTTGTCAGATTCATTACCTTAAATCCACTACTCATTATAACATGATCAAATTATCATGTCACTGTTTACGTGCTTATTTGAAAACAATACAAAGATTTGTTCAACTTGCAATCTTTGTCTTCACAACCTTAATTTCACTACAAAGTCCTCAGGTTGGTCTATCTAAACTTCTTTATCTAATTCACGGCTTTATAAAATTTGTATTAACATCCATCTGATGTATCTCTAAGTTGTTTATGGCAGTAATAACAATTAGCATCTCAACGGAAGTAATTCTTGTCACATGCGAATTAGAATTAAGGAAATGTACACCTACTTTTAGTTTATATCCTTTAGATATCAACCTAGCCTCATTATTTTTCCACAGTTCCATCCATCTTACGTTTCCTTTTAAAGACTCATTTACATCCTATGGTCTTACTTCCCGGAGGTAAACTAGCATGATCCCAAGTCTGCTTCAGACGGACTTTGTCCATTTCACTAAATGAAGATTCTTAGAAGAGTGGGGTTTCGGAAAATGTTATGGACGAAGCTATATTTTTGGGTCCTCTATTTTAGGTTTAGGGATGGCAAACTTATCCAAACACCCCCACACTTTGAAGTATGCATAATAAGGTTGTCTACCTTTTCACAGTTCATATGGAGTTTTATCTGATCATTTAAAAGGTACTCTGTTCAGGATATAGCAGGCTGAGAGGACAGCTTCCCCCCACAAGTTCGAAGGTAATCCTGAACTAATTAACATAGCATTCATCATCTCCTTAAGGCTACGGTTCTTAAGTTCAGCTACACCACTCGACTGAGGTGAATAAGGAGGGGTAACTTCGTGTATTATGCCATGTTTTACACAGAAATCTCCTTTCGGAATTTTATACTCACCACCACGGTCAGACCTAATGGTTTTAATGGTAGTATTCATTTGGTTTTCAACTTCAATTTTATACATCTTAAAGGTTCTAAGGCATCATCCTTACCTCTAAGCAAATATATATGACAATACCTAGTACAGTCGTCTATAAAAGTAATAAAACATTTCTTACCACCTCTAGTTTGAACCGGATTCATGTCAACTAGGTCCGAGTGAATTAATTCTAAGGGTTTAGAATTTCTACGAAAATTTTGCTAAAAGGTTTTTTTATCATATTTTGATTCTACGCGAATTTAACTTTTGTGTTCAATATACAAATTAAATTTGGGTATGTAGCCTATGCTATCCAGTTTATGCATTGACTTATAATTTACATGTCAAAGTCACACAAAAGAAAGCACAAGAATCAACTATGTTCATTTTATCAGATTTTCCTTTAAGCTTATAAAGACCCTAAGTCTTATAACCGTCGCCTAAAAAATAACTGCCCTTAGTTACAACAAGTTTTCTAAATTCACTTAAGATCTTCAATCTTTTACCATCTACAACATAAAAACATACTAGATTCTTGCATATGCCCGGAACATGAAAACTACATTCAATGTGAGAATATTACAGATATGAGCTTCTGCTCGACCTTTTCCTTTTATGCAACCTCGGTTGCAGATGAGTTACTCATATAGAGTTTCTCGACATCCCCTATCCTCTAATAGGAGGTGAACAGGTCTCTGTTTCAGCAAACATACTTAGTGGCTCCAAAGTCCACCCATCAATATCTCTCACATTGGTTATTAAAATAACTTCCGACATCAGCCACTGAACTCGTTCTGGTTTGTTTCAACTAAATTAGCATTAACTTACTACTTATTAAGGTTTTTACGTTGTCTACAATTTACTGCCATATGGCTAGGAATTTACAGACATAAAAATCACCCTTAATTAAAGTAATGCTAGATTCAAGTTTACGAAACATACATTTATTATGAAGACCACGCTTAGTGTTGCGTTCGATGTTCTCACCTTTGCCATCTTTGGAAGATTTTTTTCCAACCACATGCGGCTATTAGCCATGTCCCTCGAAGATGACACCTTTATTCACAAATCACAAATCCAAATCAGAAAGTAAAATATGAGTTTTGAAAATAACATCTAGATATACAAACTTCGTTTGAATCAGTGTTTCAAAAAACTCATGGTTACCCCACAAAAACTAATTTAGTTAACAACAAATTTCTGCTTGTCAGAATTTTTCAGAAACGTTTTTCTGTTTTGTAAAATATCAAAAAAAATATTTTTACAACTCCAAAAATTCTGAAATTTTACACGGGTAATTATCAGGATGTCTACTACGTTGTGTCAAAAGGGGTCATCGAAATTCCTTCTATGTTGAGAGATAAATTCGAAACTCTACGGCTGACCAAAAATTCGTTTTTTGTTTTTCACTCCACAACATCCATGATTCACAAGACCAACCATTTTCGATTATTACAAATAACTAATGTCTTAAGATTGTTGGGTGCAATAATCAAAAACAAAGAAAAATCAAATAAGCAAAAAGTTATTGATACTTAGCTCCTTTATAGTCGAAATGATTGCTTTGACGAAATGAACAAGCTCCCCATATCTCCACAACAGCAACAGGGCAAAAATTTGAAAAACAGAGTGAGTCGCGTGTTCAACACGCTGTCCTTAAGACATTAGCGCCCGGCTACACTCAAGAATGATGCTATAGCCCTCACAGGACGGATATCTCCAGGATAAAACACCCTAATACACCTACTACTAGCATATGTAGTAGATGCTCAACTTGAGCTTGGCAACTCCGAAAAAAACATTAAGGAAAATCGCGAATGCTAAAGAAAGCAATACAAAATATTTCCCTTGGGGGTCTCTCTCAAATATAGAGATTCCCCTTTGGGGTCTCTCTAAAATATAGAGAAACCCCTTTCCCATGTTTTCCCTTAGGGGTCCCTCTAAAATATAGAGCAACCCCTTTACCATATAGGGGTCCCTCTAGAATATAGAGCAACCCCCTTTTTTTTCATGCTTTTACAAAAGAAGTGAATTTGTTTATATAATTGACAAACTCAAGTTAAGAAGAGCTCCTCCCCTATGTGGGACTAAAACTTTTATATAGTCTCTTAAAAACAACTAAAGAGTGGAAACTCCACTATATGAGACTAATAAGTTTTCATTAACAAAAAAAACACTAAATTAAAATCTTTAAAAGGTATTTTTATTAATTTTTTTTCTAACATATGGAAGTTCTGCGAAATCTAGTTGCGCGTTCCCAAGAGTTTTAGTATATGGAAGTTCTATAGTATTGTATAGTTATATGTTATTACACTCAATTTGTTTATGCACCATCAAAAACATAAGGTGCACTACTTGAGTTGGGATTAAGAATGCCAACAACAACTACATTCGAGGGTTCTCATTTCTGTTTGCTGATACCCACAAAATCTCTAATCTTTATATGAAGTGTAATGTTTATCCAACTAATGATTCCCCTTAGAAAATTTGGACCATATCAGCGAGCAAGACTTGGGCTCAACTCCAATTCTTAAGTCGAAAGTCAACTGGAAACTGGTCCAATTCTATAGAAGTTATCGTAACCATGCGATATACGGTGAGCATTCTACTAGCAAAAGTTTTCCGCCGGAAGCATATGGATTCGTCCGAGAAGACCGCCCGGCCTTATCCGGTCGTTATTATTCGTGCCGTTTGTAAGGCTGAATCAGGTGAAGTGTCATTTTTATTTTTTGACCGGTAAATATAAATAAGTTGGTCAAAAAAAGAGAGGTCACAAAAAGAATTGTACCGCTCCCGAGAGTACAAAGAAAAAAAGAAAGAAAACCAAAAAGAAGTTACGGACAACTTATTAGATTACAAGGATTCAGAGTAGATTCTAGGCCAACTAGATATTACATCTTAAAAATAAGGTGTTTGTAAGTCCAAATATGCCTATATTTCCAAATTGAATAAAAAACGTGTGTGTGTATATATTAGCGAGTAGATTTACTTCATATAAAAATAAAATCATATTTAATAGTAAGAAGTAACAAAAATAAAGATAAGATAGTTGAAAGTTGAGATGTTGGAGGAAACTGTTGAAAGTAGTTTTGAGTTCGATGTCGTGCATGAGTGATACTGGATATGCAAGAAATGGGTTACAACGCTCTGCAAATTAAAGGTTTTGATCCTCCCGCTACTAGTCTTATGTTTCCTATACATTTCGCCGCAGAATGGTATGCTTGTTTTACTGTTAGTATAAAACAATTTATATAAACAAACCAATGAAGGGGATTTTTCTAAAATACATCTTCTCAATCTAAGGATTGTCTGATTCTATTATTCGAACATGCTATAAATATAAATGCATTTAAGCCAAGGCTCGGAAAAAACATAGCCACTGAAACCTTTGGCTATATGTATTATGTAGTCGGATATTCAGTATCTGCACAAATAATATCTGAAGGATGCTTAAAAAAAAATATCTGAAGGAGATCCAATGCCCAACATATAGGCAAAAAAGAAAAGAAACAGATTAAGTAAAGAAAATTTATATATTTGGTAGGATTTTTAGTTTCAGTGAGCTATGACGCATACTGCTAACTAGAAGTCAGAGAATTTTTCCACCATAGTGGTTGTTATTGGCTGAATTGGAGTCACTAATAGCACATTTAGATATCAAAAGTAAAAGCGTTTATGCTTCTCCGGAAACGAAAGTCATGAGCAGAAGTCGCAAACAAAAACATTTTGCATGTTAAAAGGTTAACCTTTTTGCTTGTAGAAATCATTTTGAAATTGTAAAACCAATCTAACTTTTGATTTTTTTTTTCTTTTACAACTATTTGATATGTATCCAAACAGCTTATCCTATAAAACCAAGGAAAGGGAAAATATCATAGTGCTTGATGTAAGAGCTGTCACGAGTCACGACTCTGATATGAATTTATTAAGATTTTGCACAACTATCCCACCACTTACATATGTTATATGTATACGTAATAAGGCTGAATAAAATTAAATTGATGGTCATTACATGATTGTTAATTGTTCTTGCTAAAGATATTTGTACTGAAAAGTGGGCGCTTCTTGATACACGATGCTTGGGATGGAATTAGGAGCGCACCACATAATTCGACTTCGCGTCTTTGTTTCTTTCTTTCCTTTTGGGATGGATTCTCATTTTCGTCCCACGGAAATGCTATTTTTATCCCCCTAATATATACCCTTCGATACTCTGGACCAGGTCAATGTCAACGGAGACTTGGCAAAACTGATGTTACAACTTCTTTACAAATTCTTTGGAAGTCGAAGACAAAGTCGACCAGTAGCCACTAGAGGTTCCACTCCTCTATTTCGGCCTAAATCAACATGGCTGCTGGCTTGTTACCGGGGTTACTACATTCCAGAGGGTCATCCGATCTCTTTCCTAACCGCCCCTCCTTTATATAGAGTTTGGTAACGTTGGCCTTGCAAAATCATTTTGGTCCCAAATCCTAGTTTGAAAACCATATTGTTTTAGTCGTAATTGAGCAAATGACCAGTCCCTGTTGCATATTCGTGCTAAATTCGTTTATGAGGTGTAAATTTAAGATATTTCCGAAAAAGTATCTTAACTTGATTATCCCACGCCACGACAAGTAGTGCAAATTATATGACATGATTGTAGTGCAAATTTTGGGCAGATGATGATTGGAACCGAGGAAATGTAATAGCGAAACACCAAAAAGGATTTTATCCATGTAGAGTCGTAGACGTCACGTAGATTTTGGTGCGAGTGTAACCGAGTAGTAGTATCATGAAGAGTCGAAACATGATGAGTTAATTCATCTGTTCATGAAACAAAATAAGAGATTGTCAAAATTTGTTCATTAACAGTTTAACTTGCAACTTCGGTGAGCCGCATCATGAAATGCAAGTGAAGTGTTGAACTGTATGGAAGTTTTGGTTTTAAGGCTTTGGCAATTCAATCCAAAAACTTATGTGTACACTTAGCTCGGATATGCATTCTAAACAAAAATAATGAAAACGGGATAGCTGAAAGTTGAGATGATGGAGGAAACTGTCACAAGCAATTTCAACTCTTCCATGTTTTGTTGATCTAGGTTTATTTTTATTATAAATACCTTAATTATCATTTTCAAATTTTCTTATATACCATCTGTCTAGTCCTTTAAACGATTGGTTAAATATTATCAGATTTTGACTATAATATCATCAGACCAACTCTTGTTCGGTGGGATATTGGGTTGGTCCGGGCATGATAATTGGATTAGCGTATCACTTAATTGAATATCCGCCATTTTTATCTTTCGAGATATGATAATATCTCCAAGTTCTACTTTATTGAAAAAAAAAGTAACATCTCTGATAAAATTGTGAGCCAGCTTAATGTTAAATTGGCGCTTACTGATTGCATCCCGCGCTTGTACTGATTGCATCTGCTATGGCTTTAGAGTCTATTTAGAAATTCACCGCAGCCATCTTGGGAGCCTGAGCCTACGTCACTGCCTCCCAAACAACCAAGCCTACCATATAGTCTAGACAGTGCATTATCGATGAAAACGCATTTTGCTTCTTTTGCTGCACCAGCAAAATTTCTTAAAATTAGTCCAGCACCAAAATGTTTACTCGGTCGACTCAAGAAAATAACCATCGCAATTAGTAGTGGCGAATGTTTTAATGTTGATTATGGATTATTTTAAGATTAACGTAACATTTGCAATTTACAACTTATTTCTTACGTCTGTCGGTTGCTTATGCACCTTGAAATGCACATGCTACGTTTTGGGATTCTCATTTTTATTTGCCCACAGAATCTCTAAACTTTATCTCAAAGTGTAATGTTTATCCAACTAATGATTCCCCTTAGAAAAGTTTGACCAAATCACCGAACGAACGAGACTAGGACTTGGTAATATTGACGTGTACAACCTCAGCCCCAATTCTATTCAAAGCGAAAGTCAACCGGTAAATGCTCCCATTCTATTGTAGTTGTATATAAGTCGAGGGGCTGAGCCAAAACCTCAATATTGTTAAGGGTACAAGATAGCAAACATAGACAAGTCCCATCTGGGCATTGCTTTTTTTCGTGAGGGCGGGTGGTCCCATTGGAGGGGCGCCAAACCTAATAAGATAAAAAGGGTCATTAGGTGGTAATTCAAGTGGTCCTTATCAAAAAAAAAATATGAAAATGACCAATTAACCCTTATTATTAATAATCGAGATTAGTGTTGTTAATTAATTTTCACTTATAATAACTCTAAAATCAGATTTTTAGAGTTATAAAAAAAAATTTAGAGGAGAAGAAAAAGAAAACTTATGTGATATTTGTGAAACCCTAGATTTTGATTCCCTCAACCAAAATGAGTGATTCTAGTGGCAAATTTGAGATGGATGAATCTCTATACGATAGAGAAAACAAATACTACATACCCCTTGATGGAGATCCAAATATGGAGTATTTCTTAGATGGTAGAGATGTTTTAACCCATAGTGAAGGTCAATCTCAACAATTGAAGAAATTAGCCAACAAAGTGAAGAACCAGCAACTGAAAATGACCAGGTATACTTCTAAACTAGTTCTCATTAGCTTTTTGTTGCTTAAAATTCTCTAAAGTACGTAAAAAAATCAAATTTTAAAAAATTTCAGAAGAACTTACGGTTGGTAATTAGCTAGTTATCAACCGTAATTGAATGTTACGGTTCGTAAAGTTTCCAATTCCAACCGTAAATGGTTCAATTTGGGGAAAAACTCAATCGTAATACCAGTTACGGTTAGTATAAAATTTTCGAGTCGAACCGTAATTTCAGTACGGTTGGTTACGTTCTTCAGTAGTTACCAACCGTAACTCATCATGTGCATGGAAGTATTTACTTCACTTCTTACGGTTGGTAATATGTAAATAGCTACCAGCCGTAATTGTGTTACGGTTTGTGATCTGTGTTTTTTACCGATCGTATAATGATCTGTATGTTTTCATTTTCATTTCACCCTATTTACGGTTTGTTACGGGAGGACCATTACCAACCGTAGTTGTGTTACGGTTCGTAAGTGATTGTAATTACGAACCGTATCTCTGTTACGGTTTGTATTTCCTTGTCGTGTCCAACCGTAACTTTATATATATTTTCGTTTTGTTCTTGTTTAGACTAATGTGGGTGTATTGTTGTCCAGATCGTGAGTGTACCTCCCCTAATGGATGAACAACCTTTAGCAAATCAACTTCTCACCCAAGAATCTAGCTCTCACTATTTAACCGAGGAGACATGGGAGGAAAAAGATGATGCAAAGCATTGGGCTAGAGAACGAGGCAAGTTGATTATGTGTATCATAGTTTGTAATGGTACCACTAGTGAAAGTGTCTTTCAAATGGTTTGCGAGTGTAGTGGACAACATAAAAGTCATGCAAAAAAGGGTACCGTGCAAGTAGCAAAGGAAAATAGGAAGCAAACTACGTTCACTAAGAAGACCCGATGCCCCTTCAAGCTTCAATTTAAAAGGAACGCGGCAAAAAGGTGGTTTTTGGAGAAAGTTGAATGCGGTAGTCATAACCACCCTATACCGGAGAGTTTGCTATCACATTCGTATGCTGGACGCCTTACCGAAGAAGAAGAGAAGATCGTAGAGTCACTGACACAAATTCGTATGAAGCCCGTTGATATCCTCGCTCACTTAAAGGAAAGAAACCCACAAAATGCTTCTACTTTGGCTAACATCTACAATGCAAGAACGAAATTGAAGGATAAAAATGGGAACAAAGGAACGAAATGCAACAATTAAGGCATTTGGGGGAGACGAATAATTACTCGGTTTTCCACGATGATGATGAGAAAGGACGAATAAGACATCTTTTGTTGGCTAATCCTGAGTTTGTGAAGTTGGCACCGTGCTCTCATCAAATACTTCTAATGGATTGCACATACAAAACCAACAAGTTTGAGATGTCGTTGTTGAACTTTGTCGGGAAAACTTCTACCAATGCTCCTTTTAGTGTTGGTTTTTTCTTCTTGAAAGATGAGCTCGAAGAGAGCTATGTGTGGGCGTTAAACCAAGTGAAGCTATTCTACGTAGAGGGATATACTCCAAAGGTGATTATTACCGACAAGGAACAAGCTTTGTTGAATGCAATAAGGAGGGTTTTCTCGGAAGCTCATAACCTTCTTTGCACGTTCCACTTGTGGAAAAGTATTGAAACTAAGTGCATGCGCCTTGTCCGTCCAACCAAAAAAAGCGAAATGGATAGAATAAAGAAACTACCGTTACATCAACAAAAGGATGCCAAATAGAAATTTAAGAAGGATGACAAGTTGGCGGAACTAAAATGGGAAAGTTTCAAAACGGAGTGGAGAGCCTTGACCTATTCTATCACCGTGGATGAATATAAGGATAGAGCTCGTATGTTAGTGGCTCATTGGAAAATAGGTTATCCAAGTGTTGCGAAGTATTTCTTGGATAATTGGTTGGATCCGCACAAAGAGAAGTTTGTATAGGCGTTCACTAACCAATATAGGCACTATGACAACCAAGCTACAAGTACGGCGGAGTCATCCCACAACCGGTTGAAGAAGAAACTTCATAGTTGTAATGGTGGGTTAGTTACGCTATTCGAAGCCATGGATTCGTATTTCCGCCGTGATCACGATAGAGTTACGGAGTCTTTTGAAAAAAGCCGAAGTAAACAACACACCAAATGGTTAGAAAATAAGTGGCTAAGGGGAATTACACTCAAGTTTCGCACCGCGCTATTGATAAGATAATGTATGAATTACAACATTATGAATTGGGGGATTTCGAAGAAGAGTGTGTTTTTCCAAACATGACAAGTTTGGGACTCCCATGTCGGCATGTTATAGCCACATACCAAGACAAAGTGATCCCGATTCAAGATGTTGATCCCTTTTGGAAACAATTATCATTCCGTGAAACAATTTTTGATCAACAATTTGGAGGAACGTTTGCGATACTGAGATTGGTCAAGCTCTAGCCAAGAAATATGCTACACTAAGCCAAGGCCAAAGGCAAATATGGTTGAGTAACTTGATAGATTTCGTATATCCACAATTTATGTATGATATCAAGGAACCACCAAAGGGGAAGAGTAAGGGGAGGCCTCCTACCAAAAAAAAAGAGGTACGTAGGAAATAAAAAAACAAGGGAATTGGCGGAAGAATCATAGAAAAGAGATCCTTCGGGTTATGAATGGTTGAGAAAGGAATATGAAGCGGAGGATGAGTTGGAAGAGGATGATGTTCAAGGTAGAAACAAACGAAAAAAGAGGTCAAGCGGATAAAGGAGAACCAAGCCGTCGAAATGTACAACAAAAATGTATCGAGATTCCTACTCAAGAAAGTGCAACAAGCAAAATTGATGTTAAAGGAAAAGGTTCGGTATTTCTCTCTAAACAACAACAAAGTGGGAAAACAAATGATGGAGTTAAAGGTAAAGGTTCCTATGTCGGTCCCGAGGTTTCAAAGGAAGTGGTTGTTAAAGGAAATGGTTGTAAAGAAAGTGGGAAAACAAATGATGGAGTTAAAGGTAAAGGTTCCTATGTCGGTCCCGAGGTTTCCTCCCAAGATAGTTCAATAAAAAGACTTGTTGGTAAAGTTGGTGTTAAACAATTATCAAGGAACAATGGAAAGAGTCTGATGGTTGAAAAAAATCGGTCAAGCGGTGAGAAGGAGAAGGAGACGATATAAATAAAAGGAGTGCCTAAACCACCACCTAGAGATGAGAATGACCGATATATAGACGGAACTATCACATTCGATATGAATATTACCTTCGTTTTTTCCCCGACTTTATTCGTGATCATATCAAGGCCACGGAGAATGTTCATGGTGATGGGAATTGTGGTTACCACGTCTTCGTGGAGCAACTTGGACCATTTGAAGACGCGATAGGGTGGGGTTGTGACCAAGTTACTTACGTAAGGCAAAAATGCTTAATGGAACTACGTGGTTACCGCGACTTCTATAAGACGGTGATGAGAGTTGAAAGAGACGAAACTGATGAGGTGTTGATAGACGCATTTATGTGTCTAATATGTCTCTATTGTATGTATTGTTAGTGCTCAATTTTGTATTAATTGTGTTCTTTTATGTCTTTGTAGGAATTATTAGAGAAATAATCCCTTGCGGCGAAATGGGCTAAAAAATGTGGCATTTGGACCTCCGTTGATAGTATACCGGAAACGCCCCAGAAATACCCCGGAGGAACCTCGAAAAAGTGCGGAAAACATCCCAGAAAAATTACTAAAGGGACCCATGTTTTGGTTATTTCCACCCCAAGAAGTCTATTTCAACCCCACTTGCTATTTGCACCCCTGAACTGGATAGGGGAAGGTCTTCAACAAAATTAAAATTCTTTTTTTTGGCGGGAAATTTTTCTTCTTCCCTGGCAGAATTTCGTTCGAGATTTTGATGGATCTGTTGGGAGATTAAAGAGCTGAAACTTAATGGGTATATGTGATATGAGTATAAGAAGATATTATGGTGGTTGGGATCGATCAACTTTGGCCAGAAAATCAATTCCCGATCAAAACAGGAGAGAAGAATATCGCGTTCATTTTTGGAAAGAAAATCACGTAAAAGATGCTGCATGGTATTGGAGTTCAGACCAGATACTTTCCTAGGTTGCGTATCAATCAGTTTCTGAAGATTTTCAAGGAAATTAACGTACACAGAGAAAGAAATAAGAAATTATTCTCAAAAATAATTTTCTTCACTGTGAAGATTTTTGAGGAGTTATGGCGAGATTAAATGAGGCTTAGGAGTATAAATAGGTTACTATTATCACAGAGAAGGGTGTCGAGAGTTGGGAGGAGAGAAGGAACGCTGCAGAATCGAGAACCATGATTTCTCTCTGCTGCTGCTGCTGCTGCCATTGATGAATATGAAGAACACGAAGAACGGACTCGCAGCAGCAGTCGTTTATCAACAGTGTCTAAGACGCACACACGTGGGTCGTAGTTTGTCGTACAACAACAGTTATCATTTATCGTTCTTCTTGTAACAGCTGAACAGCGCCTTTGCAACACTTATTTCTGTTGCGATTTTTCTGTTCAATTGTTTTACACCTTTTCATCATTTGTAAACCACTTTTTGAGCAATAAATAATTATTTTGAGAGCATTTTTACTATGATGATCTAAAACCCAACACTGGGACGACGGAGGAGGCCAAACTTCATACTTGGGGTAATTTCATTAATTCTTTTTAAGACTTTTGCATTAATTTAAAATTGAAATATGATTTGAATTAATTGGTTGTTATTTAATTTGATGATGTATGCTTGGCTTAGGTGTTTTGATACATCATGCTTAGGACTTACAATCAATGTTTTGAAAATCTAATTTGGCAAAATAAGAGTCTGTATAATTTATGTTTTGAGCGATTATTGTTGAGAATAAATCATTGAGCCATATGTTATGAAAATTGGCCGAATCATTAGTCCCAGTACCTCTCGCCCATTGTGACAAATATTGTGTACATATTTTTATTTTTAAATCTTTACAAGTCCGAGCAACGAACTTTTACTACCACTTTCAAGACTACAACAAAATGGCGCCGCCGACGCGGACTTGTATATAGATTGATTTTTTTTTTTTTAGTTTATTATTTTTTAGAATTGTTTGTTCCTTTTTACGTTTCTTTTTGTCTTTATTTTGCAGGTTCAAAGTGAAAACTAAGGACTTGGAGAGGAAAAAGCTTAAAGCGAAAAGCAAAAAGAGAAGAAAAAAAGGACAATTTTAGGATTTAATTTTTAATTTTTAATTTTTAATTTTTTTAGAGTGTGTGAGGAAAACTGTAATTTTTATTTATTTATTTTGGACTTTGGACTTTAAACAATTGGACTTTATTTTTTTAACCCTACGGAAGGGTATTATTATTAAAAAAAAAAAATTATTATATAAACTGTGTGCAGGGAAGGACGACGATTACTATATCGTCTCGGCCCCTCGGGTTCGCACACGGCATAGGAGTCGTGTCCCGAGTCGACGACAACGGTTCATCGCCCGTCTGGTACGAGAGGTAAGTCCAATCGAAACACCCGTGAATCTCCTGCAAGCGGGTTACTGTCTGCCTTAAGGTGATAATTGTTTGAGGACGAACCGGACTGTCTTTATTTTCCTAGTAAAGGGCAAGGCCTGGCCTAAACAATATAAGGGTTCGGATTTCATCACCGCTCCCTTCTTGCCCGCCTTAGGAAAACGAAACCTAACGCGAACCCAAGCTTAAAACTTGGAATAGAACGAGACCGATAGGGTAATGAGCTTAATAGGAAACTCGTTCGAAAAATATTGGTTGCTCTTTAAGCACACTCCAAAGTCCATGATGGTTTATGTGAGTTGAATGCGTGACTGCGCCGCCTTGTGATAGCGGTGAGGCCTTGGGTATCAAAGCTCCACTGAGCTTCCCTCGCCTCAATTCAACTTACTTTGACTCAGATTGATTCCAGAGGGGTTTGCTCAAATTGCAACGAATTCCCTTTCGAAAGATAGAAGCTGGTCTAGAAACAATCTAAGTGGAGCCATCATCCTTTTTGTTTGCTAGAAATCTTTAGGTTTGTTTTGGTGGAGTCGAGTCGGCCTTGTTTGTGGTTGTGTAGAATTCCCTTGAAATTAAGAATGTTGAACTGGTATGATAGAAGCCAATACAATGAGTATCGACCTGAATTTGAATATGGACATCATCAGTTTTATGACCATGATGGGAATAGTAGTTGGGAACGCCAACCTTTTCAAGGTTATGGTCCATACCATAGTGAGCCCAATTACTATCCACACACGAATTGGTCTTACGAGCAAGAAAATCAGGAATATTATAGTACTAGTCATGCGTTTTTGGAAAATTACTTAAAAACTAGTCCTGATTATGACATTTCTAAACCTGTTCAATCTCTAGAAGAAACCTACCAACAAATTCGAAGGGAGTATGAACGTGCAGTTAGTTCAAGAGAAGAGAGTACACAACGGTCTAAGATATTCAATGAGACTTGTGAAAGTATAAGTGTTACGCTCAGTGAAATTCAAGCACGTTTAGAGGAAGAAAATGAACAGTTATATAATGCTGCTCTAAATAATCTAATTTTCCAAAATAGTGTTTCCAATTCTACCCTTGATATCAATAGTGAATATTTGCCCAATCTAGAGGACGAGGTTAGAATAAAAGACACTACTTATTTAGATAAGGTTCAATCATCTTTGTACTATTATGATGATGAGGATAGTAGTAATGAAGAATCTGAAATATGTAGGCATAGTGATCAGGAATCTATTAATCCAATTGAGCTTTATAATGATTATATTATTTCTAGTTCAAATCCAAATAATTTTTATGATTATTCACCTATTCAAAAGGACGAGGATTTGATTAGGGATACCACCCTTTTAGACGATGTAGTTTTTCCTTTTGATTACGAAGCCGATAGTGGTTTAGAGGAACGGGTTTATTCCGAAAATGCTGTTTTAGAGTCTAGCGACTTAGAAACAATAGTATTAGATGAAGAAGATATACCCGTAGAGATGAGTAAAGATGCACTACCTGATAATAACTTAGAAGAATCTCTTGAATATTTTAAGGACTCTAAAGATACGGAAATTCAAGAAATAATTAGAGGTCTATCTAGAGACACTGAAAACTCTAAGTTTGGGGGTGATTATCACTTCCCTAGTGCCTTACCTTTAACTCTCATAAAGTCCCCACACTTAGGACTTGATATCTGTGCCTCGACCATTTTACAAGATTACCTTCATACTCGTTTTCCCGAGCCTAATGATGTCCATGAAGGAGTTCAGTCGTTAGAAACCTATCCTCTGGTTGATGTGGTTTGCCCAGGCTATGATCCCCAGATTGACTTTGTTTTCCCACCAAATAGTTTTCTTCCAACTGTGGGAACGTTTATATTCCAAATGTGTCGAATATTAAGTTGTGAGACTAGACCTAAATGCTTTAGGAAATTAGAATCGACACATTTGCTTAAGGATGACCACTACTCTCATTGTGGTCAATTATGTAAGTCATATCTGATTGACTTAGAGGATCCACAATTATTTAGGTTATTACTTCGTGATTCTAAGTGAGTATTTGAGTTTTTCCAGACTCTAGGACCTAGTAATTTAGATCCAATCTATGAGGAAATGCATCCAAGAAAAATATTTTATTTAGACCCTTTCATAGAACCTGAACATGAACCACAATTAGATATAAATATCTTAATCAGGAAACTAAGTAAGGGCATGCTAGTCTTGTTCATTTCGTTGGTTCAATGCAGTTTCCTTTTGTCAGCTCTTTTTGGTTTTAAAGACCCACAGTTATTCCGGCTACTGTTATATGGTTCGAGTTGACTAAACCTTTCCTACGTCTGGCTGAAGACTTTAAACTTAGCACTTCTTGGGAGGTAACCCAATATTATTGCGACACGGTAATATCCTTCCTTATCTCTTTTGCTTCAAGTGGTAACAGTTTCTCCTTGTTCATGCTTTTAGTTTCATCTTTAGAACATTGAGGACAATGTTAGATTTAAGTTTGGGGGTATGGGAGAAACTTTTTAGTTGCAATAAATAAACTCCAGAGCCTAGAAATTTACGCCTATTAAGGATAGCACTAACCAATCTAAGTGGATGGAAACATTTTTGTTTTAGGAGCTGAGGAACCAATCTGACTAGATGGAAACATCTATAGAGTCTATTAATAAAAGCACAGAGCTCAGGTGTTAGAATTAACATGATAGTTTCGCCATATCTCGTCGAGTCCTTTTCACTTTCTATTTTTAGTTTTCTTTTATTTCAAGTGATTTGGTGGGGCACACGATTCAAGTTGTTACCTTTGCTAGGGTGAAATAGAGTGACTGAGTTACTTTTTCAAAAAAAAAATAAAAAAAAAAAATATTAGACCGGACCAGTTAGACCAATCGGAATAAGTATTAACACTTGGATAGCAATATGCTTGTGTTCTCCCTGTTTCCGTCGCCTAAGCAAGCGTGGAATGCAGGACCCGTGGGAACTATCATGTAATCTGCTGAAAAGAAGCATGCGCTTGGATCCAAAAGATCTATTCATGCCGTTAAGTTAAAAAAAAAATGGTTATTGTTATGTGTAGTCAACTGCTGGTTCCCTTGTATTTGCCAGTTTGTTGATCTAGATTTAAGTTATTGACCATTGGTTCCCTTGTATACGCCAGTGTGTTAATATTAGTCAGACCGGTATCTCAGTCATTTAGGTTAGGTTCACCTTGGCAGAGGCCTTCAGACAGATATGGGAAACACCGTTCACTTTTCAACCATCTACATTTTTCTTTTTCCATCTTCTTAATCTTTTCATGTGATTAGTCTGACTCCGAGTATGATGTCCATCGTGAAACTATCTTAGTAGAGCTCTGTCACTTATATGAATTTTAGTATGCTTGAGTGCAAACTCGTATACATCAATTGGAATTTCGCGTCAGGGGTACTTCCTCCTGTAATTAATAAGTATGCCAACCAAGGAGGTTCTTTAGTGCTTTCCAAGGTTCTGCGTAGATAGCTGGGGTATGGAGTATTGGTTTTTGTGGGTACACCTCTGATAAACCCACCCGAGATTACTCGGTCACTTTTCAAGAATAAATTTTGCTCGAGGACTAGCAAATAATAAGTTTGGGGGTGTTGATAGACGCATTTATGTGTCTAATATGTCTCTATTGTATGTATTGTTAGTGCTCAATTTTGTATTAATTGTGTTCTTTTATGTCTTTGTAGGAATTATTAGAGAAATAATCCCTTGCGGCGAAATGGGCTCAAAAATGTGGCATTTGGACCTCTGTTGATAGTATACCGGAAGCGCCCCAGAAATACCCCGGAGGAACCTCGAAAAAGTGCGGAAAACATCCCAGAAAAATTACTAAAGGGACCCATGTTTTGGTTATTTCCACCCCAAGAAGTCTATTTCAACCCCACTTGCTATTTGCACCCCTGAACTGGATAGGGGAAGGTCTTCAACAAAATTCAAATTCTTTTTTTTGGCGGGAAATTTTTCTTCTTCCCTGGTAGAATTTCGTTCGAGATTTTGATGGATCTGTTGGGAGATTAAAGAGCTGAAACTTAATGGGTATATGTGATATGAGTATAAGAAGATATTATGGTGGTTGGGATCGATCAACTTTGGCCAGAAAATCGATTCCCGATCAAAACAGGAGAGAAGAATATCGGTTTCATTTTTGGAAAGAAAATCACGTAAAAGATGCTGCATGGTTGTGGAGTTCAGACCAGATACTTTCCTAGGTTGCGTATCAATCAGTTTCTGAAGATTTTCAAGGAAATTAACGTACACAGAGAAAGAAATAAGAAATTTTTCTCAAAAATAATTTTCTTCATTGTGAAGATTTTTGAGGAGTTATGGCGAGATTAAATGAGGCTTAGGAGTATAAATAGGTTACTATTATCACAGAGAAGGGTGTCGAGAGTTGGGAGGAGAGAAGGAACGCTGCAGAATCGAGAACCATGATTTCTCTCTGCTGCTTCTGCTGCCATTGATGAAGATGAAGAACACGAAGAACGGACTCGCAGCAGCAGTCGTTTATCAACAGTGTCTAAGACGCACACACGTGGGTCGTAGTTCGTCGTACAACAACAGTTATCATTTATCGTTCTTCTTGTAACAGCTGAACAGCGCCTTTGCAACACTTATTTCTGTTGCGATTTTTCTGTTCAATTGTTTTACACCTTTTCATCATTTGTAAACCACTTTTTGAGCAATAAATAATTATTTTGAGAGCATTTTTACTATGATGATCTAAAACCCAACACTGGGACGACGGAGGAGGCCAAACTTCATACTTGGGGTAATTTCATTAATTCTTTTTAAGACTTTTGCATTAATTTAAAATTGAAATATGATTTGAATTAATTGGTTGTTATTTAATTTGATGATGTATGCTTGGCTTTGGTGTTTTGATACATCATGCTTAGGACTTACAATCAATGTTTTGAAAATCTACTTTGGCAAAATAAGAGTCCATATAATTTATGTTTTGAGCGATTATTGTTGAGAATAAATCATTGAGCCATATGTTATGAAAATTGGCCGAACCATTAGTCCCAGTACCTCTCGCCCATTGTGACAAATATTGTGTACATATTTTTATTTTTAAATCTTTACAAGTCCGAGCAACGAACTTTTACTACCACTTTCAAGACTATAACAGGTGTTAAATGAGAGCTTCGCAAAAATGGAAAGGCGGTTAACCGGAAATATATGTTTGACAAGCGAATATTGGATGCGCATGCCTATATGTGGCCAACTACTCTCCAACCATTCAATTGCGTCATTCATTTGATATCCAAAACCATGAGCCATACATTTGCACCAACAAGAATCTCGTTTCTCGAATATTTGTCAACAACAAAAACTATTGTCATGGGGCATGTGGAAGGAAATCATTACATCGGCCTACGATTGCATGAAGGAAGCCCATTACCTCCATTGTGGAGGGAATTTGGTTGTGACGGTGAACTCCCCAAGACTTGGTGCAATCGATTTGAGAAAAGGATTGAATTATGGAATGCCATAATGATGTCTATACCGAAGCAATTCATAGTTATGACCGATGATGAAGAGGATGCTTAAATGTTTACAAGTCTTGGTGAAATACATTTTATATTTTGTATTTTGGTATTTTGACTAAATGTGATATGATTGGCAAGGTTTCAGAGTAAGTTACGGTTGGTAACTAGTGAGGTACGGTTGGTAACTAGATTCAATCACCAACCGTAAGTAGTTCCAGAAACACATTTTATCTGTCATTTGCATTTACGGTTGGTCCCGATAATACAGTTACCAACCGTAACTAGCTTTAGAAACAAATTTTAACTGCCATTTGCACTTACGGTTGGTATCGATAATATAGTTACTAACCGTAACTGACCCTGACACCAAATACAAAGCAATTATAAGTAATTTAAAACCATTAAACCATGTTTATTACTAAACCAACACTACAACCATCAAACCATTACAAATATAAATGACATTACAACTCATTCATTCATGCGAACCAAAAGGATACCAATATCCGGGTCTACGAGTGCGATAGAAGTCTTTAAGGATGTTGAAATGAGGTAAGTATTGAAAATTCGACCTTTTCCACCTTCTCCAATCTTGAATAGAGCTCTCTAAAACTTCAGCGTCAGTTTCACCCCTTAATCGTATTTCACCCATAATACGAACTAATGCCATAAATTCTTTAACGTTATCCCGAATAGTTCCATATCGAACATACAACATAATTCCATCGCGGTGATTAGGGTTACCTGTTTCGGAACAAAAGTTTTCAAAAAGAGTTCTCAAATAAATTGTACTCACAAAACCACATCGACGTCGTTCTTCCCCTCTTTTTGGATAGCATAGAACAAAGTTGCGGCAAATACATAAATCTTCTTCCAAAGTGAATTCAGGGTTTAGAGCCATAATCTAATTTAAGGTAAGAGATGATTCATGTGGAAGTGTAACTTTTAGCAAGGAGGATAAGTATATATTTATAACAAAAAAAAATGAAGTTGTTAGTGCAAGGACATTTCAATAACGAATCTATTTTTTGAAAATGAAGTTGTTGAAGGTCTCAACGGCTATATTTTCGAATTGCACAAGGACATGTCAGTGCAACTGTAAGCACCAAACAATTATTTTTTTCTGCCAAAAGTTTAGTTACGGTTGGTGAATGTAAGCATATAACGAACCGTAACTACGTAAAATTTTGAATTCGAAAGTTAGGATTTGTAATTTTTTAGAGATGATAAACCGTACCTCTGGAGAAAACTGAATCCCAGAGTTGCGATTCCTTAGCCGGAAAGATTACCAACCGTGAACCTGTCAAAATCAAAATATACAGAGTTACGGTTGGTAACTGTGACTCAAAATGAACCGTAATCAAAGTTATAGGTTACAGGATGTTTTACGGTTGGTTAGGGTGAAAGAGTTACCAATCGTAACTTTCTCTACGGTTCGTCTCGATAAATTTTTACGAACCGTAACTTAAGTTAGTAAAAAATGCTTGTTCCAGTCTGTGCAACGGTTCATAACAAATAATAGTTACCAACCGTAATTGACTATGTAACTCAAACTTGGTCCTCAGATTCTTCAACAATAGCTTTTTGATGATTTTTGGTTTATGTGGTTCAGCAGGGTCATAACCACCAGCCAACTGAAACTCCATCTCAGTTTCATCTTTCTCCCACCCAAGTGTTTCTTGAACAAGGATATAAAGGTCAGTCCAAGACATGTTGTTGTCGAAACCTTCAAACACAGATTGTCCTTCAACTTCAAGGTCAGTAATTTGCTTCACATCGTCCGGTGTTATTGTCATCTCTCCAAATGGAAGATGAAATGTATCGGTTTCAATCCAATATCGTTCCCTGAAGGAAGAGACCACAACACTATCATACTCCGATTGAAGGTGAAGAATTCCAGGCCCTAGTCCTGTACTAGCCACTAGATTGCGAACCGAAGCACATTCTTGACTTAATGGCCAATGTTTACCCCTTTGACGCTCGAGCAATTTAATGCATCTTGCGTGTTCCTAAGAAAACAAATATACAAAAATATAAGCATATTATGGTGAACTGAAATAAACAAACAAAATGTATCAAAATAATGAATGTTTTAAGAAAACTAACAAAATACATACCCTTGTCTGACAGACTTTTGCGGACCAGGAACCGGTATAACCAAATAAGATTGAAGACTTATCTGGGGCCTAGCCCCAAGGTCTTTTATTCTTCTTCGGTGGAAACAACAAATCTTTTCCTTTAGGAATATGCATCCCTTTCGGTGCAGGCTCCTTTCTCGGCTTCTTTTCTTTCTTTTGCCTTGGAGGTGCAGCTACAACTACCTCTTTTCCCTTGGTATTTTCTACCTCTTCATCATTTTCTACCTCTTCATCATTTTCTTCATCTTCCTTTTATTCATCATTTTCTTCATCGGCCTCCTCTTCATCATTTTCTTCATCTTCCTCCTCTTCATCATTTGCTTCCTCTTCCTCCCCTCCATCATCATCGGTTCCTTTAAATTCTTCTTCTTCATCTTCATCATTATTAGTTTCTTCCTCCACAATTTCATTTTCGTTGCCTTCACGGTTAGTTTCGACTCCGACCTCTTCTTGATCATTATGTTCCACTCCTTCTAGCTCAACTCCAGATTCAGCCACAGGTTGTTCCCTCAACTTAATTTCAAACTTATTCTTCATCTTCTTCTCATTCTTGTGGATACCTCTATTATTAACCCCTAAATGCTTGTCACCGCGAGGGGTGGGCGTATGATCAATCGGGGTTAAGTCATTTCCTCTCTTTTTCTTCCTACACAAGAATTACAATTGATTGATTTACTAAGGGTAAAACAAATAATATAGACAACAAAAAACAAAACAAAATAGTGAGCCTGCATAGTTACGGTTTGTAACTAATGAACAGAGACCAACTGTACCACTCACACGGTTGGTAAATAGTGAATCGAGTTGATACGGTTGGTAACTGATGTATCGAGATCAACCGTAACTAAACTACGGTTGGTATGTTATCTTAGTTTTTAACCGTAAGTTTTCTTTGGCCAAATACTAACATACAGGATGTTCTACGGTTGGTAATGGATGTTGAGTTACAAGTCGTAACTCAAATACGGTTGATAACATTGATGGAATTACAAACCGTAGAAACCAAATGATAGTTACAGAACAATGTACCGTTCGTAACTCAACACACGAGACCAACCGTAAGCTACTTACGATTGCAAAAAAAAAAACGTAACTGAACAATTTCTCATAAATTAAGAACTTACGGTTGGTATTTCAGTTATTACGAACCGTATAATCAACAAAAACCATAGTTACGGTTGAAATTGGAGTAATTATCAACCGTAACTCACATGCAACACACAAATTTCAGTTTCAATTTCGATCCAAAACCCTAATTTTTTATACAAAACTAACTTAAATCAAACAATAGACTAAATCCTAACTGCGTTTTCGAAACATACCTCAAATAAGTCATTGTGCTTGATTTTGACGGTTGAGGAGTTTCAAATTGATGTTCTTGACCTAATGGAGGATTTGGTTCATTAGAACGGCTACAATCCTCGTCAACCTTCTTCTTCGGCATCTTTAATATAGTTTCCAATCACCGATTATCAATTTTTCAAATCGCCGATTAATCGAAGAGGACGATGAAAAATCAGTTTTAATGGTGGAGAGGAGGAGAAGAGAAGAAGTAAAGTTGAAAAAAAAAATGTTTTGATTTTCAGATTCAATTGGGTTAATAATGGGGAAGGATAATTCAGTCTTTTCAACCAAAAAAGTAAGGGTAAATTAGTCCATTTAAGGTGAAAAGGGTAATCTAGTCAATTAACAACCCCTATAAGACACCCCCTAACCAATAATAGGGATATTGCTATCACCCTTGCAGCCCCTCCAATGGAACCACCCGCTCCTTTAACAGGATTGTTTTTCAACCAAAAACACTTTATAACAAACTCGTAACAATTTTTTACCAAAATTATGTTTGGTAAATCTTTTTCAAAGTGCTTCTTGGAAAGAAACACTTCCATTTTAGGTGTGCTTTTAAAAGCTACTCAGCACCAGCTTTAAAACATAAGTTGTGGACCCACATAATTTGATTTAATTGTTTCTCTATTTTAACCTTGTTATTTTATTATAAAGACAAGATTTACCCTTGAATATTGTACAATTTTTGAAAATAAATATTATTTATATTTTATTAAATATATTAGAATTAAAAAAATAATTTATTTTAATTAAAGTGTATTTAAAACTAATTTTTGAAATATGTCTATTTTTGTCATGCACTACATCATCAGCACTTTATAATAAAAGTTTACCAAACAGAATTTACAGTTTGTTAATTTCACAGTGCGTTTTAAATTGTAGTTTACCAAACGTCATGCCGATTTATTTCCACACACCGCACAACAACGCACATCAAATCACATCACAACTGAAAAACATTTTTCTAAAACTCAGGGCAATGCCAAACTAGCCTTTAGGATTCCAAAATCTCAAAAAATTTAGGCTTGAGAACCGATTTAGCATGATGTGTGCTTTTAACTAGAGAGCATGCCAAATGTCCCTGTACGAATGATAATCAGAAATTTGAAAGAGAATATTTTGGCGTGTCTTTTTTGGTGTACATAGACTGTGGATATATCCCATCCACCCACGTCGTAAATGGTTCCACGTCAAGTCGGGTAATAAGTTTCTGACATGGACATATTCTTGGTTAACGAAACGCATGATTGTGTATAGCGAGAGAACCAACACAAAGATTCTGGCGTGTAGAGACTATCACAAAACAATTTGGGGAATTCACATGATAGCACAAGTCTTATTGTAAAGATAAAAATGTGTGCTTCTAGCATGTCACTTCGGTGAGCAACATCACTGAATGCAACTGGAGTGTTGGACCATCGCAGTATGGATATTAAAGTTTCAAGGGTAGTTCCATTGGTAAGCGTACGTACATGAACTTAGCTCTCAGATTCATTTTATACGAAAGTAATGTTTGATTGTAAGAAGAAATAGCCAAACAAATAAAATATAAGATAAATGAAAGCGGAGATGATGGAGGAAACTGCTGCAAATAGGCCTGGGTTTGATGTCTCGTATGGATATTAATATCAATTATAATGCATCCGTTATAACTATTATATTTATTAAATATTTGATCATCTATCTGCTAGTCTATTTTTCTCAAAAGAATTGTACGGTTGTATTATGGTTCAGTTTAGAACAAACAATTAAGATATTTTTTCCTTCTAATTTTATAATCACTCTGTGTTTGGAGTTTAATGGTTGTTTCGCTTAATCTTTTCTTATAAACTCTTTTTCTTTAATCCAATAAAATCAAGTATAACATGCCTCGTATAATGGGAGGCTGCTCCAAATAAGGGAAGTGATAGACCAACCGAGGAATTTACCATAGGGGGCCACTGTTTTGGTGGTGGGTCCTGTAATGTAATCATGTGAGAGCCGCGATTTTTCGGAAATTTTCCCCATGGTAGGTTAATTATTTCCGTCCAAACAATGGGAGACTGTTAACTTTAAAGTTTAAACCAAACATAAGAGGATGTCTAAAAGGATTCAAAAGGTATAAATTATGCTTCAGTTCTTCTTCTTTTTTTTTTATTGTCTGTTATGCTTCAGTTCTTTCACCGTTTACACTCTAACTTATGATTTTTGAAGGTGTGGACACACGAACTACGCGGGGTCCGAATGCCCACAATCAATTGTTAAAGTCTAAAGAGATCACGATGATGATACCCTGATGTGGGTTCATTGGCTCAAAACCCACGGGTTTATCATGGCCTCCTCCAACTTCCCCATGCGTAGCGATTATGCATGGGGTACAAATATAAAAGGAAAACAACATATATAAGCAAATGCATGCGGAACTAAATGAATGTAAAGTGCTGAAATGTAAATAAGACCAAGATTTACGTGGTTCAGCACTAAGGCCTACATCCACGGGGTTTGTTGTTCTACTATATTATTCACGGTTACACGAATAGTTGAATGACTTGGGGTTTACATATTTCTCTCCACTATGGGATTCCTTACCTTTGCTATTCTCTCTCTCTCTCTCTCTCCTGATGTCTTTTTCCCCCCCTTCTCCCTTTGTGGAGATTGGGTATTTATAAGGTAGGAATGTGGGACCCATCTCTGAAGACCGTTGGAACCTTATCTTCTAGTGTCTTGTGTCCATCACGCAGAGGTCTGCGTTTCCCCCTCGATCCCGCGGAGACATCTTCGCTCGTTCCATAGGTCGGTCGACACGTGCACTGCTCAGAGTGTTTAATGCGGGTGGTTGAGGGGTCTGCTCGTGTCAGACAAGTGTCTTCTGCCCCTGTCAGTCCGTGTCAGCTGACTTTCTCTCCACCGTTGATCTTAGCTCCTCTTCTGGGGATGAGATAAAGCAACTCCTAGGGGTTTATTTGGTGCTTCGCGACGCATCGTGTTTTGATGTCTTAGCTTGCATGCTTTCCACGTGCCTTTCTGTATACACGTGTCCGATAGTGAGATATATGTGTACACAATTTGCCCCTTTTCTTCAGGCTTAACTGACTAATGGGTGCTTTGAAGAAAAACTATCGTCGCACATTCTTCTCACTCCTAATAACTTTTCCTAGATACTTGGGCACGTCTTTTATTCGTGCATTAACTGCTTATGTAACGGGCACGTTTTCCTATTTCTCCCTTAATTTCCTCTTTTCTTTCGGGTATTTTAAGGATAGAGAGGAAATTTAATTTCATTCTTCCTAAACACTCTCTCAGTTCATTCTTCCTTTAAGTTTCCTGCCTGCCTTCATTAAACATGTGACCTTAAATTCTTTGTCAGTCTTCATTGCACCTGTGATCTTAAATTCTGTCAGTCTTTATTGCACCTGGGATCTTCCCCTGTTCGTTTCTTCTACTTGCTGTTTTTGCCGGTGAGTTTTTCTTTTCTTGATTTTACTGTTCTATGCCGTGTTGATTTGTGAATTTTATGCTATTGTTGTTCCTTGTTTGTGATGAAGAACTTTTTCTGATGCTTGCATACTAGTTTGCCCCTGTTCTTCATTTTAAATTAAGGCAGCAATTACTTCGAGGGTGGAGTATTGAGATTGCATCCTAATTTTAGGGTTGCTATGTTATCGTGGTTGTATTGCTATGAATGTGTTCTTTTGATTTTTGGTTGTTGTGCGTAACCTGTTCTTGATTCTATTCTTTCCGCAGCCATGTCTGACCGTCCGCGGCCTACTTATGAGACTCCTGATTCTAGGTTGTCGAGATCTCCTCAGCGTCGAGAGTCTCAAGATGATGTTCGTCGGAGTCGAGTTTCTTCAGGAGCGAGAGCCTCGTCTTCTCGGGAAGAGATTCCTCCGATAATTCCGTCTGGCTCACGGAGAGTCTTTAATCACTTAATGGTGCGTCCTCGTGAAGATACTCGGAGTACGCAGGCTCCTTCCCGCGCTGTTGCTTTTGACGTTCCTCCTTTACATTCGTCAGTGCCCGAGCATCATCTACGGTCTTCTCCAACTTTTAAAGGGAAGAATACAAAGGGCGTAGCTCCTGCGGCTGGATCTTCCAAGAATCCCCCCGTGAAGAGAAAAGCGTTTGTTAGTTCATACGGCCCCGCCGAGGAGGAAGAGGCTGCTCCCTTGATACGCAGTGTTTCTGTTAGCAGGAGAAAAGTAACCTTCAAGCATATCGATCTTGAAATATTCAAGGAGAAGCATGAGCTCCAAGCCTTCGGGGTTCGTTTTTATGCCCCTGAGGATGATATTACGTATGAGCTGATCTCTAAGTACGAATTCGATGAATTTCACTTGTTAACGACGGTTGGGGCCTTCGAGGCTGGTCTGATGCTGCCGTTGTACAAATCGGGTGATTCCTTCTACTACGACGTGCCCGCTAGTCGTGAGGGTTCTTCCACAAATACTCATAGCCGTTCCGTATCCCAATTATCGGGGAATTATCTCCGCGCCCTGAAGGAATGCTATCTGCGGAGTAAGGGGGAAACGTCGATGACCTGCTACGTCCTCAATCCCTTGGAGAAGGAATGGTACACTCCTGAGAATTTCAATAACTCCTTCGGTGATTACGTCAATAGCAGGAATCGCAAGCCGTGGAGTGTCAGCCTTCGGAATCTTCCTGCTCCTCGAGGCGAGATTCGTCTGTTAAATGAGGTCAGCGATGCCAAGCTGAAGTATGTTCCTGGCACGGAGGCGTCCAGTCGTCGGAAACTCTTCCCCGCGCGAGAAAGGATCAAGCGCGATCATGACTACGAGTGGCACGCCACTGTCATTGAGATAGTTGGTCCGTGGGCTTACGGTTGGATTCCCGGTTCCCGCGGATGGCGGCCAACCGAGAATAGTAAGCCGCGCGAATCTCCTCCCGCTCGCTATGGAGATTTCTGCCCCTGGCGTCTGAACTTTGCGGGCATGAATTTTCCTTATGCCCTGGATGTCGTAGAGGGAGACGAGGAGGATGGTTCCGGTGCTATACTCTCATCGAAGAATATCTCAGCTGCTCAGGTACGCAGATTCTAGTTGTGTGTCTTTTTTATAACTTCCATCGGACGGGAAGAATGATTCCTTTGTGGTGTCGGTTTTAGGTGAAGAAGAAAAAGATTAGGCCGAAACAGTCTTCTACTATGGTGGTGGGCGAGGTTGAGGCCCAAGAAGAAGTTACTAGTCCCGTGAACGAAGAGTTTGCTGAGGACGAGATTACAGATAGGGAGGAACGTACTGGTACCTCCCCTATCAATGCCGAAGAAGAGGTCTTCGCTGGTCCCGCCGGTGATGGAGGAAGGAACAAGGGTGTAGTGGCGGATGATGTTGTCATCGAGGACGTTTCCGTCCCTGCTGGTGATTTCATGGATACCCTCCCCACTTCTCAAGAATTTTCTTTCGATCGGATGTATTCCACGGGAGAGTTCTTTGACGAAGCCCTCGATTTTCCCGAGGACTTATCTTTACTTTCCCCTAATGACGATTGGGATGTTCTTGGTGGTGATGGTAATGGTGATGCTGCTGTAGAAGGTGTTGGCGCGGAGGAGCCTGCTGTGCATGTAGGTGTAGGAGAACATGCCAACGTTCATGCGAGGGGGTCGAGTCGGTCAAATGAAAATCTGTTGTTGAGGCGCCCGCCGATAGTCTTCCCCAGTCGCCGATATCTGAGGGTGAGGATGCCATCATGAGTTGGTTTAAGGAGAAGAATCTTCTGTTTGTCTCTCATCCTGCTCCTGTGGTTGTTGGGGAAAAGGAATCAACCGCGTATACCCGTCGCATGATGGAGATGTCTTCGGAGGCTCAGGTGTCTTAAGCCTGGGGTAAAAGGTTGACCGTTTCAGAAGCTACCCTCGTGCCGGAGCCCCCTACTTCTGTTGCCGATATGATGGCTATTGCCGACGGGTATCAATATGGCTTCCCGCAACAGCGTGTGCTGGAGGTAAATTTTCGTACACGCTTGTTCGTGAGAATAGGACGCTTCGGTTGAATAATGTTTTGTCATTTTGATGTGTAGATGATGAGGAGCGAGCATTGCAACCACGTGTTATATCAGTTCTTTAAAGCAAAATCTCTGAAGCTCGAGGCTAAGCTTCGTCATCGGAAAAAGGAATTATCTGCGGCAGAGGTGGAAATAGATGAGCTGAAAAAAAGCCTTAAGGAGAAAGAAAAACTGGGTGAAGCAGAGGCTGATCTTCGTTCAGAACTTATTGCAGTGCGCGCTGAGTTAGAGCAAACTCGTAGCCAAGTTTCCACTTTCACAGGTTTGGTTCTTTTCCCTCGCCGTATGTCGTCATTCTTTTATCTCTTAGTTGTTCTGTCTGAGTCTCCCCACCCTATGTCCAGTGGGTGGCATCCCCGAGATGGTATGGCTTCGAAACGAAAGAGATCGGCAAAAATCTCGTATTAGAGATTTGGTTGAGAAGATTAAGAGTGAGGCTAGGAAATGGGATGCTCAGGCTGAAGTCTGGCGCGCGCGGCATGTTCAGATGGTCGACATGCAAAATCTGTACAACCATGATCGTGCTTTATTTAATGGCACACTGCTGTGGACCAGTGATAATCTGCGGGAAGCCCGCGAGCGTACTTCCTTGTTGGAATCTAGGATTCAGCTATTGGAAGAAGAATTACAGACAGCGCGGTCCATTCCTCTTTCAGGGGTCCAAGATAATATGCTTGGTCTTGCCAGGGAACGAGATGATGCTCGTGCTGAAGTCTATGCTCTCAGCAATGCTCTTTCCGCGTCTCGTGCCGATGTAGCCCGTCTTGCTGAGTCTGAGAGGAATCTTGAAGTGTGCATGTATAGACTCAGCAAAGGGGTCTCAGAGATAAATAAAGAGGTCGACCACCTTCGTCATATGGACTCGATGAAGCAGGTAGAATTAGATGCCTGTCAATTTACTCTCACCAACCTTCAAGTAGACTATAAGAAATTATCCGCGGAATATGATCATCTTGATGAAGCGCGAGATGCGGTTGTTAATGAATATGAAGAGGCTTCGGCTTGTGTCGAAGGTATAATCCCAATTCATCGAGTGTGATCTTGTTTGTCTTCTATGCTAACTCCGTGGTGTTGTCTTTTTCAGGGCTCGAGGAACGCCTTCGCGTCACAAATGAAGAACTTGAAAAGGCTCAATCTTCCTTAGCACAGCAAGAGGAACAAACCAATCACTTCAAGAATTTAGCAGCCACCCGCGAGGAGGCCGTTGGTGCTGCTTCCGGAGAAGTGAATCGGCTATCCTCGTTATTATCCCAAGCCCAACAGCGGACCACAGTTATTAAACATAAGGCTCGTTGTCAATTGGCCGAGGAGACGAACAAGATGCTGGAGAGGATAGAGCTTGGCCTAAGGAATGAACATGGTCTCGTGAAGAACTACCCTCGTCGTCCCGTTCCTGCTGCATTGCCCAGCTCCTCGGGCCCCTCTTCTGGTGGGAGCGTCCCATCAAGTCTTCGGAAAAATCCTGACGACGGGACCGCCACCTAGGTAGAGATGGCAGCGTTCTGTAGGGTCCGCGGCATAGTTGTGCTTTTTGTAACGATGTAAAAGGAATGTTTTTTGATTGTGTATCCTTGGCTTTGGCCGTTCACTTCTTGTAATCACCTTTTATGAAATGAATCCTCTTCTTGATATACCTACAATGTTTTTGTATTCTAAGTTTGAAGAATCAAAACAAAAGTTAAGTGTTTTTGAGTGCGATACGAAAGGAAGGTACCTTCGTGATCGTCTTGAGACCTGTCACCCCGCTGGCAAATCCTGGGCCAGAGGATTCCCAGACGGTGGGGGCCGGGGAAACGTTCTAGGATATGAGGTGTAAAATATGTACGCACCCATTCCGTCGACCCGTTGCCTTAAGATTGGTTGGGTATCTCTTTCTGCTGGGTGCCTTCCCCCTGGTCCCACACTTATGGACACTGATGGGGGAGCCCTGAGAGATTGTAGATTAACTACTTTCCCCAATATTGTAGGTAGATTCCACAGACTTGATAATTCGAAAGCTTGTTTAATTGATAAGTTGAGGTCTGCAATTCCTCTTCCAGAGATAGAAACATGTTGGGCGGGGAGGCTCCTTTCTTCTTCTGGTATATTCCCAGCAGATCCAAATCTGCGTTGCTTCTATGGGAAGTATGGTTTGAGCCATTTAGCATTCCAAGGATGCCGGAGGACCTCACCTTGTAGATTACGAAGGTAGTAGGAACCATTACCCGCAATGTCGTGGATCATAAACGGTCCTCCCCATGTAGGTGTTAACTTTCCCCATTTCTTTTCTTGCTGATATCGTGGGATTGTTCTCAACACATACTGTCCCTCTACAAAATTTCGTAGCTTTACCTTTTTGTTGTACTCCCTTGCTAGTCTTCGTTGATAATTTTCCATCTTTTGCAATGCTACTTCCCTTCTTCCCTCCAAGTCGTCCAACCTTTCTAACATCATATCTGTTGTTAGGTTTTTCTCCCAGGATTCAGTCTTCGTGGTTGGCATGAGGATTTCTGTAGGTATGACTGCTTCAGCTCCATAAGTAAGAAGAAACGGGGATTCCCCGGTAGCGGACCTTCGTGTTGTCCTGTATGCCCACAAGACATTGTGCAGTTGTTCGCACCATCTTCCCTTATGTTCGTCTAATTGTTTTTTGAGTATAAGGGCGAGGGTCTTGTTGGTAGCTTCCGCTTGTCCGTTGCTTTGAGGGTATAAGGGGGTGGACTTGTTCTTTCTTATTTTAAAGGTGTCGAAGAGCATGTCTATATTTTTTCCCTGTAATTGCTTGCCGTTATCAGACACAATTTCCGCAGGTATACTAAATCTGCAAATGATGTTCTGGAATATGAAAGTGAACACATCCGCGTCTCTGATCCTGGCCAAGGCCTTGGCCTCCACCCATTTACTGAAGTAGTCCGTGGCTACTATCAAAAATCGTCTCTTCCTGGATCCTTCGATGAAAGGCCCGACGATGTCTACTCCCCATTTTGCAAATGGCCACGGGCTATCGACAGAGTTTAACAATGTTGCCGGCGCGTGGATTTTTTTCGCGAAGCGCTGACATTCTTCGCATCGTCGGGACATCCTCGCAGCATCTTGTATCATGGTCGGCCAGTAATATCCTTGCGTTTTTGCCTTGTCAGCTAGTGATCTCATACCGCTATGATTCCCTGCGTCACCATAATGGATATCCTTTAGAATTCGATGCCCTTCTTTTCGGGATAAGCAGCGTAGTAATGGTCCGAGGAAAGATTTTCTATATAGGACCCCGTCCCGAAGATCGTATCTTCCCACTTTGGAGAGCGTCTTTCTAGCTTGCTTCCGATCCGCAGGTAGGCTTCCTTTGTCGAGGAAGGCATGTATTGTCACCCTCCAGTCATCTTCGTTGCTGAAATCTTCGTCTTGATTTGCTTTTGACAAGATTTCTTCATCAAAGTCGTTATGGATGTCTTCTCCTACTCGGTCTTCAATATATTCTTCCATCGTATCTTGATTGGTAGCGAAGGAGAATTGAGATGTAATCGAAGGCTCGTATACCCTTGCTATTTTAATACCTTCGGCATTTTTATCCCTCAACATGGATGATATGTATGCTAGGGCATCCGCATGCCTGAGGTCCCTTCTGCATAAGTGCCGGAACTTAATGTTCGGGATTTGTGAAGCCAATGTTTGGACCAATGCCATGTAAGCTGAAAGGGTGTCATCGTACACATTATATTCGAGCGCGATTTGCCGTATGACCAGCTGCGAATCACTTGTCAGCCTTACATCGGTTACCCCCATCTCTATTATTATACGTAGGGCATGTATGACAGCTTCGTATTCAACAATGTTATTGGTATGCTCCTTGAATTCCAATCTAAGTGCCTGTATGATCCTTTCTCCAGTTGGGGTGATGATGACAATACCTATTCATGCCCCTTCCTTATTTTTAGATCCGTCGACGAAGACTTCCCATTGTCTATGACTCGCAGGTTCAAGGATATCCATTGGGTCCTTGATTGCTTCCTCGGCTTTTGGTATTCCCTTGATCTCTTCGTCGTTGTCTAGAGGGAGGTCTGCTAAGAAATCTGCCAGAACTTGGGACTTCTGAGAATGTTGAATTTCATGAATGATGTTGAATTGGTCCAGATGGGTGTTCCATTTGGCTATTCGGCCCACTTTTCCTGTGCTTTTGAGGACTGCTTCCAATGGTGCTCTGCATGGTACCCTGACGAAGTGAGTTAGGAAGTAGGTTCTCAGTTTTTGGGTAGCCCATACCAGTGCGAGGATGAGTTGTTCAATCTTAGTATAATTTCTTTCCGCGGGATTGAGTGTCTTGCTGACGTAATAGATAGGCTGTTCTATCTTTGTATTGGTTTTGACTAATACCGCGCTGACTGCGTCCTCCCTTGCTGCTATGTATAGTGCCAAAACTTCATCAGGGTCAGGTTTCTGCAGGATAGGGATCGAAGCTAGATGTTCTTTGATCTTTTGGAATGGTTCCTCGCAATCGGCGGTCCATTCGAACCGGCTCCCTTTCTTAAGAATATTGAAGAAATGTTTGCACTTGTCCGAAGACCGTGCAATAAATCTGCCCAACGCTGCTATGGACCCATTGAGCTTCTGCACTTCCTTTAGATTCTTTGGTGACGGCATCTCTACTATGGCTTGAATCTTAGCTGGGTCTACCTCGATGCCCCTTTTCGTCACCAGATAACCGAGGAACTTTCCTGAGGTGACACCGAAAGTACATTTCTCCGGATTTACTTTCATGTGATGCTGTCTCATTGCATTGAAAATATTCCTCAGGTCTTGGTGGTGATTTTTACGCAGCTTGCTTTTGACGAGCATGTCGTCCACGTAGACTTCTAAGGTTCCTCCAATCCATGGTTTGAAGATAGCATCGACCATCCTTTGGTATGTTGCCCCTGCGTTTCGGAGCCCGAAAGGCATTCTGGTATAGCAATAAAGGCCATGTGGTGTATAGAATGCTGTGTGTTGCTGATCTTCTTCTGCCAGGGCTACTTGGTTGTAACCAGAGTATCCGTCCATAAACGACAGCTCCTCGTACCCTTCAACTGCTTCAACCAGTTGGTCTATGCTCGGCAGGGGATAGCTGTCCTTTGGACACGCCTTGTTGAGATTAGTAAAGTCGATGCATATTCTAACCCCTCCATTTTTCTTAGGAACAATGACCATGTTGGATATCCAGGTAGGATACTTGACTTCCTTGATAAATCCTGCGTCTAGTAGCTTCCGAAGTTCTGTTTCTACCGCCTCATGATATTCTGGAGCCACTTTTCGTATTTTCTGTCTGAACTGGGGTGTGCCCTGTTTGATGCGTAGTTCATGTTGGATTACTTTTGGGTCGATCCCTGGCATATCTCCTAACTTCCAGGCGAACACATCCGCATATTCCTTAAGTAATTTGGTTAAGGAATGTTCTCTCCCTTCGCCCATGATGGTCCCGATTTTGACCCTCTTCGGGTCTTCTTCCGTTCCTATGTTGATTTCCTTAGTGGGTTCCACGGGTGTGAACATAGGCCTTGGGTTTCCGAGGACTGGGGCGCTCTTTAATTGCTATTTGGCGTGTTTCTGCTCTTTGTTGATTGTTGAGGTACTTGTTTCCGAGCCTCGGACATTACCCTCTTTCGTCAAGCCTTTTCTTGTGGTTTCCTTAAGGAATAGTTCTACGGCTTTCTCTTGCGTGGTTTCTTGATTTCTTACTCTTCGGATTTTTCGCTGTTCCTCTTGCTCGTTGTTGATATGATCCTGAGTGGCCTGGCATTCTCGTGTAGCGATTCGATCTCCCTTGATCTCCATAATTCCCTCAGGTGTTGGAAATCTGAGGTACTGGTGGTATGTTGCCGCAACTCCTTTGAGCTTGTGTACCCACTGTCGTCCAATAATGGCGTTGTAGGGGGAAGGGGTATCCACCACACTGAATCGGGTATCCAGTTTCATGGGCCCTGCGTTAACCTGTAACACAATGTCTCCCAAGGGCTTCGTGGCCGCTCCATTGAATCCGTAGATGGTGTGGTAAGAGGTCATCAACTGTTCATCATGGAGCTTCATCCGCTTGAATGCGTCATAGAATAGGACATTCACAGAGCTTCCCCCGTCTATGAGGATCTTTTTGAGGTTACATCCCGCTATTGGCAATGTCAGGACCAAGGGATCGTTATGGTCTTCCATATCTTCTTCGATATCCTCGGCATCGAAGATGACAGGTAATTCCATCCATTTTTCATGTTCGTCCACTGTTATCCCATCGACCTTATATAACTCGCAGTGATCTTCGAATTGCTTCCGTAACCTTTTTCCAATCTGTGCTGTGAGCGAGGGTCATGTGGCTTCGGAACACGAGATGGTGTTGATTGTTCGGTTTTCTTCCGGAAGTTGGACTGGTTTGGTTCGTTTGGATCTGTCCTCGGTAACCTCCTTCCGTATGTAATGTTTGATCTCTCCCGCATCAATTAATTTTTGGATCATTATTTTAAGGTTCTTGCACTTTTCGGTCTGGTGTCCGTTGAAACAGTGATACTCACAGTAATCTTTAGACTTTTCGGATCTTGGGGGCTGCTTTCCCTTAGACCATGGCCATTCTAAGTTTTCCCTCCCTTTGATCTCCCGCAGGATACGAGCATAGCTAGCGTTGAGTTTCGTGTAAACTTGGTCTTCGAATTTTCGGTCGCCTGTTCTTCGTTCATCCCTCCGTTCCTTTCTATCTTCGTGAGGTCTCTCATCTGAGCAACCCCTCTTGGCCCCATTGGTTTGTTCTGCTGAATTGGTGCGGTGAGACCTCTGCGGATATGCCCTCGGGTTTTCCCGTTGAATTTCTTCAAGTCGAGCGTGCTTCTCAATAATTATTCGGAGATCGCCTTCTGTCTTGGGCACGCTCCCGTGAATTTCAACAAATAGGGGACTCATTCGGTCCAAGCCCCACTTATAGCAATTGATGCTTACCACTGGGTCCACGCTTCCTATGGCTTGGCAGATCCTATGCCATCTGTTTGTGTATTCCCTCGTGGTCTCCTTGTAGCCGATTGCTAGTGAAAAAAGCTTATCCATCCCAGTGTTTACAGTCTTGTTGTACATGTATGTTCTTAAGAATTTCTCTGCCAGTTGGTCGTATGAGTGTATGGAGTTTGGTGGCAGATTATCAAACCATGATAACGCCGATCCCTTCAAACTTGACGGGAAGTATCTACAGAGTACGGCGTCGTTCTGTCCCCATCTTGCTAGGACGCGGTTGTAGTACCGAACATGTGCAGCAGGGTCGCTGGACCCATCATAGCATTCGAACGTCGGGACAGGGCACTTCAGGGGAATAGGGGTGTTGGCCAAGCGATGCGTCAGGGGCGTGGAGTTAGCTTCTCTCATAACCTCTTCTAACCTTCCCCCTCCTTGTTTATTTTTCAATTGCCTGATCTCTGCCATCATTTCATTTCGCAGTTCCTCCATTGCGCGTTGGTGTTCTAAATTCTTCAGATCATTTCCGTTTGACTCTCCATCGTCATAATCCGGGTCGGATACGCTATGTCTCCTTGTCGCGTCTTCGTTAGTCGCTAGGACGACTCTGCAGTCTTGGTTTGGCTCTGATGCTTTGGAGCTTGCTTCATCAAGTTGTTGGTTGGTCTTTGTGCTTAGAGCAATCCGCTCCTTTAAATCTTGATTTTCTCTGGCCAAAAGTGCTACAGCTTCTGCGTAAACCTGTTGGTTCCTTCTCAGTTCCTCGAGCTCAGCCATTAGTTGGTGTGATTGGTTGGACCCCTGATTGGGAGTCCCCGCACGCGCCGCTACAGCCGTGGCACCGCCCTCCTCCATGGTCTGTACTAAAGGTGGCAGGGGTTCAACTTCTGTTGCTGGTGTTTCCAAATTGGGGTGAGCGCCCCTCTGCGGTGCCCGAGCCGCCGGTATGGTTTGATTCTGGTTATTTGTTAGCGGCATTCCAAAGGTTAGCGGATGCGCGGGTTGGAATGTTCTGGATTCATCCACCGTTTCCCTTGGTTGGTTAAGTTGACTCATGGCGAAGGTATTGCTAGCCTCCGCAGCCTTCGGGACTACCGCGGCTTCCCCGTATTTTATCGTTGCTGCTCTGAGAGCCGCCATTGCAACAGAATTAGCGTTCATGGGTGAAGTGATTTCAGTGGTATCCTGCCTTCGATTGGTCATTTTAGTTTTATCTCCTTTCTGCTTGCTTCGGGTGATGATCGGGGTTGTCCGGGGTGTTTCTTTTGACAAAGCTTTGGATTTTCCTGCTTCCTGTGTCTTCTCCATCACGTGCCTTTTTGTTGACGAAATCTAGCATAAACTCGCCTTCGTTACTCACAACACGTTCTCTCTGTATAAATTTATTCAAACAGAAACGGGAATATCCGCGCGAAGCGGGTTAGTTGTCGAAATACAATTTTTCAAAAGCGGGTTTATTAAAGGCGATCTTTAAACTATGAAAATTATAAATCCGACGGATTAGGACAATAACCCATGCTTGGAACACTAACTCTTATCGAAGGCAAAAGGTGGGTTTTTGAATATAATACTGTTGACGAATGATCTATACAGTCAGAGCTGATAAAATCGGAGCAATCGTATGCCAAATTAGAATGAAATCACAGGACAAGATAAATCTTTTACCGGGACGAAGTCCCTGTTTCTAGCGCCAAATTGTGGACACACGAACTACGCGGGGTCCGAATGCCCACAATCAATTGTTAAAGTCTAAAGAGATCACGATGATGATACCCTGATGTGGGTTCATTGGCTCAAAACCCACGGGTTTATCATGGCCTCCTCCAACTTCCCCATGCGTAGCGATTATGCATGGGGTACAAATATAAAAGGAAAACAACATATATAAGCAAATGCATGCGGAACTAAATGAATGTAAAGTGCTGAAATGTAAATAAGACCAAGGTTTACGTGGTTCAGCACTAAGGCCTACATCCACGGGGTTTGTTGTTCTACTATATTATTCACGGTTACACGAATAGTTGAATGACTTGGGGTTTACATATTTCTCTCCACTATGGGATTCCTTACCTTTGCTATTCTCTCTCTCTCTCTCTCTCCTGATGTCTTTTTTCCCCCCCTTCTCCCTTTGTGGAGATTGGGTATTTATAAGGTAGGAATGTGGGACCCATCTCTGAAGACCGTTGGAACCTTATCTTCTAGTGTCTTGTGTCCATCACGCAGAGGTCTGCGTTTCCCCCTCGATCCCGCGGAGGCATCTTCGCTCGTTCCATAGGTCGGTCGACACGTGCACTGCTCAGAGTGTTTAATGCGGGTGGTTGAGGGGTCTGCTCGTGTCAGACAAGTGTCTTCTGCCCCTGTCAGTCCGTGTCAGCTGACTTTCTCTCCACCGTTGATCTTAGCTCCTCTTCTGGGGATGAGATAAAGCAACTCCTAGGGGTTTATTTGGTGCTTCGCGACGCATCGTGTTTTGATGTCTTAGCTTGCATGCTTTCCACGTGCCTTTCTGTATACACGTGTCCGATAGTGAGATATATGTGTACACAGAAGGGTTGAATTGGGTTTTATAGTCTTTCAATCTTCTTTATGTTTCTGCGTTTTGTAGGGCATTGTTACCGGTAAGAAAAAACTTATGATTCAACTTGATTTCTGTTTTGATTTGTGAGATGGAACCATGGTTTGCATTATCGGCCAATATTGACCTATATTAGCAAGAGCAAGGCACTATGGTAACCAGGAGCAAGCACTATTACTCCTGCACTGATTTAAGGCATAAGTACACAAATTAAGTTGATGGTCATTACATAAATGTTAGTTGTTCTTGCAAAAGAGATTTGTTCCTGAAAAGTGTAGTGCTTTTTGATACGATGCTTTGGATGGAGTCAGCAGCCCGACTTCGTGTCTATGTTTCTTTCCTTTTGGGATGGATTCTCATTTTTGTTTTTGCAGCACTACCCACCGAATCTAACTTTATCCGGAATTCAGTGTTTTATCCAACTAATTTATCACATTGCATGAGAGTTATCTGATTCTGACAGGATGTTTGAACACACATCGAGAGGTTAATTTGGCGACCCTCGGAATGATTATTAAAACCAAAAAACTCTTCTGACTTTTGGGATTGTAGTATCCAAACATGTTAAGAATAGTTGCAGCTAAGGAAAGGTTAGGAAACAATAACACAACACTATAAACCTTGGCTTGATTGGGGCCACCGGCCACGAAGCAAATCATGATGGTCGCTGCATAATTGTTAGTTGTTCTTATTAAGAGATTTGTTCCTGAAAAAGTTGAGTGGTTTTTGATGCGGTGCTTGGGATTGAATTAGGAACGCACCAAATACGAGTTCATGTCTATTATTATTTCTTCCTTTCTGGGATGGATTCTTGTTTTTGCACTACCCACCGAATCTAACTTTATCAAAAAAATGAAATTAAGATAAATTAAAGCTTAGATGAATCAGCTGCAGGAGGAAACTGTTGCAAGTAGGTTCGAGTTCGACGTCCTACATGAACACTAATAGCATTTGTGTAAACTGGGTCTTCACTAGGTAAAAGGTTTTGTTCCCCTAGCTACTAGTCTTATGTTTGCTTTAGATATCTAGATTATCATTTGGAATTCTGCATTTCCTCATGTGTATGCAGCATACAGTATGCTTGTTTTGTGATTTATTTAGTTTAGCACAAACAATTTGAAGTATTTTTTGTCTTCTAATTTTGTAATCTTTTTTTTTTGCTGTGACTTTATTCTGCTGTACCACTTAATCTTTGCTTATAATCTTTTTCTTTTTATCTAAAAGAAGCTAGTATAATATGCCTCGCGATACGGGAGCTGCTCCAAATAATCGGAGTCTGTTAATTTGAACCCAACTAGCCAAGGTTGATAAGAGGATGTAGTACTGTAAGCTAAATCTTTATCTCTTTCTCTATTCACACTCTATAGTCTATAACAGTCTAACTTATGATTTTTTAGGGGTTTATTGGATTTTATAGTCTTTCTTTCTTCATCTTTTATTCAATGGGAAGCTGAATTCCTAAGAGCAAGTGTTTTTCCACTCATTCACTACCAAATCCAATAAGAGATTCGGTGAAAGAGTGTCTTTTGCATTATGGGAAAGGCGAAGAAAATAGACGAAGAGGTTGTAAATCAACCGCTTAAGAAAAAGATTCACTTGGGCGTAAGGCAACACATGAGTCGGCCGATTAAGCTTTCAGCTAAAACCATCGACCGGACCATTATTCCCTCGGTTTTTATTTTTAAAACCATCACCACCTGACCTATATCTTCGGTTCGGTTGTATACCTCCACGATTTAGGTCAGACGGGTTCAGGTTAAATTGATGTTTTAAACACTTACACCTCGGTAAATAATTGTAGTGGTGATGGACTGAATTAAAGAAGAAGAACTAAAGATCAAGAGAATCTGATGAGACTTTGAGAGTGAGATAAGACATGAGAGAATGAAAAAACAGGTGGTATACAACTTCAAAAATTCTTAATGAACCGTGAAATAAAACCACGTAAAAACCACTCTCTCACACATAATCCAAAAATGACAGCTTGTTTTTCTCTGCATGGCGGGGCCCACACATTTTCCGTCTCTAAATGGTCTTTACGTGGTTCATTTCCGCCGTTCATACAGAATCACTCTGTAACTTATATTGAAGTCAAAGTCAACTTCTTTACAAATTCGTTGTATGCAACTTCTACTGAAGTCAAAGTCAGCTACTAGGCGTTCCACTCCCCAGTTTAATTTGGCCCAGATCAACAAAACTGTTAGCAAGCTAGGTTACCAAGTTTCTGGAAGGTTATCAGTTCTTTTTGCTATAATTGTTTATATAAAGTTTGGTTACAAATCCTATTTTGAAAACCATATTGTTTTAGTCATAATTAAGTACATAACTGGGGCAATTTTTTTTCTTTTTTTTTTATATCGGTAAATACAAGTTTTATTAAAGATGGCAGAAACCAACTGCAGGTAGATACAAGTTACATATTCCGACCAGGAAAGGATACAAAAATCACTCCAAGAATAAAAATAAAAACGAAAGCTGCAACAACCACCAAGAAACCAATCAGAAGAATTCTAAAACGCACACACACGTATCACTTCAGGGTGGTTCGAAAACCACTCTCTCCCAGTTGATCATGAACTCTTAAGTGAGGAGTTCTAGAATTCTGGTTGGAGGTGTGTTTGATCCTCTGTATAATCTTTGCAATTGTGAGCGTCTTGTTGTTGAAAGCTCTACGGTTCCGTTCCTTCCACAAGGACCAAAGGATGGCAGCTGTAGTTGTAAGAAATCTTACAACTACACTCCACAATAACTAATTCAATATCTAGGTGATCATCATGAATTCTTGTTTTATTAACTAAAGATTAAGAATGTTTACAAGAATAATTCAAGTATTACAACAATTTTACTTGAAACCTAAGCTCACTTTCTCTCTCTTCCTATTTCCTTTCCAAGACTTGTCCTAGAATCCTCCCAGAAACAATGACTCTCTCCTTTATATAGGATTTTACATAATGGATGACAGCTAAGAATCCCATTATTTTCGGGATCTCTATGCGACATATTCGCTCATATACAATCTCTCATCTTCACATTGCATACTTCTTCGCATAATCCTTCACACTTTACTCGTGACTTTGCTGACATCATCTGGTGCGTCATCTCAACTTTGTTGTGTGCGACTCCCTTCGCTTAGGTTGTATCCTTTACTTCGCGTAGTTATTAACGTGTGAGATATTCAACTCATACATTTGCCTCTTCTCATGTTGCTTATTCTTCAGAGTGAGCGATATGAGAAATTCTCCTCTTAAAAATCGCACATACTTGTCTTTTCTCATTTTACTCTGCCGACAATTTTCCCTATCTTAAGCTCTCCTCATGTACGTGTGTCCTTTTAACCACTCATCTTTCGACACGTCCTTTTTTAACCGTACGTTTTTATCCGTTCATTTCTTCGCATTAATGAGAATAAATCTTGAAAAACGAGTCGCTCTGTCCTATATATTCTCTTCTACCTTTCTCCTTTTATTTCTTTCATTCTTCTTCACCTTCTCTGCAATTTTATACTCCTCATTCCCATTCTTCAATGGCTCCTGCTGGTAAAAAAATGCAAATTGAATTTAACAGAGTGAAAACTGACTTCAATCAGAGGGGTTATGAACTCTCTCTTCCATCTTCATGTAATTTCGCATCCAAACTTAACCTTGATCTAATCAAATCTGATCAATGGAATAATCAAAAAATCATCGTTACATTAGGTCAACTTCAATTTTTACCAATTCCATTATATAACCATGAGATTCCTCTCTTCTATAGAATTCTCGCTGATGAAAGATTCGCACGAGGAATATTTCAGTTGAGTGGTGATGCTATCAGAATACCATTAGAGTATGCTCGTCGCGCAGCTGGTCTTGGAAATTCTTATCCTGATGAAGTGCGAAAAGAGGATTATCGTGATAAAATTATAAATCCTGCTGAGTATACTCTTGATAATTTGTTTAAGAATTATTACATCGCTATTATGAAAAGTAACGTGACTAAGTGGGTTGTTCGCATAAGGAGAGTAGATGATATCTCTGAAGATGAAAAATTATGCGAGACGTTGATTGGAATACAAACTCTAATCATGTTTCTCACAGATTCAATGATTCTAGTTGGCTTAATTTCCATGTCATCTTGGAAGGATCCTTTGTATCTGGTAAGGCTGCGGATGGTTCTGACAATCCTCTGCCGAAGATTTTCCTCTTTACCAGCCTTGGGAACTTAAATTATTTGAAAATGAGGAAAAGAAAGTAGCGGTATGTGATCCTCTTAATTTGATTTGTAAATTCTCGTAACTTTCCTTCTTATATCTTATTTCTTCTCTTTTGCAGGATCCCAAAAAGGTCAGTACTTCACGCAAAGTATCATCTTCGCAGAATAAGGAAGTAAGAAACACACTTTCTATTTTTAACAATATTGTTGCCTCTGTTTCTTATCTTGATTATTCATGTAGGTGAATCCTTTGAACGACAAAACTTTAGGAAAAAGCAAGAGAACTCCTAAGAAAGGCGCATCAAAATCTGAATCCAAGAAAACCTCGTTAAAAGATGATATCACTAGAAAGCGTGCGAGGTATGATTCTTCTTCAAGTTCAGAATCTTCAGATAGAGATACTTTTGTTTCTGAGGAAGAGGTATCGATTGATTCGTATCGAAAGAAGTTGTCTGATCTTTTTTTCTGGAGATGCTCTTGATACTCTTGGGGATGATGAAACGGGTCGTGCCTTCAAGATGATCTCAAGGATCTGTACTACTTCATATTGGGGAGATCGATCTCTACGTGGAGCTGCCTCTGTGATAAACCCAGATTTTCAATTTGCGATGAACGGCTTGGTAATATTCTGCAACATTTGTCTTTTATCTTTTCCTTATTATTTACTCTTTTTCTTATAATGATTCTTTTACATTTCACAGAGTGCTCGAATATCTTATGTGATTTCTTTATACAATGAAAGAAAGCTTCACAAGTTACAAGATGAGAATGCCACACTGAAGCAGGAGAAATCTATTCTTTCGGATGTGAATGCGAATCTTACAGGCGAGAATACGAAACTTAAAAACGAGAATTTAACTAATTCTCAATTGGTTCTCCGAACTCGATAAAGAAACAAAGAACTCATTGGTATGCAATTTATATTTTCTTACTCCTTTTCTTTTATGCGATCGTTCACACTTCTTACTTAACTATCTTCGCAGACCTGTATGACCTTTCAGATGAAGCGGCTAACCTTCCCGATGCCGAAACTCTTTTAGAACACCTCAATTCCTCTTTAAATAATTTTCCTACTCGAGAATTTGAAAACCTCATCTTAGAAGAGTAAAGATTAAAAAATACCACTCTTAGAGAACGCCATAAAAGAGCATTATCCACTGCCAATAATTTTAAACGACGTTTTTATGAGGAGAGAGAAGCAATTCAAGTATTGGAGGAGAAGAAGAACAAACTTATTATTGAAAAAGATGAGATCACTCTTAGGGGTGCGAAAACACTAGAACAATTTCAAGAATCCCTTATTGAGGTTAAGATAGAACGTGATTCAGCTTGTCGTGAGAGGGACATTCTTATTGAATTAATATTGTGCGAAAAAATTCTAAGAATCATAATAAGGCAGTCAACTCTAGCTGACTACCTTGGAAGAATTTACAAAAGGCAAAGGTATTTTCCTTCATACTTTACATAGCTTTATCAAATCCATCACCAACTGAACCACTAAGGCGAGATCGAATTTTCCTTTCTTCAGAAGAAAGAGATTTGTTCTTTTTCTTAAGAACATCGCAAGAATTCTTCAATTGACTGTATTTTTCTTGAAGCTGACTTTTCTTGACAGAAAAATTTATGTTATTCTGAGTTAATTTCTCATTTCGGGAGCTTAAATCTTTAAGCGAAGTCTCGTATTGTTCCTTCAGTACGCGAAGAGTTCGTGTTTGGTTTTCATTTATTTCATGAAGAATTGAATACTGATGTGAAAACATTGTTTCTTTCTTCGAAAAAGATAGTTTCTCCCTAGAAAGAGTATGGTTTTCTTCTCTAAGATTTTGATTTTCGCTGCGAAGATTTTCAGCCTCAAAATTTGAATTAAGAAGATTCTGAAGAAGAAACTAGTGATTCTGAGACTGAGCGAAATGAGGGAGATGAAAATTGATTGCTTCTTCTTGTTGTGATAATTCTTGTAAATTCTTGTAAATTCAGTTATCTTTTTAATATGATTCTTCTTTTTTTCGCTTCATATTTATGACTTCTTCATATGCATATAAGACTATCAAAATGGGGCAAATAACACTTCTTTTGCATTTCCATTCTTGCCCCTTGTTATTTGGCATATCTTGATAGACCAAATATGATTGGTATCCTTTATCATGAACTTATCTTGGTGCGAGCATATTTTAAATGTTATGAATAATTTCTTTTCTTGTATTATCTATGAGGTCTTATTTTTGCCTTCCTATGTAAAGGTCTTATGTTGCCTCTGTTTATGTGCGATGAAATCGCAGGAAGTCTTTGTATTTTAGTACATAGACCAATTGATCTCGTCTTATCTTTTTTGCTTGTATTATTTCCTCTTCAGGTTAGTCGCATAAATATCACAAGTCTTAATACTTCCATGAGTAAAATCCTTATGATATTTACGTCTTTTGACAGAATTCAGCTCCCTAATGGAAGGTGACGTCCTTATCTTCCCCTCTGATTGCCCCTTCAAGAAAGCTTACCTCTATCGGGTTAAGATTATGGCTCTTCCCATCCGGTTTTTCAACAACCAGTTGATTTCGCAATCTCGCATACACTACCTATTGGGTTTATGGCAGCAAGATCGCACCCTAAGTGGGGTATCTTCGGACCGAGTGCATCATAGTCAGGACTTGTCAAGAGTGGCAAGGTACGCTCCAGACGTCCCTGGCACTATTGACTCAACCGTGTACCTCGACGCCCTGATCGAGTTTCTGCACTCTTTGGTAGAGCCTTTCTCACCTTAGGCTCTCAATCTAAGATTTCTATCTTAGACGGAAATTTTAAGGTATCTCTCCCGGATGGGAATTATCGTTTAATTCTCACCCCAAATCTCCACAACGCAAGTTCCGGGGTCGGTATAGCCTTCCCTTGAGTCACGCCTTCTAGGTATTTCCGATTATGACGTGCGATAGGTCTTACTATATTGCCTCTTGCATATGAGCGAACTAGGGTGCACGCCACATTCAGATTCCTAGCCAATCTGATAATAAATATCATTTTCTGTAGCCTTTTATAAAGGTCTTATTATAAAGATTTCTCTTTTTGTTTTCTTATTATTGATTTACCATATGAAACTAAAGTTTCTCATTCCAATCTTTTAACTCGTACATAAATGCTTTTATTGAATTTTCTTAAGTTCGCATATGTTTTTCAGAATATTCATTCACAAAACCATTCAATCGGTATTGTGCGAAAGTCATTGTTCCCTCCACCTTTTGATATTTTGCCTCTACGCTTTTTCTTTCCATAGAAATTGTGTTGCTAATCTTGATTACAATTTTATTTGCATAAGAATCTATGCCAGCACCTCGCATCATTGTTTCCCCAACTTTGTACGCCGCATCAAATATCAACCATTAATATCTTTGCTCTTCGACTATCTGCTGCATATTGTTTGAAATTTATTGAATTCTCTTGCTTCGCATTTATCAACATCAATTTTTTGGCAATTTTACTTTCAATTGTATCTCCTCTTATAATGCCAACACCCCGAGGTAGAGGAAACTTGATGCATTGATGAAATGTTGATGCAACATCTAATATTCCATGCATCCATGGTCTTCCAATGAGAGCATTATAAGGCGACTCGACATCCACTACACAGAATGTGATATCTGTTGGTAAATTTTGTAAAAGAATTCGCATAGTCACTTCTCCCTTTGGTTTATTTGCAGAACCATTAAAGCCATAGATCTTGTATGCTGAAGGGACTAACTCATCATCTCTTCCTCCCATGGATTTATATGTATGATAAAACAGAATATCTACAGAACTTCCAGTATCTATAAGTATTCTATTTATCGCACATGTGTTTCTCTCATTTTCTTCCTCATCTTATTCCGATGGCTTCGGATTAATTCCCAACCGAACCACCAATGGACATTCATGTGATTCTCCTCCTCCTGGTGTTTCATCTGCGCTGAACGAGATTTTCTGCTTTTGCCATCCTTTCAAGGGTGATATTTTTGCCAGGTTAAGAATTTCTCTTCCTTCAGCATCTCTCGCATATACTCGACTTAAGACATTATCATGAAAATCTTCTATGTTTCTGAACGAGTGTATGATCGAATTACAATATAAATTCTTTGCCATCGCACCCACTTCAATAACAAATGTACTCCTTTCCTTCTCCTTTGCATATGTATTTCCTTGAGGTGGAGGTGGTGGTGGTGGTAAATTCCTTGGTTGTTTTAGTAAGAAATGGTCTAACTTTCCTTGCTCAATCATTCGCAATATAATCTTCCTCACATTTCTACAGTTGCTTGTTGTGTGACCATGGAATCTATGATAGACACAAAATTATTTACTCTTCCTTCCTGGTGGTGGCTCTTCGCCTACATTATGTGGTTCTGGAATATCATCCATTAGGAGAGCAGCTTCCCATACTTTATCCACTGTAGTGTTCAACTTCGGCAAATTTATTTGTTCCCAAACTATTCTTCCAGCTTTCTTGTTATAATGTGTTTGTTTTCCTGCAGAACTTCCTGGTTGAATGGTATCAACACCTCCATAATTTTGAAGTTGCTTGTCTCTGTACTCTTTATTAAACTCTACTTGATCTGCACTTCCCATAGCCGCTAACTTTTGTTCCATCTCTGCATTATTCCTTCCTTGAGTTCCCTGCGATCTACTCGCAACAACATTTCTCAACCTCGGAAGTAGACTTGTATTTCCACCTTTCAAATCAGATACTGCAACTGGGTAAGATTCCATATCTCTTTGCTTTTCCTCAAGTGCTATGTATTCTTCTTGAAATTCGCGCAGCTCCGACATTGTTATTGTATCCTTTATTCTGAAGATTTGGGTATATAATAAATCTTTTGAAAAGAGAGCATTAATGAATGCAATAATAAGATGTTGCTCATCCAACCGTCTTCCCATTTCACTACACATTGTTCTCCAACGAGTCGTTAGATGACACAAACTCTCATTTGTTCTTCTGCGAAGTCCGAATGCAGTCTCAATCCCTGGTCTTGATAGATTATTACTTATGTATTGCCAAAGACATTTTGTAGATGATGAAATGAACTAATGGATTCTACAGGTAGGCCTTCAAACCATTTCAAAGCTTCTCCTACTAGACTTGCAGCAAAATATTTGCACATTACTGCATCATAATTTTCCCACTGCAATAAACATCTAGAATAAGCTTTTACATGTTGTATCGCACATGCGATTCCATCAAATATACTTGTAAATGCCGGTAAACTGCACTTAGATGGTATCGGTGCTCTTTGAATTTTTTTTGTAAATGGAGTTTTTCCAGCTTCCTCCACTGCTTCCTCTGGTTGTCTTCTTTCATCATTTCTCTTAGTAGTCATCATTTATATTAATTATGCCATCTCCTTAAGAATTTCTTCGCTTAATGATTTATCCAAATCCTCTCGCATGGGTCTCTTTAATCTTGCTTGTTTCAATTTATTCTCATGATTGTTTTGGCGTATTGCCTCTTGTATCTCCTGCTGTTCAGTTTCCTCTCTTCTTCGCCTACGCCTTTCAGTATTTGCTTCAATTTGTACTCTGTCAAGTCTTTCTTCATTGCCTGCGCGATCATATCGGTGTATTGATCTTTCTCTTTCTTATGGAGTAATTCGACCTTGATTTGTATCATCTATGCGATGACACTCGCGTCCCCTTACTCGATTATCAATGTGACGTAATCCGCTTTGTAACTCTCTTTCTTCTAATTATTCCCTTCTTCTCTGTCTACCTCTCGCACATGCAATCTCTCGTTCGCGCTCATATTCGTCTCTCAACATTTCTCTACCATGTAATATCATTTGTCCTTTCCTTGGATCCCCTTCTTCCCTTTCACAATTAGTATTTGCACGACGAAGAAGTTCGCGTGGGTGTTCATATCGATTAGTTGCTAAGTCAATTACACATGTCCTTTCCCTTTGATCTTCCAAATTTTCATCTTCTTGCGAGTTTTCTTCAATGACTTCCATATGTTGCCTTCGCCTATCATTTCTTCGATTAGATTGGCTTTATCGGGAAGAACTCCTACTGGATCTGGACCATGAGCGTGTATCACTTCTTGACCTTTGTTCTTGTAATCTAAGATTCTCTTCTCGTAAATCATCATTTTGACGGATTAGATTCACACGCTCTTCTTCTTCTCTCTTTCTTTCAATTAGTAATCTTTGCCTAAGCTCTGCAATCGTCATATTTCCTTCACTCGCTGTAACTGGTTCTTTGTTCCCAATTTTATGTCCTTCCTCTATGGAATTCATCATCGCAGTATGGACACTCACTCTATCATAATCTATATCATTATTCTGTCCTTGTTCTCGCTGAGATCCAATTGGAATTTCTGTTCATTGATGTTCTTCCATTATTTCCTCTTGTTGCTCAAGATTTGTAGTTCGTCTTCGTTCAGCAAGTCTGTTACTTCTTCTAGTTGTTATTCCTTGTTCAACAGCAGACTCCATCCTTACCATTTCTAAATTTTTAGATCTCACTTTTTTCCATAAAATCTATGATATACTATCAGGAATTAGCATCCAGAGTTGTTTCTAGAGCCAAAAAATGTAGTTGTAAGAAATCTTAAACTACACTCCACAATAACTGATTCAATCTCTAGGTGATCATCATGAATTCTTGTTTTATTAACTAAAGATTAAGAATGTTTACAAGAATGATTCAAGTATTACAACAATTCTACTTGAAACCTAAGCTCACTTTCTCTCTCTTCCTATTTCCTTTCCAAGAGTTGTCCTAGAATCCTCCCAGAAACAATGACTCTCTCCTTTATATAGGATTTTACATAATGGATGACAGCTAAGAATCTCATTATTTTCGGGATCTTTATGCGACATATTCGCTCATATACTATCGCTCATCTTCGCATAGCATACTTCTTCGCATAATCCTTCACACTTTACTCGTGACTTTGCTGACATCATCTGGTGCGTCATCTCAATTTTGTTGTGTGCGACTCCCTTCGCTCAGGTTGTATTCTTTACTTCGCGTAGTTATTAACGTGTGCGATATTTAACTTCTACAGCAGCAGGTAAAGCTGCTAATGGGGCACGTATAGGGCGGCAGTCTAACAAATGACCAATCCCTGTTGCATATTGGTGCTAAATCCGTTTATGAAGGTTAAAGTTAAGATATTTCAGAAAGAACATCTTAATTTTCCTTTTCTGGCTATACTGTAGAATTAACCCACCACGGATTGTAACTGGTTCCTCTCAAGTTAGATATGAAATATCACAGGTTTTATAACGTGATTGTAGTACAAAATTAGGACAGATGATGTCATTGGAACCAAGGAAATATAAGGAGGGAACCAGCTGAAGAAAGATCCCGGCGTGTAGCAGATGGTTATACCATGTAGAGTTGTGACCTCATTTGTCACGTAAAATTTTTGGTGCTGAGTACTGAGTAGTATCATGAAGAGTTAAGGTTTAACGTTCACACATGATGAAGTTCATCCGTTCATGAAACAAAATAATAAATTGTCAAATTCTGTTCATTAACATGCAACTGTAGCGATCGATCAAAAAAAAAACAAAAAAACATGCAACTGTAGTGAGCTGCATCATGAAATGCAAATGAAGTATTGGACTGTATCGCAGTTTTGGTTTAAGGCTCTGAAAGGCAATTCCATCCAAAAACTTAAATGTACACTTTAGCTCGGATTGCACAGAAAAATATTGAAAATGAGATTGTTGAAAATTTAGATGATGGAGGAAATTGTTTCAAGAAGTTTTCAAGTTTTCTTTTCTCAGATATTCCAGGCTTAAGTTTACTATAAATACCTCAATTATCATTTTGAGGTTTTCTCATAAAAAGTCTATGGAAAAAATAATTGAAAATTAAGATTCCCGAAGAAAATAACTAATGCCCGATTGCCTTCTACTTAGGAACGGTGAAACCACTAGTGAAAATATTCATTTGACTAAATTTATCTTGGTATGGAATTAGGAAAACCAAGAGTGACTACATTTCTTTTTATCCAAGCATGCTAATCCCAAGGCCTCCGGATATAGAAGACAAACAAACATTTGATACTTTTCTGATATCCAAGAATTCAAATTATATGTGAAGATTAGATATGCTTATGCACACTGATAAGTAGTTACACGATACGTTGCAGAGCCGGTCCTGAGTCTAGAAAGACCCTGTGCGAAATTTTTTTGCAGGGCCTTTTATAAGGTCAATTTTTTTTTTTGACGCAAACGGTAACTCTTTTTGTTATTGTCACCTACAAGAACAAGAATAGCAGAAGGAAACTCAAAATATACATCTATGGGCAAGCTTGCGATAATAATATGATAAAGATTCAAGATGTAGGATTGAGGATTGAGGAACTTAACTATCACACCCAACTCCCAAGGTCACATGTTCGAGTGCTAGTAAAGGCAAAGATTTTTTTCTTTTTTGATATGTTGGCCTTGCTGAGCTTTGAGGGGAAAGTGAGTACACAACATAGGTACTCCATAGGGAAAAAGGCCCTCGACAGAACTGGGCCATGTGCGATCGCACGACCTGCACACCCACAGGCCCGATTCTCATACGTTGCTTGAGTTGGTTGGCTTCAAGAACGCCCAAAACGACGAAGTTTCGGGATTCTCTAACGATTGCCCTTCGAAAATTTTGACCAACTCACCACCGAGACGGACTTGGTTAAAAGTCAACTGGTCAACTCCGATTTACACATGACCGCCGGAAACCAACCGGCCTTATCCTGTCCTTATTGCATATCGGTGCCGTCCGTGAGATGAACCAGCTGAAGTGGTATCCAATACAAGATGAAGCACATTAATAGAATCCATGATAAATGTCCCTGCATGCAGAGGTGTAAAACGTGCCGGCCCGACACAATCCAACCCACGAAATCACGTGCTTAGCGTGCTGCGTGCTGTGATGAACTGTGCCAGAAATTCAGACGTGTTGGACTGGGCTGTGCCAACTGGTGTGTTGTGCTGTGTTGTGGCAGAAAAATAAACCGGATGTGCTGTGTTGTGTTGTGCTAGCACACATATTTATTATTTTCCAAAGTAAATATTTTTTAGATATTTTAGTTAGTACATGTATTATTTTAGAAATAAACTAGCATAACGAAAATAAAATGATAAAAATTGGCGAAAACAATGATTCTTTTGTGCAATATGCATCAAATGTGATGTATTGTGTGGTATTTTATGCATGACGTGACGTGCTTTCTTCGCGTGCCGTGTTGTGCTGTGCCGCGTGCTAACACGTGCTGCGTGCTGCGCCGTGTTGATGTGCCTATTTGTCTGGCACAACGCAACCCATTTATACTGACGTGATGTGCCCGTACTTTGCTTGTCACGGGTTGTGTCGTGATGTGTTGTGCCATAAACGTGTTGGCCCGACCCACTTTACACCTCTACCTGCATGAATGATGATCACAAATTTGAAAGAGAGCATTTAGGCTCGTCTTTTCTGGTTTATATAGACTGTGGAAATATCCCATCCACCCACTGGCCACGGGTTGTAAATGGTTTCGCGTCAAGTCCGATAAGAAGTATAACAGAGTTATATCACATGATTGTATGAAATTTGGATAGAGTTTTGGTAGACAAAAAGCATGATTAGAACCAGGGAAACATAATGGGAGAACCAGCACAAAGATTCTGGCGTGCATCACTACACCGTATAGACTATCACAAAATAACAAATTGTGGAATTCGATTGCATGATAGTACAAGTCTTATTGTAAAAATAAAATTATTGTAAAAGTAAAAATTGTGTGTTTCAATTATGTCACCATGGTGAGTGAGCAGCATCACGAAATGCAACCGAAGTGTTGGACTATCACAGTATTGGTTTTAGGGATTCAAGGGCAGTTCCATCGGAAAATGTTTGTATATGAACTTAGCTCCAAGATGTATCTTATGAAAAGATAATGTTTGATTGTGAGAAGAAATAAGCAAACAGTGAAAATAGGATAAATGAAAGCTGAGATATTGGAGGAAACTGGTGGAAGTAGGTTTGAGTTTAATGTCCCTTATGGATATTAATAGGAACAACCAGTGAGCACATGCCTTGCACGTCGGCAATATAATTTTTTTTTCTTTTTTTCCGAATGAAAAAGGTTATGTTAAGAAAGGAAAAATCCAGAACCAATTACAAAGGCTAAATGCCTTGATTACATATGTAAAACTGTTTCCCAGAATTGCAGAACTTGACTACTATCCACAAATTTAAAAGTTTCTAGTTCACAGCTCCACAGAAGAATAGTTTGTTTGGTGAGAAGGATCAATTCATACACAGATTTATGCCTCCCTCCAAAAACTCTGTTACCCCTCTCCTTCCAAGTGTTCCAAAGAAGAGCATAGTGCAAGATATTCCATACCTTTTTGCATCTGCCTGATAGAACGTTCCACTTCCAAGCTTCGAACAGCTTCAATATAGTACCAGGTAAAGGCCATGATATGTGGAAAGCTTTTATAAAGTAGTCCCAGACCTCAAAAGTAGTTTTGCAGTGAATGAATAGATGGTCAGCCGATTCGTCTACAAGATTGCATATTGAAGAAGCAAAAGAGATGGTTTTGGACCGTGTTTTGCAGCTGGAATTCCTGGTACCTTTTATGGTAAACTTGTTCCTAGAGATACTCTTCACTTTGTCCATTCCTCCTACAGTCTCCATTGGTTGTCTCAGGTGAGCAGTAGTAATCGTTGTAGTACCTCCGGCCGTCCGGCGTGCCTTTTCTACTCAAGGAAGAAACTCAAGCTCACTTCTGTAACGAACTAATGGACTAAAAAACCACTAGTTTTTCTTCTTTTTTTTAAGCATAATTTATTAATTTTTATGTTTTATTTCACATGTTAAGTTTAACTTTTTACACAGGTTCCTCCAGGGATTAAGAACAATAACCAAGGGAACATTTATATCTCGAAGTCCAGTCCATCATCCATAATAGACGCATACTTAAAGCAATTTACGAGTTATTTTACGGGTTTTCTGAAGTGTCCGTCCGAGGAATTAGTCAAGGGAGGAAGAATGGTTTTAACACTTCTGGGCAGAACAAGCGAAGACCCAACTAGTGAAGAGGGCTGTTCTTTTTGGGATACATTAGCTTTGGCACTCAAGGACATGGTTTTAGAGGTATAACTGTAACTTTTTTACTACTAGCTACTAGTCAAGTATTGAAGAAGACGTTTTTTTTTTACTTCGAAAACAATTTATATCTCACGAGTTATACATAGAGTGGAGGTGGAACCCACACTAAACTCAACCCTTCTAAACCATCGGGCTGGGAGTGGTCCCACCCCACTATCTCTGTCGAGATAACCCGCGGATTGTGTAGCAGTTCTGTTTTTCACATGCCTGAAATAAGTAATTTCCAATGATGTAGGGAATAATCGAAGAGCAAAAGTTAATCTCATTTAACATAACGCAGCATACGACATCCGTTGAGGAAGTGAGCATGGTTATTCAATGTGAAGGTTCATTCAAGATTGACCAAATCGAAGTTTTCCAGGTGAATTGGGATAGCAGTGAAGATGAAAGTTCAGAGGTAGATAGTTATAAGGCAGTGAAATGCATCAGAGCCGTGTCGGAATCCTTGCTAATGAGCCACTTTGGGATTGGGGAAGAAATAATCGACAGATTGTTCCATAGGTACATGACAATTGTTGATAATATGCCTAAAGAGAAACCCAAGTATACCAATATAGTGATCTCCCTGACCAAAGTTTAGTTACAAGATGCTGCATAATGCTCATGCATGTAAAGCAAATTTACGGGTTGAGGGAGAAGAATCTCATGCGTGCGTCATTGTGTTTTTTTTAGCTGGAATTGGCTCCTATGCCATTTTATGTAGTTGCATCGGAGCGTGTTTTTTTGAACTTTTTTCTTCTTCTTTTTGAATAATTTTTTTAGCCTTGTTCCATCAAAAAGAAAAATGCTGCAATTAGGCACAACCATAGATAAGTTTTGCAGGTTACAGGTCAAATTACCTAAAAGAGGAGGTAGATGGATACATACCATGAGGGACCATTTCAGTTCTCTAGCATTATAGAAAATCCCACCCATATTTTCTATCGAATTCGAACCTGAACTCTATTTATGATTCTTTTTTTCTTTTTTATCATATTGGCTGTTGTTTCTTATTTCAGCATATAATTTTTCGCAACTTCTCTACCTGTTTAAGGACGAATTTCGGATAGTTTTACATTTAGGATTTGCATATACAACATATAGCATTATCAAGACTGAATTTCCTTCTTTTTTGATAAATTCAGCTTAAAAAAACACGGGATTCGAAAATTGAAAAAATACAAATTGGGTTGCGCCATACATATGAAAGAGTATACAATAATGACATTGATGTCTTTGACGAATCAAATATAGCGGTCTAACAACCAATCATTCCGATTAGTTGATAATATTTTCTGAGTGTTTTGTGAAAGATCCTTGTGAAAGATCCTTGTGAAAGGTTTCATTAACGGATAATTCATGTCGAGTATAACTTGTCGTTGTGAGAATTCTCACTTCATGCGCTGTAGGGAGGGACTTATGTCACCATAGACACATATTACAAATTTGACTTATTATACTCCTGACTATGAAATCAAGGATGTTGATATTTGTTGGAGAAAAATTAGTTTTTAATAAAACAAGTTTTAGTCTTAGTGTGTGGTTTGATCTAGTGACCTAAGGGTCCAAGGATACTTACTCATTTTATGAGTGAATGAAATGTTTTTTTAGTCCCACATTGTGGAAAACTAAAGAGGAGCTCCACTATATAACCATATTCTTATGGATGTATTGAAAAACGAGGTGGGCCAAACGATACATGACCCAACCCATGAAATATATGCACCTTTTATTAAACGAAAAATTTCTTTTTCCGTATTTAATTGTTTTACAAGAAACAAAACTCGTTTTAGAAGAAAACCTAAACATAACTTGATTTGCAAGTATCTTCTCCTATAAATACAACTCAAAAATTTGTTTTTAAAGATATACCATAAGCGAATAAATTTTGTCTTCTTTGCTTCATCTTCTCGCTTAGTTTTGCTCGACGTTTTACTTTCATCCCGATTGCTAAGTTCAAGAGTGGGTAGCTTGCATTGTGCTAACAGGAGCCATATCGGGCAGTCTTATCCTGGATACATCTTCGCTGTGAGGGATTTAGCATTGCTCATTGCGAGTATACCCGCAAACTAATATGTTATGGACAACTTTTTGAACCTGTGATTCTGCCTTCGTCAAGTTCTTACGGTAGAGTTATTTTGATTCAGTGCTTTACAGTTTATTTTGATACATCCAATGTTGCATTAATTGTTGCAAGATTCCAACAATATCTTGATAGCATTCTGAATTACTCCTCAACCTGGAGTTCCTCCTGAGGAAGCAGGGGTCATGGTAGCTGCCGAATCTTCTACTTGTACATGGAAAACTGTGTGGACCGATGGACTTACCAGCCTTAATCGTTACAAAGGAAGATGCTACGACATTGATCCCGTTGCTGGAGAAGACAATCAATATATTTGTTATGTTTCTTATCCTTTAGACTTTTATAAAGAAGGTTCTGGTACTAACATGTTTACTTCCATTATGGGTAATGTATTTGAGTTCAAAGCGCTTTGCCCTCTACGTCTCTGGAGGATCTGCGACTTTCCATTGGTTATGTTAAAACTTTCCAAGGCCCACCTTGTGGTATCCAAGTTGAAAGAGATAAATTGAATAAGTATGGTCGTTCCCTATTGGAACTGATGTACTATTAAGTTATATGCTAAGAACTACGAACTACGATACGGCGGTTAATGAGTGTCTCCGCGATGAACTTGATTTTACCACGGATGATGAAAACATGAACTCACAAGCCTTTATGCGTTGGAGAGATCGTTTCTTATTTTGTGCCAAAGCAATTTATAAATCACAGGCCGAAACAGGTGAAATCAAAGTACATTACTTGAATGCTACTGCAGGTACATGCAAAGAAATGGTGGTCAAATATTCCGACCTTGCAAGTCAAAAAAAAAAAGAAAAATGCTGCAATTAGGGCCAACCACAGGCAGGTTTGAGCAGGCCGGGTTAGGGTCAACCTGTGGTCCGAATCATATCAGCCTACCATCTCATTATGACAAACAAGAAATTGTTTTCAAAAAATAATAACCCCGCCACGAGGTTAAACACCCATAATTTTCGGGATTAGTATTTAAAAACATCTGTCTGTAATTAAATTAATTAAATAAGTTAGTTGAATCTTGATTTTCCCAAATGGAATATCAACAACCAATCTTCACACTAAGTAGTACTAGTGAAGAAGTTGTAACATTTATGCACAATACTGGAATCTAAAGAGACGTCAATCAATTTCATCTCATCAATTAGTAGACCTTTATCATTCTCATGAATCCGATTAATATTCAATCGTCAATTACTTAAACATTTTCTCAGTTGATCCAGGCTTGTTCATTCCTTCTGCCGAATCTTCAGGTTTGCTTTGTTATGATTGGTAATAATGATTTCTGATAATCTATCTATTTGAGAATATGTGTTTCGTTTGTTGTATATGCTTAATATTGAATATACACATGATCTCGTATTTGTTTTTGCTTCAGATTGGTGTGCAAGATGGATGTTTCTACATCTGGAAAAATGGGTTTTCAACCAATTATGGAGGAATTGGTTTTTCGATTTGATTGTTCTGGAAATGATAGAAATGCAGCATATAATCCAAGTATTTCATTTACTGATCCGAAAGTTAGAGACACACCGCTGCTCATGGTACACAGTGTGCAGCCTACATATATCCCAACTTTTGATTGTGCGGATGGCCAACAGATTATTAGCATAGAGGTAATTTGGAACGATGCTGTTTGATTTCTCGTGAGATTACAAATACTTGTTTCGGAAGATTTAGACTTATAACTTGTGGTTGTATTTTGCATTGATTTGATTCAGCTTCCAACCGGAACCTCTTTATATGGAACCGGAGAAGTTAGTGGACAGCTTGAACGGACGGGAAAAAGAGTAAGCCTTAATTCGACCATTTGAATTGTCAGTATACTTCATTTTGAAGGCCGTAAGCATTTACAAAGATTGCAGGTTATTACTTGGAACACGGATGCATGGGGTTATGGTCCAGGAACAACATCCTTGTATCAGTCACATCCTTGGGTGCTAGCCGTTCTCCCGAATGGAGAGGCACTGGGAGTCCTTGCAGACACAACACACCGCTGCGAGGTCTAGTATTTCTTTTTTTGTCTGACGTTGTCACTTACATGTTTCCATCGAGTTTCTTGATCTTTAGTGGCTAATTAACATACATAAACAGATAGACTTGCGGGAAGAGTCGACAATAAAAATTAAAGCTTTAGCTCCTTATCCTGTCATTACATTTGGTCCATTTGCCTCTCCAACTGCAGTCCTCCAATCTTTGTCTCGCGCCATAGGTTATTTCTTCAAAACCCATTTAAAACATGTCCTTTACATTCCGAAGCATTTTTCATTGGATGCCTTCATTTCAATTCTGCCCTCTCTTCTTCTTTTGCTTGGTTTGTAAACTGATGAAACCTTTTATATGCAGGAACTGTATTTATGCCTCCAAAGTGGTCCTTAGGATACCACCAATGTCGTTTCAGCTACGAATCAGATTCAAGGGTTCTAGAAGTAAGTGCTTAAAATCTTACAGGGAACTGGCACATTTTCTTTTCAGTAATATTTTATCATAATTCAGTTTAACTTGATCTTGTGTGTGTGCATGTAGGTCGCAAGAACATTCCGGGAGAAGGGAATACCTTGTGATGTCATATGGATGGACATTGATTACATGGACGGCTTTCGCTGTTTCACCTTTGACAAAGTATACGGATGTTACTTTTATGCGATCCTTATTTTCATTATCTAATGGATTTAAAATTTTCTTCTATAAAACCTTTGTCCAATGTTAACAGGAGCGTTTCTCTCAACCAAAAACGCTGGTGAACGACCTTCATCGTGATGGATTCAAAGCAATCTGGATGCTCGACCCAGGGATCAAACGTGAAGAGGGTTATTTTGTTTATGACAGTGGTTCTGAGAAAGATGTTTGGGTTCAGAAAGCAGATGGACAACCTTTTGTTGGTAAGCTCTTGAAGCCATTGCCTTGTACCTTATAGCTTATTTGAGCATTAATTCTGAGAATCAGTCTTAGGGGATGTGTGGCCGGGGCCATGCGTCTTTCCTGATTATACACAAGAGAAAACACGCTCGTGGTGGGCAAATTTAGTCAAGGACTTTGTTGCAAATGGTGTTGATGGAATATGGAATGACATGAATGAACCTGCTGTGTTCAAGGTAAAAGCTCATACATCGTCAGTAATTACTTGCCATTTGTTCTTGCAAATGGTTTTCAATTCAAATTGTTTTTCTTTTAATCTGCAGACAGTCACAAAGACCATGCCTGAGAGCAACATCCACAGAGGGGATGCTGAAGTTGGCGGGCATCAGAATCATTCGCATTACCACAATGTAGCTTACTTATGAAGCTTATATTTAACTATTTATTGTCTTGGTGGCATCAATTTTATAACAAAGTCTGAACATTAATGTTTCACATTGCTTGCACTTTTAGGTTTATGGTACGCTGATGGCGAGATCAACATTTGAGGGAATGAAACTGGCTAATGATAAAAAGCGTCCATTTGTTCTTACTAGAGCTGGCTTTATAGGTAGCCAAAGGTATGCTGCAACTTGGACTGGTGATAACCTGTCCAATTGGGAGCACCTTCATATGAGTGTACCTATGGTACTTCAATTGGTAAGTTCTTAGCCCGACAGCGATAAATATGAAGGATTTGTTCTTAGTTAGTCTTTATATTGTTAAAGATTGGATTTCTTATGGCCAGGGTCTTAGTGGCCAGCCACTATCAGGTCCTGATATTGGTGGGTTTATTGGGAATGCAACACCTAAGCTCTATGGAAGATGGGTGGGAATCGGTTCGATGTTTCCATTTTGCCGAGGCCATTCTGAAAAAGGCACTGTTGATCATGAGCCATGGTCTTTTGGGAAGGAGGTTTGTTTTTATTTTAGTGATTGAAAAAACACCATAATCTTTGCGACTAATTAACTTATGTTTCTCCCATTAGTGTGAAGAAGTATGTCGCCTAGCCCTGTTGAGGCGCTACCGTTTTATCCATCACATATATACACTTTTCTATTTGTCCCATACAAAGGGTACACCTGTTGCCGCTCCAACCTTTTTTGCTGGTAACTTTCTTTCTTAATAGTTCATTGACATCTAATTTGTGAAAACTACTTTTAAATTTTTATGGAAATGGGATCATGTTATTTCTTTACTGGCTAACGCAGATCCTAAAGATCCCGGATTAAGAAGCATTGAGAATTCGTTTCTGCTTGGGCCACTTCTTGTTCATGCAAGGTAATTAAAGCTCTCTTGATACTCATAGGGATGTTTCAGAGATCTTGTTGGGTTTTGAGAGGGATATTTCTTGTATTGCATCTAAAATTCACCTTGGTTTGGTAATCAGCACATTTCGTGATCAGGGCTCAGATGCGTTGCCTCATGTACTTCCTACAGGCATTTGGTTGAGTTTTGATTTTGATGACTCTCATCCTGTAAGCGTCTGAATGCACTAGTAACTTATGCTTCAAAATTAAACATAGATCATGTGGATGTTTCCGAAATATGATAACGCAAAAATTATTTTCGGCCTCACTGTTTTTTTTTTTTTTCTGCACTGGATAATGCAGGACTTGCCAACACTCTATCTGCAAGGTGGATCGATAATTCCCGCGGGTCTTCCTGTGCAACATGTTGATGAAGCAAATGCAACAGATGACTTGTCACTCATTGTGGCTTTAGATCAATATGGTAATGTGGCTCCGCCGGTTCCTTAAGTGTTTAACATTAACTTTTCTGTTATTTTCTTTTAATAAATCTGCACTTGTTAGCTGTACTGTTACAAGTTAAGTGATTTGTATAGGGAAAGCTGAAGGTGTTCTCTATGAGGACGAAGGTGATGGATATGAATTTAGTGAAGGTGGATACTTGCTTACATATTATGCTGCGGAGCTTCAATCATCAGTCGTTACAATAAAAGTTTCTAAAGCTGAAGGGTCCTGGTCTAGACCAAAGCGGCGTTTGCATGTTCAATTGTTGCTTGGCAAAGGTGCTATGGTATGTTGTTAACTGTTGAAAAGCAACAGATGTTCAAACCAATCAAGTTTGTTTGATAAATTGAATCCCCTTTCTAATATATTTTTCGACTGAAAAGGTTGATGCATGGGGAATTGATGGAGAAGTCCTGCAAATTAAAATGCCTTCAGATCTTGAGATTTCCAACCTGCTTTCCACTAGCCAGGAGCAGTACAAGAGCCGTATCGGTAATAGTTACTTTTTCATTTTAGAGATTCAAGCATAACCACTATTTATTACTTGTCTCGTACGATTGATTTTCTTGTAAGCATGATTGTAGATTTCGTCTCATCTCTTGTTTAGCATGATTTTAGTCCAATATTTTGTGTCGGAAAGTGCAGAATGCGAGCAAATTCCCAACGTGGAGGAGGTTTCAGAGAGTAAAGGAGTAGAACTTTCTAAGACTCCTGTAGAACTCAAAAGCGATGATTGGGCTCTCAAAATACTGCCTTGGATTGGTGGTAGAATGATTTCTATGCAGCATCTTCCTTCAGGTATATATATAGTTCATGACTTCATATCTCATGGTGGTGTTTTCCTGGATTATAACTTTGAAAGCTTTCTTTCAGGAACTCAGTGGCTCCATAGCAGCATTGAAGCGGACGGATATGAAGAATATAGTGGTGTTGAGTATCGATCTGCAGGGTGTTCTGAAGAATATAATGTCATTAAGTGAGGGGACACTTATATTTTTGACAAATGCCCATATAATAATACTGTGCAGTCAGAGTTTATTATAGTTACCATCAGAAATGGGTTCTGTATTCTGAAGTATTCCCCGTTACTGTTATTGCAGAAGAACTGTTGGGATGGCAGCAGGGGAGGAGGAAGAGTCTCTCAGCTTAGAAGGAGATATTGGTGGTGGATTAGTTCTTGAGCGCCAGATATCACTTTCGAAAACTGATCCCAAGGTTATCCAGATCGACTCTGGTATTATTGCTCGTAACATTGGCGCTGGCTCTGGTGGATTTTCAAGGTTTGTCAAAAACATATGAAACACCCACTTAATTTTGAGAAACACTGTTTCTTGGCAATGATAAATAAAGAGCTGTAATTCTAACATTTTCATCTTATCTGACATTTGTCCGTTTTAGGATGGTTTGCTTGCGAGTGCACCCAGTCCTCAACCTTTTGCACCCAACAGAAGTTTATGTGTCATTTGTTTCTGTCAATGGGTCTAAGCATGAATCATGGCCAGAATCTGATGAGAAATTGTTTGAAGGAGACCTGCGGCCTAACGGTACCTTCTTTTTGCTTTGAACCCTGAAACCGTTTTCATTACAAGCACATGCATTATATACCTTCCTTTTATTTGACTTATTCTTAATTTCTTCTTCTTCTCAGGAGAATGGATATTGTTCGACAAACGTTTGGGGTTTGGTTTAATGAACCGATTTAACCTGGATGAGGTTCACAAGTGTATAATCAGTTGGGGAACAGGAACAGTTAGCTTGGAGCTATGGTCCGAAGAAAGGCCAGTTTCCAAGGAATCACCTTTGAAAATCTCACATCAATATGAGGTGATCAGACCAATCTCTTAAGTTGTTGTATCCACAGATGTTCTGTAATCTAGTAGAGACTCCACATCATGCTGAATGTGTAACTATTCTCAATAATCAAACAAACATGCATTATCATGCATGCATGCTTGCATTATATTATGTAATAGACATGCTCCAGACCCGTCAGTCCATTGAATAATGGAAACTAGCTAGTGAAGTTTATGAACTGCCAGGAGAATGACAAATTGTTTTTCAGATGATCTAGTTAATGAATTAGAAGTGAAATCGAACCATTGTTTTTGTGGAGTTACGCCTGAAATTGAAGACAATACTGTTGTCATCCAATGATCGAATGTGCACTTGTTTATTTTCTCATTAACCCAAGAAAATGAATAGGGAATTAGTATACACCGTTTGGCCTTCAACTCCCTACTATAAATGTGCCGGAGTGGTGAAAAAGGGCAGTGATTCTACTATAAATGAGAACATCACTAACCATTCTTCAGTTCTCAAAAAGAAAGCTTACTGCCAGGGAGAGAGAGTGAGAATTTAACTATACAGCCTTAAGTGGAAACTTCAACATGATCATTATTTGAATCAGATTCAGTTATTGCGTCTAGATACCAGCTGCAATATGTTTTTAGCCCATTAGCCCAAGCTCAGGAACAGAAGGATTTATTAACTGAAGCGCACAAATTCATCAGACAAGTACATTTTATTTATGAACGATTTTTTTGGGACCATGGTTTTATTTTGGGTAAAGACATTAGAAGTAATTCTAGGTCACCCCATATCTAGTTATTTATTTAATACCTAGTCTACCCTCTTAATTAATTTTAGGTTATGATTAGTGAATTATTTAATACCTAGTGAGATTAAATTAAAAGATGGGTTTATTATTAGTTGAGTAGGATTATTGAGAGAGTAGAGTTAGAGAAGATGAAGGAGAAAAACATGGAAAATAAAAAAAAATTCCAATTCACTAAGTTTGAGTATTCAAATGATGAAAACTCATCTGATTCTTCATCTCCATCCTCTCCTAGAATATTTGTTAATCTTCAAAATGATCTGGATTTGAACTGGATTTTGAACAGTTCGATTACTTTATATGAAGAACAAGTAACCGAACTCATCTGAAGCTGTAGTTCGGTTACTTTATATGAAGAACACGTAACGAACTCATCTGAAGCTGTAGTTCGGTTCCCCTTGAGATGAACAAGTAACCGAACTCATCTGAAAGTGTAGTTCGGTTACTTATTCCAAACACGCAGGTTACCGAACTCTCTAATAATTTCTAGGAGTTACAGCATTAGGTTCGGTTGGTTCTCAACTAACCGAACTTTGGTGTACAAAGTTCGGTTGGTTCGCAAATTGCATGCAATTTTGATCTAACCGAACTTTACGTAATATAAGAGTATATAAGTTTACAAAGTTCGGTTCTTTCGCAAACTTGAACTTAACAGCTAACCAACCGAACTCTGAGTTCGGTTTCTGCGATAAAATGTGAAGTTACCGAAACAAAAAAAATGTGAAGTTCCAACGTCTATTGGCTAAGTTCGGTTACTTTGTAGTTTTAAAAAATTTTGCGAACAAAGCGAACTCTATTGGCTAAGTTCGGTTATTTTGGAACTCAACATAGTGGCCACAACAACACAGTTCAGTTAGACTGGATTTGTTTCTTTTTTGCGGTTCTAAGGGTGGAGTTCGTTTACTTTGTAATTTTAAAAAATTTTTCTAAACAACCGAACAGAGAGTTCGGTGACTTAGTTTTAAATCCAATAGAACCGAACTGTTCTTCGTGTTCTTCATTTTCAAGAAGTTCAGTTAGTAAACTAGGATTTTTTGGAAAATCGACCTAACCGAACATGGCTCTGTAACTCCTATTAAAACCCTATTTTGATGATTTCTATTCGATTGAAGCAATCAAAATCAAATTAAAGCGAAGGGTTTGTTAGAAAATACCTCCGGAGTGGTCCCATGGCAGAATCAGGTTGCGGCTGACGTCTTTTATACTCGATAAAATTATTATATAACCGAACTTAATTGTGATTGCATTGATGTTGTTACATTTCTTAAATAGGCGGTGGTGGTGGTGGTGGTAATCGGTGTTTGGTGGTGGTGATAATCGGAGGTGGTGGTGGTGGTAATCGGCGGTGGTGGTGGTAATCGGTGGTTGGTGGTGGTGATAATCGGAGGTGGTGGTGGTGGTAATCGGCGGTGGTGGTGGGAGGAGGTGGTGGTTATATATATATAGGTGGTTATTAGGTTGGTTTTAAATTAAATTAGGTTAAGGGTAGGTTAGTCATTTCAACTTTTTAGGACACCCCTTATCACTTGCAGAGAACTCCATTGTTGCTGCTGGTGAAGAACACACGAAGAACAACGACCCACAGAGAACCGTCGTTTATGCTACAGTGGAGCGGCAGACTTATTTGCACAGTAACAGCGACACTAGGGCAGACTTATTTGCACAGTAACAGATACACAAACCTTAGATCGTTCTTTGTAACAGTTTGGTTTGTAACAGAAATAATTGTTCCAAACCCGGTTTAAGCATTATTTCTCCCATTTTCTTCATTTGTAAACCCCTTGAGCAATAAAAATGATATTTGAGCGTGTTTCCAACATGATGATGAGCTAATTCTCTCACAACCAAGGCAGTGAGGAAGCTATTTACGCATGAATAACTGGTAATCATTTATTTCCTATAATTTATAATTTATAATTCACTCAGTCACTGCTTTTGCAGAGTTTTTAATTGTTTGCAAACAATTTCTTCATTAGTTATGATTCAATTAGATAGGTTATGCTTTGTTTAGATAATCTATGCTTAGGGATACAATTAATTTTTGAGAATTTTCCAGATTATTTGTGAATTAAAAATAAGAGTCTTAAATATAACTAGAGTTTTGGATTGTTTACCATAATTTATTCATGTGTAATAGTGAAATCAATGTCTTGGTTGTTTTCTAATATCTTGAAGTCAATTTTGTAATAAGTTTTCTTTGTTTTTAAATTTTTATTAAGTCTAAAATTCATTGCCTTCACAAGTCTTAAAACAACCCTTTTATCACTATCTACAACAATTTTGAGAACACATCAGTTTTCATCTAACGGTGAATATGGATTCTTTGTAACTAAGGCAAAACCCTGATTTGAAGACTATATAAAGGAGACATCTAACATTGTGCAAAACTAATCCCCACACGTCTGTGTGATACTAGTGCGCTCGCTAGTCGATTTTCCTTTAACCTTTGGTTTTCTTCTCTAAAACCAGGTTAACGACATAAAGACTTCATTGGGATTGTGAAGCCAGACCGATACTAATTTTATCGTAGTTGTGTGATCTGATCTTGCATCTTCTATCGTACGAGTACAATCTTTGGTTGGCTTGAGATCGTGAGAGTTCTCCGATAGGCAAGATAAAGAAGTCACAAACATCTTCGTCTCACTGTTTGTGATTCCTCGACAAACCGCTTGTGTAGTCAGGAAGGATTGTAGAGAGGTGATTGATTAATCTAGGTTGTTCTTCGGGAATATAAGACCGGATTACCAATTGGTTCATGTTCACCTTGATTTCATATCTTAAGACGGAACAAAACCTAGGGTTTATCTGTGGGAGACAGATTTATCCTTTGATAGACTTTTCTGTGTGAGACAGATTTGTTTATTATCAATTCTGCGATTTTGGGTTGCAGCAACTCTTGGTTGTGGGTGAGATCATCTAAGGGAATCAAGTGCGCAGTATCCTGCTGGGATCAGAGGCGAAGGAGTACAACTGTACCTTGGATCGGTGGGAGACTGATTGAGGTTCAACTATAGTCTAGTCCGAAGTTATCTTGGAGTAGGCTAGTGTCTGTAGCGGCTTAATACAGTGTGTATTCAATCTGGACTAGATCCCGGGGTTTTTCTGCATTTGCGGTTTCCTCGTTAACAAAACTTATGGTGTCTGTGTTATTTCTTTTCCGCATTATATTTTATATAATTGAAATAATACAGGTTGTGCGTTCGTGATCATCAATTGGAAATCCAACTTTTGGTTGTTGATTGATATTGATTGATCCTTGGACATTGGTCTTTGGTACCGACCAAGTTATTCCTTGTATTTGATAAAGACTAGCTATTGATTTTAGCTTGAGTAAAAATCAAATCAAGAGAGAGATATTAACTCCTTGAGATACTTTTATCTAGATTCAGTCTGACTGTCTAGTTGATTCTCTAGCAAAGTATTTCGGAGTTAGTCCATATAGATTGCTAAACGAAATATTGGGTGGTGTTGTTAGACCCACGCTTTTTCAATTGGTATCAGAGCAGGAAAACACGGTAAACCTAATAAGTTTGTGTTTGTTCGTTCCATATAAATTTCCCTATAGGAAATTTCTTTGGAAAACTTGCTCCTGGCATCTGCAACGCACGCCATAATTCCTTAAAGATTGTTCAGAGATTGTTATGGTTAAAACCTCTGGGTTCTCATGATAATCTTACTTCATCTAAAAGGGAGATTTAGCTGATAAGAAGCAATCAGAAGGAAAAAAATAAAAAGAAGGAAAAACTGGGAAAACGTTCAATACGCTCAAGGATATGGAACCTCACTAGATTAACTCTTGATCTCTATGAGGAATACTATCATTATGGATCAATTGATAAAGGTCTGTTTAAAGCGTTCGAAGGCGTTTTTAAATTCTTAGAAAAACTTAATTCTGTTAAGTCTAAGAATCTTTCCGGAAAGGGTGTTGGTCGTGTTAAAACTGTTAATACTAAACAACCCAGAAATCGGAAATATCCTTCTTCTAGCCCGAACCAACGAAGAATAGAAAGCTCCAGCTGCCCAGACTATCATCATTATTTTGATTATACTACAGGGACTGTTCACACTTATCAACCAGACGTGTCGCATGAGAACTCCTCTGCGCATTATGCCTCTTGGTAACAAGACTGGATTTTCCCATTTGTACATATCTTGAAGTGGGACAAGAAATGGCTTAAGTTGTGTACAGTTATGATGTTGATTGATTAACTTTCTATTGCTTCTGTTATCTTCCACACTTATGTTGGTTGTTTTACCTCTAATATGGAAAGGGCTGATATTTTTCCTTAAGTCTTGTGAGTTACAATTCCTGTACAGCCCAAGCCCATGAATGAGGAATTTATATATGTTGGTGGTCCGCGTACCTCCTCCTTTCTCATCTTCCTTCCGCGTACTGGGGTTTGTGCCTCTCCACCATTAAATCTTTTTTGAAGAAATCAAAAGGAAGGGTGTTTGAGGTTCTCTTCAAGTAAGTAATTTCCTATTGTATATCTCTTTATGATGATTTCTAGAAGCATGAAAAGGAGTTTTAAATGCTCAAAATCCTCTAGCTTGAATCCTCCTTGTGATCAAAATTCTCTTAGAATTAGGTTTGAGAATGATTCTTGTTCTAGAACTTTTGATAGGATTGCTTCCAAAGGTTTTATTCTAGAAAATAAATTGGAAACCTTTAGTGGACATGAAGAGGATTTAGCTTGCTTCAAAAAGTTCAATCTTGGGAATATCTTCAATGGCCTTGGTGAAGGTTTTGATTCTCTAACAAGGATTTTCTATGTTAACATTCATGATGTTGATTTTAAGAAGATGGAATTCAAATCCATGATAAATAGAGAAAGGTTTCTTGTTAATAGAGAGCTTATTTCAAGGGTCACCGAAATACCGTTGGGCAACGTACGGTTTCCTAGACCAAGTGATGAACGTCCATCATATGATGATATCTCTATTGGATTGTGTGGAAAGAAGGTTGTTTGGAGTCAAGGAAAGTTTCCTACTCATGATCTTAGTATTGCTTTGATGGCATTTGGAAAACCCGGTATCTCTAACCTTTGTCCCTACACAATTGAGAATTCTTGGTGGAGTTATGAATTTGCAGAATTGGTATTCTTCCTTGCATCCGAAAATACAAATCTTGATATTTGTGGTTTTATCATCTCTCAAATGATGACGATGACTTCTCACATCAAGATGTTAGGCTATCCTTGTTTGGTTAGCCAAATTTGTCGTGATCGTGGACTTGACTTTATTGGAAATTCTCTTGGGGTTCCCAAACTTGTTCGTCCATGTACCTTTCGGCGTATAAGGGAAAATGTTCGCAAGCGACAAAGAGGTACTCCTCTTGATGTTGAAGACCCTACCACCTTGAGGCTTATTCAAAAATTTTACAAGGGTGTATGCAAGGTGAATGCAAGAGTAAAGTGCTTGAAAGATCAAGTGTCGTTAATTGGAACCAAGTGTCCCGAGCTCAAGGAAGAGTTGGATTCAATTCAAGCTACTTGGAAATTGTCCGATGATGGAAGTGATGAGTAATGCATCTTCTTATATGCCTAGTATGTCTTCTTTTTGGATTAGTTGGAAGAATAACTAGTGCTTTGAATAGCGATGATTGTGACTACACATAGCTATTTTTGTTTTCATCTTCTTATGTTATTTTTTAGGTTTATTGGTTTTTAAATTATAAAAATATTTGGAGGATGATATTATTGCAATATTAATCTGTTTTGAAGTATTTCAATATTTTTATGGGATATGTATTGTTTGTGTCCGTGAACTTGAAGGTCCCATATGCCGTCAAAAGTAAAGTCGTTCATAAATTGATATTCGTATTACTGAAAGGACGAATGAACTTTTGACAATTACAAAAGTTATGCCTATGCAATCATTTATTTGATGGAAAATAGGATAAAATCTTTTGTTTGACAAGGATAAAGTCTATTATGTCGTTATGATGGAAAATAGAATAGATCCTTGTATGTTATCCACGGTATTGATCTTCATTGATCCATTTTGTTATGTTTTACCATGAAGGCTCCATTGTGTGTCTTATGTTGAGCACGATACAACTAAGTCGATTATTCTTATTGGCTTTGTTGGTTGTTCCATAAGATGCTATATGTTGAGCACTATGAAATAAATTAATCATCTTGGTTGGTTATTTAGTTATTTGCTCTGAAAGTCTTCTTTTGTCGAGCAAATCCTTTTACAATTAAATTGATTACTTTTGTGATTAGTTTGGTTGTTTGTTTTCCAATTAGATTAATTATAAGTTCTCTTGTAATTAGTCTAGTTGAGTTTTCATATATTCCACAAGTTCTTGTGTTGAGTATATGAACGGCTATACAAATCATGTTCTATTGGTTAAAGTAGTCGTATATTCCGTAAGGTTGTTCCTTATGTTGAGTATGTGAACGATTAAGTTAGTCGTCTCCGTATGATTACCTTAGTCGTAGCTCCGTAAGTTTACTTATGTTGAGCACCTTGAATTAAATTGATCACTTTTTGTGGTTTGATTTAGTTGTATATTCCAATTAAATTAATCATGGGTTTTCTTGTGATTAATTTGGTTGAGTTTTGGATATAGAAAATCATTTCTATGGTTTTTGGTGTCCAATTTAAAAATCCTTCTTTTCTTTCGAAATTAAGGTCGCTCTTGTTGTTCTTTCGGGAATGACATCAAATGGGGGAGAGTTCTTTTGAACTTGTGCTTAATGGTAATATCTTGCGGGGTGTGCGGATGTGGAATTTTATAGGGGTTATCTTGTATCTTAAAACTCCTTGATGAATGCATTTATCTTCGGCTTTATGATTGCATCTAAATTAAGTTGGTATGTATTTTTCTTTTAGTCTATGAAATGTCTCTTGTGGAAATTTCATTATGATCCCGTTCTTTTACCTTTGCCAATTTTATTGACAAAAAGGGGGATAAATAATGTAGTTCACACTACAAATACATATGGTTTTCGGATCATTGTGTAAGGGGGAGTGGTTTCCATAATCGAGATGGAGTATTGACTAAGGGGGAGTGATACATATCACCATAGTGTTATTGTTAAAGTCGTGATACAATTGGACTTTGATGTTACATAATAATACTATGACATTGTATAATAATGATCGAGAATCTCGATTTCTCTCATTGTTATAGCTACGGATCTTCAACAACGGTGATGCTAAACTTACAACCTTTGGGATCATTGGAGTACTTGGAAGGTCGAAGATTTCAGGGAACGTTGAAGATTAGACTATGGAATAGGAGCCACTAAAGTTTATCTTTTTTATATTCCATATGTATTAATAGTTTTGTCACTAAAATTGACAAAGGGGGAGATTGTTAGAGAATAGCTCGGTCAACCTCGCATGCGTTGCTATCTCAAGCATGTTTGTCAATGTTAGTGATCAAAACTATGAGTCTTGATTTCTAGCCTACATAGCTAAGTCTCGGACTATGATAGAAAAGTGTAGTTGAGCTCAAGGAATTCATGGCGATTCATCATACAACGACGAAGATCTACTCAAGGAACCGTGGAACTTCATCAACAAAAAGGTATGTGGAGACTTGAACTTATCTATCACTCAAAAGTCTATTGATTCACAAATTTTTGATGGGGTTGTAGTAAGTAGGATTCGTTTCAGACTTGTGAAGGAAATGGAATTTTTAGATTTAATAAAAATATATATACAAAAATATTAACAATGGGTTAGAGGTACTGGGACTAAGGATTTGGCTGAATTCACTACACAAGGTTCATTCATATATTCTTTGACAATTAAAACTCAATAAAATTAACATAGACTCTGATTTTGCCAAGATAGATTCTTAAAACATTGATTGTAAGTCCTAAGCATGATGTATCAAAACAATTAAGCTAAGCATACATCATAAAATTAAATAACAACCAATTAATTCAAATCATATTTCATTTTTAGATTAATGCAAAAGTCATAAAAAAGAATAAAATAAATTACCCCAAGGATGAAATTCAGCCTCCTCCGTCGTCCCAGTGTTGGGTTTTAGCTCCTCATGATGAAAACACGCTCAAAATATATTTTTATAGCTCAAATTGTGTTTACAGTGGAGAGAAAACGAGAAAATGGTGTAAGACTATAATCTGCGACGCACAAAAAGCGTCACAGAATGAACGATAAAAGAAAAGTGTTGCTGCTCTTTAGACTGCACTGCGACCCACGTCTGTGCATCTTAGACACTGTTGATAAACGACTGTCCTTGCGAGTCCGTTCTTCGTGTTCTTGGTGTTCTTCATCAGCAGCAGCAGTAGCAACAGAGTTTCATCAACTCTTGATTTCTGCTTCTCTGGACCTCCTCTCGACCCCAAACTCTCGACCACCCTTCTAGGACACCCAGGGAACCTATTTATACCCAACAACGACAAGAAATCACGCTCATTAACTCTCCATGATCCCCCATTACTCGGTGTTAAAAGAAAATATTTTCCGAATATTTTCTTCCCTGAAATGATTCTCCACGCGTAAAAAACTTCTGATACTCCCTTATTTAGCTTCTACACGCATCTTCAATGGCTAAGTGTCATCCAAACACGAGCAGCACACATCAAACTTGCTGAAAATCCGTGAATATCATTTTCAAACCCGTGCTGCCATGATTTCTTCCAAGTGATTATCCAGCCAAATTCAGTCGAAACAATCACCCATACCAGCTCTGTTATGATATATTACATCTTTCCACAAAGTTTCAGCGATTGAATCGCACAAAATCACGTCCAAATGCAATCGAGAAAATCTGCCAGTGAAGAGCAAAAATTTTCCCGCCAAAATATTTTTTTGAATTTGTGAAGAAGGTCACCCCTTATCCAGTGGTCGCCCCCTTATCCGTTGCTGGAGTCCGAATAACACATGTCCCTTGGGATGCCTTTAATAATTTTTCTGGGGTGTTTCCAACACTTTTTCTGGGTTCCTCCGGTGCATTTATGGGGTGTCTTTAGTACTCTATCCTAGGGTGTAAAACACCACTTTTCGAGCCAATTTCGCCGCAAGAGCTTATTTTTCCAAAAACATCTACAAAAACATAAAATAACAGAATAAGTATTTAATCGAGTCTAACAATACAGAACATTGAGAAGAAAATAGACACATAAATGCGTTTATGAAATACCTCCAAACTTATTATTTGCTAGTCCTCGAGCAAAAATAATAAAAATAAAATCCTAACTCACTAGGTGTCCCTAGTGACCGAGTTAATCTCGGGAGGGTTTACCAGAAGTGTGCCCACAAAACCATTACTCCAGACCCTAGCTATCTATGAAGAACCTTGGAAGGCACTAAATAATCTCCTTGGTTGGCATACTTATTGACTACAGGAGGAAGTACCCTGATGCGAAATTCCAATTGTCGTACACGATTTTTCACTCAAGCATACTAAAATTCATATAAAGTGATAGAGCTCTACTCAGATAGTTTCTGGACATCATAAACCGGAGTCAACCAATCACATGGATAGATTTAAGAAGATGGATGTAGAGAAAAATGTGGATGATGTTGACTAAGGTGAACCTATCCTAATGGACTGAGATATTGGTCTGGATTAATATCAACACACTGGCAAATACAAGGGAACCAGTGGTCGATAATCCTAACTCTAGGTCAACTCAGCTGGCATATACAAGGGTACCAGTGGTCGACTTTATTGTATTTATTCCGGTTGGTCTGGTGGTCTGGTCTCAATTTTTTTTTTCATCTCAGTCACTCTATTTCACCCTAGTAATGGTAAAAAAAAAAGTGATCAGGATTCTTTCGATGTTTCCATCATGAGGATATGGCGAAACTACCATGTTTTCTTTTTCTAACACCTGAGCTTTGTGCTTTTATGAATAGACTCTTTAGATGTTTCCATCTAATCATATTGGTTCCTCAAATCCTACAACCAAAATGCTTCCATCCACTTAGATTAGTTAGTACCAACCTTAATAAGCATAAATTTCTAGTCTCTGGAGCTTATTTATTGCAACTAAGAACTTTCTCCCATACCCCCAAACTTAAATCTAACATTGTCCTCAATGTTCTAAAGATGAAATTAAAAGCATGAACAAGGAGAAACTGTTACCAATGAAGCAAAAGAGATAAGGAAAGATATGACCGTGTCGCATGAATATTGGGTTACCTCCCAAGAAGTGCTAAGTTTAAAGTCTTCAGCCAGACTAAGCAAGGATTAGTCACCACGTAGAATCATATAGTAGTATCCGTAATAACTGTGGGTCATCTGGATCAAAAAGTTTTACCCACAAGAAGAGGAAAGTGCAACAGACCCAGAAGATACCGAACATACCCTTGTCCTCAAGTAAAACAAAACTAAGGAAATCCTAACTATACCACTGTCGCTGGTCTCTCGAATGCATTTAGCGTATGCACTAAGCCTTTTAAACCACTAAGTGTCCCTAGTGGACGAGTTGAAGTCTCGTGAAGGTTTACCAGAGGTGTGCCTACAAAACCTAAGGACAAAATATAAGCTCAGATTCCATCAAACGTGACATGTGCAAAACAGTTAAGCTCACAGCAAAATGGAGATGTCAATCTAGCTATCGAAGGCACAATCCTAGCACTGATAACAAATAAGGACATGTGATAAGAGTGTAAAGTGTATCTACACATGTGTAAAGAAAGATCTGAAGTCATGACTACTAATCACCAAGAGATAGTTTCTCAGGCTAAGAACTGAGGTCGAAATCTAGCTAGCTGTCCGGACTTTACGAGAATTGTGAATGAGTTGGAGGTATTTCACAATTTCTCGCGTTGTACATCAATGGCATACACCCTCCTTGCTTACAACACAAAAGATAACTATTTACATGACTCTTATTTACATTGACTATTCTCTTTTATTTTTGGAACAAGAGATGATGGAATTGATAAATACTTGATTTTTTTGTATTTTTCTGATATTTTTTTCTGAATATATATATCGATTTTTTTTTTTTTTTTTTTTGAACAAAGAAACACTTTTGATACATATACAAAAGGAAATAAAAGATTACATGACACTTTGCAAGAGGTAGCCCTTTTTGATGCACCCAGTTAAATTCGATGGTTGTCTTTCTTAATGTAACCTCCACCTTCTATCCCAACCAACCAAAGAACAAGCTAGTCCAGTTTCGTTCAGTATTCTAAAGTGATTGGCAATCGTAACTTCCTATCCAACACCTTGAAGATCGAGGCCATACATGTATTGGTAGATCGTGCGCGTGCAAATTTCTTATCACTATGTGAATTGTGCTAGAATCAGGGTGCCTAAATATCTAGACTAAGACTCCTAATAAAAATACATATTTGCACAAGAGTCAGCATTTCAAGGTAAATGAGCTCCATTTTTATGATTTTTTTCAATTTTTTTTTAATTTTTTTTTGGAATTTTTCAATTTTTTCAAAAAGAAGAAGGAGTTCGTTTTCAATTATAGCATATTATCGTGGCATCTACTCTATACCCCCAAACCTAAACTAAACATTGTCCTCAATGTTTCAAAATATGGAAAGAATTAAAATGCAACATATGGAAAGGGACATGCTGAGTAGAGTAAAAGGAGAGAGAATACCCGATTTCGGCGAAAGCAGAATTAAAACTCCGTTATTCAAGGCAAAAATCCAACATATTTCAGCCGAGATCATATTGGATTAGCAAAATATATACAAAAGGAACAAAAGGGTTTTTAAAATTTTATCTACTGGATTATATACAAAAAATTCACCATACACTAACAATCTAAAGAGTTGAGGATCAACCCAAAAGACGAAGTGTAGACATTTCAACAGCTTCACACAATAATAACAGGAAAGAAACGCAAGTGAAACTGTGAAACAAAATGAGCTACCCCCAAACCTGGATTTTACAGAAGATATAATTTTGAAAACAAAATCGCGCAGTTTTGGGGGTTCATCATGCACAAGGTCTAGCTCAAAATGAACTGTGCTAGGGACGGGCAAACATGCTATTTCCAACTGTGGTTCCTCAAATGTATTATATTTGGAAGCAAAATAGTCCAAGAGGACTTGGGAAGCACACAGTTCCAAACCTAGGTTGGGCATTCTCAGAGAAATTGGTTTTATAATATTGGTACAAACCAAATCTAGGTTGGGTGGAAGGCCATCAGATTGTGACTTAGGTAGAAGAATAGGCATATCATTATCAATCAAATCAAAATCTTCTAACTCATCTACACATGTCACATCATGCTCACAATCATCACTCACATTGGCAAGTTCACACTTAGAATCATCAACATCATCAACAGATTCATTCTCATGCATCGGCAAATCAGGAGAAATATCACAATGTGACCTAGGTAGAGAATCAGACACATCAAATATATTTTCATGCATATTAGTGTCTACAGAAGATTCAACTATTCCTATGTCATGCTCATCTTCACAGAATAATTGTACGAATCCCATGTCAATATCAAAATCATATGAATTACAATGAGTATTAGAAAAAACAACATTCATGAAGGTCGAGGGCGAGAAGCCATATGTTATTGAACCAATAGGTTCCACAATATTTTCATGTTCTTCTAACACATCATCATAATCATCATAATCATCATCATGGTAGCATGCATATTGGTCCTCATTAAAAGTGGTGGTGTCGTTAGTCGATTCATGTTCCTCTAAATTAGGTTCATATTCAACATTATTTATATGAATAGGACTAGACACTTCATTAGGGACAACATACATTTCCTCATGAATTTCCTCCTTTTGTAGGTGAAGCAAAATCTGATCTAAATATGCCTGAATTCGTGATGTAGATCTATCGAAGTTTTGCTCACTAAGTCTGAAAGCTTCTGTGGTGGAGTCTAAATTCATGGGAGTACAAAATTCTTCATGTTCAAATTGTGGTGATGATGGTACATGTGTGCATGGTCATTAGGGTTTATAAAAGATTGATCGCAACCCTCAAAGGATTGATTATGGTCCCAATGACTACCATTCTCACAATTTATGGGCATTTCATACCTTGGATTTTCTCTAGATTGCCTAAAATTATGCAAAATATGACAATTCTCAACAGGGTGGTCTAAACTACCACATGCGGGACATGCATAGATTTCAGGTTGCCTAAGAAAATTAGATGTGACAGATTCCTCATGTGATTGCATTTCTAAAGCTGTGATTCGAGCTTCTATTTGATCCATAAGTGATGATTGTGTGAGTGAGGCACTAGCAAAATGTTCATTTTCACGTTGTGGCGAATGATGCATGTATGAATAGTCATTAGGGTTCATGTATTGCGGCTCGGGACTTTGAAAATGTCCATAATAATTCCTATGACTATTGACATCATGGTCCGTGGAAGGTTCATAACGTGGCAGATGCCCATAAGCAAGTTCTCTAAGAGTTTTATTTCCATCCCCAGGAGCAGACCAATATCCAGACATGATTGGCTCAAAAGCTAAGTAACTATGTTACAAAGCTCAGAATTTGGTTTTTAAAGGGTTTGGATTTTTGGGAAAAATTTGGTTTTGGTGGGAGACATTTTTTTTTTTTTGGCAAGTTTGGTTTTAATGGGATATTTTAGAAAAAATTTGGTTGTCAAAATCGGAGCAAGTAAAATTTGGTTTTGAATGGGAGAAAAGTTTTGGTTTTTGAAATTAGGAGCAAATTTTTTTTTTTTTTTTTTTTTTAAAAGAAAATAAAAAAATTAAGAAAATAAAATTTGGTTTTTTGAAATGGGAGCAAGCCCACTGTGCAAGCCTCTAATGAAATGGAAGGAAGGCTGCGGCCCACAATCGGTTATCAGCTGGGTCTAAACCCAGAGTCCCAAAATACAAGTCCAATGGAAGAATTTAAACAAGCCCACACAAAATAAATACAAGCCCACAAATTAAACAACAAGCCCAAAAATAAATTATTACAAACCCAAAATAGAAAAATAAAAAGCCCAAAAAATTGGGTTAATTATTACAAGCCCACAATTAAAAAATTTGGAAGCCCACAGGTTGGGTTCTCTCAATGAATGGGTTTAGGCTTACCTTTTTAGCACAGCCCAGCTGCTCTGATATTGTTGCAAAAACCCAGTTGGGTTTTGGTTCTTTTCCTTGGTGGCGTCCCAGCAGAGGAAAAACAGGTTCAGAACGGCAGGTCCAACAGCAAATGAAATGAAGCAGATGCAGATGCAAATGCTATGAAATGAAATACAAAATAGCTAAAGAAAAACACAGATAAAACACAACACCAATCCCCGGCAGCGGCGCCAAAAACTTGGCAGGCCTCTAAAAGGGTATAGAATTTATCCCCGGCAACGGCGCCAAAAACTTGGCAGGTCCGGAAGAGTGTATAAAAATGAGCGCAATGAAAACGGGCCTACAGTAATACCGCAAGTGCACGGTCGTCGGTTGTAGCTCGTGCAAGTACGGGTCGATCCACAGAGATCGGGTGTGTTTTGGAGTGTTTAGCTAATTGGGTTCCTAGATTTGCTTTGGGCTTAGAAGCCTTTTGGCTTAAATTGGGCTTGAGTACTAATGGGTTTGAATGCCCTTTGAATGAATTGGGCTTAGTGGGTTTGTTAAAAATAAAATGAACTGAGCTTGGGCTCAGTTATCTTTGAAGTGCAAATGGGCTTTGGTTCTGGAAACTGGTTTGAGCGTTGGGCTTAACAATTCACTTGTGAGTTGGGCTTAGTAGTGAACTAGGCTTTGGCCTTAACTGGGCTTCAGAGGCTTTTGGGAGTGAACTGAGCTTTGGGCTCAGTTGGTTGGGCCTTTAGCCTTTGGTTTCACTGAATTGGACTTGGGCTCAGGAGTGAAGTGAGCCTTGGAGAGCAAAGCAAGCAGCAGGAGTGCAAGAGAGGCAGCAGCAGCTGAAGAAGCTACAGCAGCGACAGAAAATGCACAGCAGTGCAGTAGCAACAGAGCTGTAGCAGCAGTGCAGTAAATGCAAAGCAGAAATGCAACAGAGTTGCAGGTCAAACAAGTAGTAAAGAAAGTGCAAAACAGAAATGCAAGTAGTAATGCAGCAGTGCAGGTAAAGCAAATGAGAAGTGAAAGTAAAACAAATGAAAGAAAACAAGAAAGCAAAGTTAAACAGTAGAAGATGGAATTGTGGATGAGAATGAAGGTTGATGGCAAACTAGGGCATTGATTCCACCTCTTAACCTAGACTAAGTCGGATATTCCAATTGCAACCAAATTATCCTCCCAAGGTACTAGCTATCTGATTAGAGCATAACTAGTCTGAGGTTTGGACCATAATCAATTAACATGGGCTGCTGCACTTTCAATCACAGGGGTATCCTAACTACAATGTATGCCTGACATACAATGTGAGAGCAAAGTGATGAGAGGCCAAAATTGTAGTCTCCTACACAGTGGCATTAAGGTTTCATCTTCACCCTAGTGGTGAATTAGAACATGCTAACACCTAGAACTAAACAGGAACAATTACAAATGAACAGGAGCATTAAACTAACAACACATCAACAATTACACAACATCAAACACAACACAGTGAACAAGAAGAAAAATATGCAAATGATGAAAATTGACAATGAAATTAAAATCAAACCTAACCCAATTAGGGGGAAACTTGGCTAGTCCAAGAACAGTTTTTACATCTCCTACACATCCCCTTTTATAGTTTTACAAATCCCTAAAATTTCTACAAACCCTAATGTTGATAACCCTAAATTGATTTTTGGGGAAAATCAAATTTGACATACCAATTGGATAATTTCGACCCAACCCATGCTTTGTACTGGCTTTACGCTGCTCGAAATCCCCTATTCTTCGTCTTCTTTGCACTGCAACCCTATCTTGGAGCGAAACCCTAAGCCTGCCTCTCTTAATCTTAGCACCTATGTGAGAAGACGCTACGAGGGAGAGAGATAGACTAGGGGGTTCGATAGGTCTCTTGGTCGGCTGGTTGTGGTGGTGGTGGAGCTCGAGGTCTGGTGGTGGCAGTGGAGTTGCAGGCGATGGTGGTTCTGGAAATGGTCGGGTGGAGAAGATGAGTTCGATGTTTTGGGAAGGAGGGAGTGTTTGGGTGGTAGTATAGGGTTTGGTGCTAGGGTGTGAAGCGGGAGCATCTGGTTCGATGTTTGGCGAGCTGAGCTGCTGGATATGGAGATGGTAGGTAGATCGGACGGCTAAGAGAGAAGCAGTTTGTAGCGACCGTTGGATGTGGAACACAACGAAGTCAACGGTGCTAGATTAGGTTAGGTGCTGTAGTGTAAGGCGGAATCATCGGGAGTTGATGCACAGGCATAGGAGCGACCGTTGGATTCAACTACCATCTAATCTGAAGGCTTGGAATTTCAGCGCTGTGGTGCTCGGTAGGGACATCAGATTTTGATGATCTATGAAGGAGCGACCGTCGGATGCTTCTGAGAAATGATCTGATGGCTGAGAACGGAGGCGCTTTTGTGTGTAGAAAATGAGGTTGTGCGCACCATTCTTCGCAGCTTCCTTGCGTAATTTCTCCCGGCTTTTCACTACTTTTCTGCTCTTTTCGCTCCGCGACTCATCCGAACTTTATTTATTACCTAAAAATGCAAAATTAATTAATAAAAATATTTATTCTTGAAAACAATGAAAACAGAATATGGGATAAAATGTAGAATTAATGCATAAAAGATGAGTTAAAATGCCAACAAAAAGGGATAAATATATACAATATTTGGCACTCATCAAATACCCCCAAACCTGAATTTTACTTGTCCTCAAGTAAAACAAAACTAAGGAAATCCTAACTATACCACTGTCGCTGGTCTCTCGAATGCATTTAGCGTATGCACTAAGCCTTTTAAACCACTAAGTGTCCCTAGTGGACGAGTTGAAGTCTCGTGAAGGTTTACCAGAGGTGTGCCTACAAAACCTAAGGACAAAATATAAGCTCAGATTCCATCAAACGTGACATGTGCAAAACAGTTAAGCTCACAGCAAAATGGAGATGTCAATCTAGCTATCGAAGGCACAATCCTAGCACTGATAACAAATAAGGACATGTGATAAGAGTGTAAAGTGTATCTACACATGTGTAAAGAAAGATCTGAAGTTATGACTACTAATCACCAAGAGATAGTTTCTCAGGCTAAGAACTGAGGTCGAAATCTAGCTAGCTGTCCGGACTTTACGAGAATTGTGAATGAGTTGGAGGTATTTCACAATTTCTCGCGTTGTACATCAATGGCATACACCCTTCCTTGCTTATTACAAAAAACAACAAAATAACTCTTTACATGACTCTTATTTACATTGACTATTCTCTTTTTATTTTTGGAACAAGAGATGATGGAATTGATAAATACTTGATTTTTTTTGTATTTTTTTTTTTTTTTTTTCTGATATTTTTTTTTTTCTGAATATACATCGACTTTTTTTTTTTTTTTTTTTTTTTTTTTTTTTTTTGAACAAGGAAACACTTTTGATACATATACAAAAGGAAACAAAAGATTACATGACACTTTGCAAGAGGTAGCCCTTTTTGATGCACCCAGTTAAATTCGATGGTTGTCTTTCTTAATGTAACCTCCACCTTCTATCCCAACCAACCAAAGAACAAGCTAGTCCAGTTTCGTTCAGTATTCTAAAGTGATTGGCAATCGTAACTTCCTATCCAACACCTTGAAGATCGAGGCCATACATGTATTGGTAGATCGTGCGCGTGCAAATTTCTTATCACTATGTGAATTGTGCTAGAATCAGGGTGCCTAAATATCTAGACTAAGACTCCTAATAATAATACATATTTGCACAAGAGTCAACATTTCAAGGTAAATGAGCTCCATTTTTTATGATTTTTTCATTTTTTAATTTTTTTGAATTTTGAGTTTTTTAATTTTTTTGGAATTTTTCACTTTTTTCAAAAAGAAGAAGGAGTTCGTTTTCAATTATGGCAAATTATCATGGTATCTACTCTATACCCCCAAACCTAAACTAAACATTGTCCTCAATGTTTCAAAACATGGAAAGAATTATAAAATGCAACATATGGAAAGGGACATGCTGAGTAGAGTAAAAGGAGAGAGAATACCCGATTTCGGCGAAAGCAGAATTAAAACTCCGTTATTCAAGGCAAAAGTCCAACATATTTCAGCCGAGATCATATTGGATTAGCAAAATATATACAAAAGGAACAAAAGGGTTTTTAAAATTTTATCTACTGGATTATATACAAAAAATTCACCATACACTAACAATCTAAAGAGTTGAGGATCAACCCAAAAGACGAAGTGTAGACATTTCAACAGCTTCACACAATAATAACAGGAAAGAAACGCAAGTGAAACTGTGAAACAAAATGAGCTACCCCCAAACCTGGATTTTACAGAAGATTAATTTTGAAAACAAAATCGCGCAGTTTTGGGGGTTCATCATGCACAAGGTCTAGCTCAAAATGAACTGTGCTAGGGACGGGCAAACATGCTATTTCCAACTGTGGTTCCTCAAATGTATTATATTTGGAAGCAAAATAGTCCAAGAGGACTTGGGAAGCACACAGTTCCAAACCTAGGTTGGGCATTCTCAGAGAAATTGGTTTTATAATATTGGTACAAACCAAATCTAGGTTGGGTGGAAGGCCATCAGATTGTGACTTAGGTAGAAGAATAGGCATATCATTATCAATCAAATCAAAATCTTCTAACTCATCTACACATGTCACATCATGCTCACAATCATCACTCACATTGGCAAGTTCACACTTAGAATCATCAACATCATCAACAGATTCATTCTCATGCATCGGCAAATCAGGAGAAATATCACAATGTGACCTAGGTAGAGAATCAGACACATCAAATATATTTTCATGCATATTAGTGTCTACAGAAGATTCAACTATTCCTATGTCATGCTCATCTTCACAGAATAATTGTACGAATCCCATGTCAATATCAAAATCATATGAATTACAATGAGTATTAGAAAAAACAACATTCATGAAGGTCGAGGGCGAGAAGCCATATGTTATTGAACCAATAGGTTCCACAATATTTTCATGTTCTTCTAACACATCATCATAATCATCATAATCATCATCATGGTAGCATGCATATTGGTCCTCATTAAAAGTGGTGGTGTCGTTAGTCGATTCATGTTCCTCTAAATTAGGTTCATATTCAACATTATTTATATGAATGGGACTAGACACTTCATTAGGGACAACATACATTTCCTCATGAATTTCCTCCTTTTGTAGGTGAAGCAAAATCTGATCTAAATATGCCTGAATTCGTGATGTAGATCTATCGAAGTTTTGCTCACTAAGTCTGAAAGCTTCTGTGGTGGAGTCTAAATTCATGGGAGTACAAAATTCTTCATGTTCAAATTGTGGTGATTGGTACATGTGTGCATGGTCATTAGGGTTTATAAAAGATTGATCGCAACCCTCAAAGGATTGATTATGGTCCCAATGACTACCATTCTCACAATTTATGGGCATTTCATACCTTGGATTTTCTCTAGATTGCCTAAAATTATGCAAAATATGACAATTCTCAACAGGGTGGTCTAAACTACCACATGCGGGACATGCATAGATTTCAGGTTGCCTAAGAAAATTAGATGTGACAGATTCCTCATGTGATTGCATTTCTAAAGCTGTGATTCGAGCTTCTATTTGATCCATAAGTGATGATTGTGTGAGTGAGGCACTAGCAAAATGTTCATTTTCACGTTGTGGCGAATGATGCATGTATGAATAGTCATTAGGGTTCATGTATTGCGGCTCGGGACTTTGAAAATGTCCATAATAATTCCTATGACTATTGACATCATGGTCCGTGGAAGGTTCATAACGTGGCAGATGCCCATAAGCAAGTTCTCTAAGAGTTTTATTTCCATCCCCAGGAGCAGACCAATATCCAGACATGATTGGCTCAAAAGCTAAGTAACTATGTTACAAAGCTCAGAATTTGGTTTTTAAAGGGTTTGGATTTTTGGGAAAAATTTGGTTTTGGTGGGAGACATTTTTTTTTTTTGGCAAGTTTGGTTTTAATGGGATATTTTAGAAAAAATTTGGTTGTCAAAATCGGAGCAAGTAAAATTTGGTTTTTGAATGGGAGAAAAGTTTTGGTTTTTGAAATTAGGAGCAAATTTTTTTTTTTTTTTTTTTTTTTTAAAGAAAATAAAATTAAGAAAATAAAATTTGGTTTTTTGAAATGGGAGCAAGCCCACTGTGCAAGCCTCTAATGAAATGGAAGGAAGGCTGCGGCCCACAATCGGTTATCAGCTGGGTCTAAACCCAGAGTCCCAAAATACAAGTCCAATGGAAGAATTTAAACAAGCCCACACAAAATAAATACAAGCCCACAAATTAAACAACAAGCCCAAAAATAAATTATTACAAACCCAAAATAGAAAAATAAAAAGCCCAAAAAATTGGGTTAATTATTACAAGCCCACAATTAAAAAATTTGGAAGCCCACAGGTTGGGTTCTCTCAATGAATGGGTTTAGGCTTACCTTTTTAGCACAGCCCAGCTGCTCTGATATTGTTGCAAAAACCCAGTTGGGTTTTGGTTCTTTTCCTTGGTGGCGTCCCAGCAGAGGAAAAACAGGTTCAGAACGCAGGTCCAACAGCAAATGAAATGAAGCAGATGCAGATGCAAATGCTATGAAATGAAATACAAAATAGCTAAAAAAACACAGATAAAACACACACCAATCCCCGGCAGCGGCGCCAAAAACTTGGCAGGCTCTAAAAGGGTATAGAATTTATCCCCGGCAACGGCGCCAAAAACTTGGCAGGTCCGGAAGAGTGTATAAAAATGAGCGCAATGAAAACGGGCCTACAGTAATACCGCAAGTGCACGGTCGTCGGTTGTAGCTCGTGCAAGTACGGGTCGATCCCACAGAGATCGGGTGTGTTTTGGAGTGTTTAGCTAATTGGGTTCCTAGATTTGCTTTGGGCTTAGAAGCCTTTTGGCTTAAATTGGGCTTGAGTACTAATGGGTTTGAATGCCCTTTGAATGAATTGGGCTTAGTGGGTTTGTTAAAAATAAAATGAACTGAGCTTGGGCTCAGTTATCTTTGAAGTGCAAATGGGCTTTGGTTCTGGAAACTGGTTTGAGCGTTGGGCTTAACAATTCACTTGTGAGTTGGGCTTAGTAGTGAACTAGGCTTTGGCCTTAACTGGGCTTCAGAGGCTTTTGGGAGTGAACTGAGCTTTGGGCTCAGTTGGTTGGGCCTTTAGCCTTTGGTTTCACTGAATTGGACTTGGGCTCAGGAGTGAAGTGAGCCTTGGAGAGCAAAGCAAGAGCAGGAGTGCAAGAGAGGCACAGCAGCTGAAGAAGCTACAGCAGCGACAGAAAATGCACAGCAGTGCAGTAGCAACAGAGCTGTAGCAGCAGTGCAGTAAATGCAAAGCAGAAATGCAACAGAGTTGCAGGTCAAACAAGTAGTAAAGAAAGTGCAAAACAGAAATGCAAGTAGTAATGCAGCAGTGCAGGTAAAGCAAATGAGAAGTGAAAGTAAAACAAATGAAAGAAAACAAGAAGCAAAGTTAAACAGTAGAAGATGGAATTGTGGATGAGAATGAAGGTTGATGGCAAACTAGGGCATTGATTCCACCTCTTAACCTAGACTAAGTCGGATATTCCAATTGCAACCAAATTATCCTCCCAAGGTACTAGCTATCTGATTAGAGCATAACTAGTCTGAGGTTTGGACCATAATCAATTAACATGGGCTGCTGCACTTTCAATCACAGGGGTATCCTAACTACAATGTATGCCTGACATACAATGTGAGAGCAAAGTGATGAGAGGCCAAAATTGTAGTCTCCTACACAGTGGCATTAAGGTTTCATCTTCACCCTAGTGGTGAATTAGAACATGCTAACACCTAGAACTAAACAGGAACAATTACAAATGAACAGGAGCATTAAACTAACAACACATCAACAATTACACAACATCAAACACAACACAGTGAACAAGAAGAAAAATATGCAAATGATGAAAATTGACAATGAAATTAAAATCAAACCTAACCCAATTAGGGGGAAACTTGGCTAGTCCAAGAACAGTTTTTACATCTCCTACACATCCCCTTTTATAGTTTTACAAATCCCTAAAATTTCTACAAACCCTAATGTTGATAACCCTAAATTGATTTTTGGGGAAAATCAAATTTGACATACCAATTGGATAATTTCGACCCAACCCATGCTTTGTACTGGCTTTACGCTGCTCGAAATCCCCTATTCTTCGTCTTCTTTGCACTGCAACCCTATCTTGGAGCGAAACCCTAAGCCGCCTCTCTTAATCTTAGCACCTATGTGAGAAGACGCTACGAGGGAGAGAGATAGACTAGGGGGTTCGATAGGTCTCTTGGTCGGCTGGTTGTGGTGGTGGTGGAGCTCGAGGTCTGGTGGTGGCAGTGGAGTTGCAGGCGATGGTGGTTCTGGAAATGGTCGGGTGGAGAAGATGAGTTCGATGTTTTGGGAAGGAGGGAGTGTTTGGGTGGTAGTATAGGGTTTGGTGCTAGGGTGTGAAGCGGGAGCATCTGGTTCGATGTTTGGCGAGCTGAGCTGCTGGATATGGAGATGGTAGGTAGATCGGACGGCTAAGAGAGAAGCAGTTTGTAGCGACCGTTGGATGTGGAACACAACGAAGTCAACGGTGCTAGATTAGGTTAGGTGCTGTAGTGTAAGGCGGAATCATCGGGAGTTGATGCACAGGCATAGGAGCGACCGTTGGATTCAACTACCATCTAATCTGAAGGCTTGGAATTTCAGCGCTGTGGTGCTCGGTAGGGACATCAGATTTTGATGATCTATGAAGGAGCGACCGTCGGATGCTTCTGAGAAATGATCTGATGGCTGAGAACGGAGGCGCTTTTGTGTGTAGAAAATGAGGTTGTGCGCACCATTCTTCGCAGCTTCCTTGCGTAATTTCTCCCGGCTTTTCACTACTTTTCTGCTCTTTTCGCTCCGCGACTCATCCGAACTTTATTTATTACCTAAAAATGCAAAATTAATTAATAAAAATATTTATTCTTGAAAACAATGAAAATACAGAATATGGGATAAAATGTAGAATTAATGCATAAAAGATGAGTTAAAATGCCAACAAAAAGGGATAAATATATACAATATTTGGCACTCATCAGTCACCCCTTATCCAGTGGTCGCCCCCTTATCCGTTGCTGGAGTCCGAATAACACATGTCCCTTGGGATGCCTTTAATAATTTTTCTGGGGTGTTTCCAACACTTTTTCTGGGTTCCTCCGGTGCATTTATGGGGTGTCTTTAGTACTCTATCCTAGGGTGTAAAACACCACTTTTCGAGCCAATTTCGCCGCAAGAACTTATTTTTCCAAAAACATCTACAAAAACATAAAATAACACAATAAGTATTTAATCGAGTCTAACAATACAGAACATTGAGAAGAAAATAGACACATAAATGCGTTTATGAAATACCTCCAAACTTATTATTTGCTAGTCCTCGAGCAAAAATAATAAAAATAAAATCCTAACTCACTAGGTGTCCCTAGTGACCGAGTTAATCTCGGGAGGGTTTACCAGAAGTGTGCCCACAAAACCATTACTCCATACCCTAGCTATCTATGAAGAACCTTGGAAGGCACTAAATAATCTCCTTGGTTGGCATACTTATTGACTACAGGAGGAAGTACCCTGATGCGAAATTCCAATTGTCGTACACGATTTTTCACTCAAGCATACTAAAATTCATATAAAGTGATAGAGCTCTACTCAGATAGTTTCTGGACATCATAAACCGGAGTCAACCAATCACATGGATAGATTTAAGAAGATGGATGTAGAGAAAAATGTGGATGATGTTGACTAAGGTGAACCTATCCTAATGGACTGAGATATTGGTCTGGATTAATATCAACACACTGGCAAATACAAGGGAACCAGTGGTCGATAATCCTAACTCTAGGTCAACTCAGCTGGCATATACAAGGGTACCAGTGGTCGACTTTATTGTATTTATTCCGGTTGGTCTGGTGGTCTGGTCTCAATTTTTTTTTTCATCTCAGTCACTCTATTTCACCCTAGTAATGGTAAAAAAAAAAGTGATCAGGATTCTTTCGATGTTTCCATCATGAGGATATGGCGAAACTACCATGTTTTCTTTTTCTAACACCTGAGCTTTGTGCTTTTATGAATAGACTCTTTAGATGTTTCCATCTAATCATATTGGTTCCTCAAATCCTACAACCAAAATGCTTCCATCCACTTAGATTAGTTAGTACCAACCTTAATAAGCATAAATTTCTAGTCTCTGGAGCTTATTTATTGCAACTAAGAACTTTCTCCCATACCCCCAAACTTAAATCTAACATTGTCCTCAATGTTCTAAAGATGAAATTAAAAGCATGAACAAGGAGAAACTGTTACCAATGAAGCAAAAGAGATAAGGAAAGATATGACCGTGTCGCATGAATATTGGGTTACCTCCCAAGAAGTGCTAAGTTTAAAGTCTTCAGCCAGACTAAGCAAGGATTAGTCACCACGTAGAATCATATAGTAGTATCCGTAATAACTGTGGGTCATCTGGATCAAAAAGTTTTACCCACAAGAAGAGGAAAGTGCAACAGACCCAGAAGATACCGAACATACCCTTGCTTAATACAACTACATCTAGTTGTGGTTCAGGTTCAGGCTCTATAAAAGGGTCTAAATAAGAAGTTTTCCTGGAATGGATTTCCTCAAAGGCATTCTGAAGATCATACTGAATATTCTGGAAGTACTCAAGTAAGAACTTAGAAGCGCATAATAAAAGCCTGAATAACTGGGGATCCTCTAAGTCAATCAGATTTGACTCACACAGCTGACCACAATGAAAGAGGTGGTCTTCCTTAAGAAAATGTGTCGACCCTAATATCCTAAAGTAATTAGGTTTAGTCTCAAAACTTAATAACCGGCACATCTGAAAATCATATGTTCCCGCAATTGGTTGAAAAGTTTTTGGTGGGAAAACAAAGTCAATCTTGGTATCATATCATGGGTTAACCACATCAACCAGAGGATGGGTTTCTAACAACTGAGCTTCTCTATGGACATCATTTGGTTCGGGAAAATGTGTATGAAGATAATCTTGTAAGATGGTTGAGGCACAGATGTCAAGTCCTACAGAAGGGAACTTCCTAAGAGTTAAAGCACACGAAGAATGATAATCACCCCCAAACTTAGAGTTTTCTGTGTCTCTAGAAAGACTAGTCACAACTTCCCTAATTTCTAGGTCATCAGATTCCTGGAAATGGTCAATTGATTCTTCTAAGTCAGGTTCATCCTCACTCATCTCTACGAGTTCATCTTCTTCGTCTAAGACTATTGTTTCTAAATCGCTAGACTTTAAAACATTAATCTCAGAATAAACTCTTTCCTCTAAATCATTATATTCTTTGTAAACAGGAAATACTACATCGTCTAAAACGAGGGTATCTCTAGTCAAATCCTTGTCCTTTTGAATAGGTGAATAATTATTAAAATTATTTGGATTTGAACTAGAAATAATATTATCATTATAAAGCTCAATTGGAGTAACCATTTCCTGATCACTATTCCTACATAAGTATGATTCTTCATCAACACTATCCTTATCATAATAACATGAAAAAGATCGAATCTCATCAAAACAAGTAGTGTTACCAATTCTAACCTCGTCATCTTGATTATGCAAATAACTATCCTCATTTTTAAGGGTATTATTGGAAATACTATATTGGAAAGTAAGATTATTTCGAACAAGTCTTTCGTTCGTCTCAGCCATCAGCTTGAGGGATTCAAAATTCACTCATTATTGTAGTTCTTTTGTCTATAATTACACTATTCACCTCAGCTAACTTACGCGTTGACTCAACTAACTTACGCGGACTCATCTAACTCCCTGAGGGACTCTTCTAAAGGAGGAATAGGAACAGAGGGATCATAAAAAGGACTACTTTTCAATAGTTTGATTGTATCCTCTAGAGACGAAGAACTAGTACTATAATCTTCTTGCTCGTAAGACTGATGCATGTGTGGATAGTAATTGGGCTCACCAGGGTATGACCCATATCCTTCCAAAGAATGGCGTTCCCAACCACTATTCCCAACATGGTCATAGAAAGGATGATGTCCATATTCAAATTCAGTTCGATAATCATTGTATTGGCTTCTATCATACCAGTTCGACATTCTTAATTGCAAGGGAATTCTACACAATCACAAACAAGGCTGACTCGACCAAATCAAACCTGTAAAATCTAGCAAACAACAAGCATGATGGCTCCACTTAGATTGTTTCTAGACCAACTTCTAATCTTTAGAAAGGGAATTCGTTACAATTTAAGCAAACCCCTTTGGAATCAATCCGAGTCAAAGTAAGTTGAATTGAGGCGAGGGAAGCTTAGTGGAGCTTTGATACCCAAGGCCTCACCGCTAACACAAGGCGGCGCAGTCACGCATTCAACTCACAGAAACCATCATGAACTTCGAAGTATGCTAAAAAGAGTAACCAATATTTTTCGAAAGATTTTCCTACCAAGCTCGTTACCCTATCGGTCTCGTTCTAATCAAATTTTAAGCTTGGGTTCGCGTTAGGTTTCATTTTCCTAAGACGGGCAAGAAGGGAACGGTGATAAAATCCGAACCCTTATCTTATATGTCCAATTCTTGCCCTTTACTAGGAAATTAAAGCAGCCGGTTCAGTCCTCAACATATAATCACCTTAAGGCAGACAGTAAACCCGCTAACAGGAGATTCGCGGGTGTTTAGAAGTTTACCTCCCGTACCAGACGGGCGAAGAACCGCTGTAGTCGACTCGGGGCACTGACTCCGGTGTCAGTGTGCGAACCCGAGGGGCCGAGACGATATTGTAATCGTCGTCCTTCCCTGCAAACAGTTTATATTTAATTCTTTTTTTTAATATAACCCTTCCGTAGGGTTTAAAATTAAAATAAATTGTTCAAAGTCCAGTCCAATGAAAAGAAATACAAAAAATAATAATAATAATTACAAAAAAAAAAACGGAAAGTCTCTTTAAAAAAATAAAAAAATAAATCTCTCTCTTTTTTTTCTCTCTTTTTTCTTTATTTTTTTTCTTTGTCTTTTTTCCTTTTCTTTTAGCTTTAAGCTTTGATTCCAAGGTATTTAGTATCCAACTTCAAACCTGTAATACAAAGACACAACCAAAGAGACGTAAAAAGAACAAATGGAATAATAAAAAATAATAAAAACCTAAAAATTCTACCTAAGCATAAATCCCCGGCAGCGGCGCCAAAATGATTCACAAATTTTTGATGGGGTTGTAGTAAGTAGGATTCGTTTCAGACTTGTGAAGGAAATGGAATTTTTAGATTTAATAAAAATATATATACAAAAATATTAACAATGGGTTAGAGGTACTGGGACTAAGGATTTGGTTGAATTCACTACACAAGGTTCATTCATATATTCTTTGACAATTAAAACTCAATAAAATTAACATAGACTCTGATTTTGCCAAGATAGATTCTTAAAACATTGATTGTAAGTCCTAAGCATGATGTATCAAAACAATTAAGCTAAGCATACATCATCAAATTAAATAACAACCAATTAATTCAAATCATATTTCAATTTTAGATTAATGCAAAAGTCATAAAAAATAAAATAAATTACCCCAAGGATGAAATTCAGCCTCCTCCGTCGTCCCAGTGTTGGGTTTTAGCTCCTCATGATGAAAACACGCTCAAAATATATTTTTATAGCTCAAATGGTGTTTACAATGGAGAGAAAAGAGAAAATGGTGTAAACTATAATCTGCGACGCACAAAAAGCGTCACAGAATGAACGATAAAAGAAAGTGTTGCTGCTTTTAGACTGCACTGCGACCCACGGCTTGCGTCTTAGACACTGTTGATAAACGACTGTCCTTGCGAGTCTGTTCTTCGTGTTCTTGGTGTTCTTCATCATCAGCAGCAGCAGCAACAGAGTTTCATCAACTCTTGATTTCTGCTTCTCTGGACCTCCTCTCGACCCCAAACTCTCGACACCCTTCTAGGACACCCAGGGAACCTATTTATACCCAACAACGACAAGAAATCACGCTCATTAACTCTCCATGATCCTCCATTACTCGGTGTTAAAAGAAAATATTTTCCGAATATTTTCTTCCCTGAAATGATTCTCCACGCGTAAAATTCTGATACTCCCTTATTTAGCTTCTACACGCATCTTCAATGACTAAGTGTCATCCAAACACGAGCAGCACACATCAAACTTGCTGAAAATCCGTGAATATCATTTTCAAACCCGTGTTGCCCTGATTTCTTCCACGTGATTATCCAGCCAAATTCAGTCGAAACAATCACCCATACCAGCTCTGTTATGATATATTACATCTTTCCACAAAGTTTCAGCGATTGAATCGCACAAAATCACGTCCAAATGCAATCGAGAAAATCTGCCAGTGAAGAGCAAAATTTTCCCGCCAAAATATTTTTTTGAATTTGTGAAGAAGGTCACCCCTTATCCAGTGGTCGCCCCCTTATCCGTTGCTGGAGTCCGAATAACACATGTCCCTTGGGGTGCCTTTAGTAATTTTTGGGTGTTTCCAACACTTTTTCTGGGTTCCTCCGGTGCATTTCTGGGGTGTCTTTAGTACTCTATCCTAGGGTGTAAAACACCACTTTTCGAGCCAATTTCGCCGCAAGAGCTTATTTTTCCAAAAACATCTACAAAAACATAAAATAACACAATAAGTATTTAATCGAGTCTAACAATACAGAACATTGAGAAAAATAGACACATAAATGCGTCTATCAATACCCCCAAACTTATTATTTGCTAGTCCTCGAGCAAAAATAATAAAATAAAATAACTCACTAGGTGTCCCTAGTGACCGAGTTAATCTCGGGAGGGTTTACCAGAGGTGTGCCCACAAAACCATTACTCCAGACCCTAGCTATCTATGCAGAACCTTGGAAGGCACTAAAGAATCTCCTTGGTTGGCATACTTATTGACTACAGGAGGAAGTACCCTGATGCGAAATTCCAATTGTTGTACACGAGTTTGCACTCAAGCATACTAAAATTCATATAAAGTGACAGAGCTCTACTCAGATAGTTTCTGGACATCATAAACCGGAGTCAACCAATCACATGGATAGATTAAGAAGATGGATGTAGAGAAAAATGTGGATGATGTTGACTAAGGTGAACCTATCCTAATGGACTGAGATACTGGTCTGGACTAATATCAACACACTGGCAAATACAAGGGAACCAGTGGTCGATAATCCTAACTCTAGGTCAACTCAGCTGGCATATACAAGGGTACCAGTGGTCGACTTTATTGTATTTATTCCGGTTGGTCTGGTGGTCTGGTCTCAATTTTTTTTTTTCTCAGTCACTCTATTTCACCCTAGTAATGGTAAAAAAAAAAAGTGATCAGGATTCTTTCGATGTTTCCATCACGAGGATATGGCGAAACTACCATGTTTTCTTTTTCTAACACCTGAGCTGTGCTTTTATGAATAGACTCTTTAGATGTTTCCATCTAATCAGATTGGTTCCTCAAATCCTACAACCAAAATGCTTCCATCCACTTAGATTAGTTAGTGCCAACCTTAATAAGCATAAATTTCTAGTCTCTGGAGCTTATTTATTGCAACTAAGAACTTTCTCCCATACCCCCAAACTTAAATCTAACATTGTCCTCAATGTTCTAAAGATGAAATTAAAAGCATGAACAAGGAGAAACTGTTACCAATGAAGCAAAAGAGATAAGGAAAGATATTACCGTGTCGCATGAATATTGGGTTACCTCCCAAGAAGTGCTAAGTTTAAAGTCTTCAGCCAGACTAAGCAAGGATTAGTCACCACGTAGAATCATATAGTAGTATCCGGAATAACTGTGGGTCATCTGGATCAAAAAGTGTTACCCACAAGAAGAGGAAAGTGCAACAGACCCAGAAGATACCGAACATACCCTTGCTTAAGACAACTACATCTAGTTGTGGTTCAGGTTCAGGCTCTATAAAAGGGTCTAAATAAGAAGTTTTCCTGGAATGGATTTCCTCAAAGGCATTCTGAAGATCATACTGAATCTGGAAGTACTCAAGTAAGAACTTAGAAGCGCATAATAAAAGCCTGAATAACTGGGGATCCTCTAAGTCAATCAGATTTGACTCACACAGCTGACCACAATGAAAGAGGTGGTCTTCCTTAAGAAAATGTGTCGACCCTAATATCCTAAAGTAATTAGGTTTAGTCTCAAAACTTAATAACCGACACATCTGAAAATCATATGTTCCCACAATTGGTTGAAAAGTTTTTGGTGGGAAAACAAAGTCAATCTTGGTATCATAGCCTGGGTTAACCACATCAACCAGAGGATGGGTTTCTAACAACTGAGCTTCTCTATGGACATCATTAGGTTCGGGAAAATGTGTATGAAGATAATCTTGTAAGATGGTTGAGGCACAGATGTCAAGTCCTACAGAGGGAACTTCCTAAGAGTTAAAGCACACGAAGAATGATAATCACCCCCAAACTTAGAGTTTTCTGTGTCTCTAGAAAGACTAGTCACAACTTCCCTAATTTCTAGGTCATCAGATTCCTGGAAATGGTCAATTGATTCTTCTAAGTCAGGTTCATCCTCACTCATCTCTACGAGTTCATCTTCTTCGTCTAAGACTATTGTTTCTAAATCGCTAGACTTTAAAACATTATCTCAGAATAAACTCGTTCCTCTAAATCATTATTTTTGTAAACAGGAAATACTACATCGTCTAAAACGAGGGTATCTCTAGTCAAATCCTCGTCCTTTTGAATAGGTGAATAATTATTAAAATTATTTGGATTTGAACTAGAAATAATATTATCATTGTAAAGCTCAATTGGAGTAACCATTTCCTGATCACTATTCCTACATAAGTATGATTCTTCATCAACACTATCCTTATCATAATAACATGAAAAAGATCGAACCTCATCAAAACAAGTAGTGTTACCAATTCTAACCTCGTCATCTTGATTATGCAAATAACTATCCTCATTTTTAAGGGTATTATTGGAAAACTATATTGGAAAGTAAGATTATTTCGAGCAAGTCTTTCGTTCGTCTCAGCCATCAGCTTGAGGGATTCCTCTATAGAAAGTTCACTCATTATTGTAGTTCTTTCGTCTATAATTACACTATTCATCTCAGCTAACTTACGCGTGACTCAGCTAACTCGCGACTCACTAACTCCCTGAGGGACTCTTCTAAAGGAGGAATAGGAACAGAGGGATCATAAAAAGGACTACTTTTCAATAGTTTGATTGTATCCTCTAGAGACGAAGAACTAGTACTATAATCTTCTTGCTCGTAAGACTGATGCATGTGTGGATAGTAATTGGGCTCACCAGGGTATGACCCATATCCTTCCAAAGGATGGCGTTCCCAACCACTATTCCCAACATGGTCATAGAAAGGATGATGTCCATATTCAAATTCAGGTCGATAATCATTGTATTGGCTTCTATCATACCAGTTCGACATTCTTAATTGCAAGGGAATTCTACACAATCACAAACAAGGCTGACTCGACCAAATCAAACCTATAAAATCTAGCAAACAACAAGCATGATGGCTCCACTTAGATTGTTTCTAGACCAGCTTCTAATCCTTCGAAAGGGAATTCGTTACAATTTAAGCAAACCCCTCTGGAATCAATCCGAGTCAAAGTAAGTTGAATTGAGGCGAGGGAAGCTCAGTGGAGCTTTGATACCCAAGGCCTCACCGCTATCACAAGGCGGCGCAGTCACGCATTCAACTCACAGAAACCATCATGAACTTCGAAGTATGCTAAAAGAGTAACCAATATTTTTCGAAAGATTTCCTACCAAGCTCGTTACCCTATCGGTCTCGTTCTAATCAAATTTTAAGCTTGGGTTCGCGTTAGGTTTCGTTTTCCTAAGGCGGGCAAGAAGGGAACGGTGATGAAATCCGAACCCTTATCTTATATGGCCAGTTCTTGCCCTTTACTAGGAAATTAAAGCCGGTTCAGTCCTCAATATAATCACCTTAAGGCAGACAGTAAACCCGCTGAAGGAGATTCGCGGGTGTTTAGAAGTTACCTCCCGTACCAGACGGGCGAAGAACCGCTGTAGTCGACTCGGGCCACTGACTCCGGTGTCAGTGTGCGAACCCGAGGGGCCGAGACGATATTGTAATCGTCGTCCTTCCCTGCAAACAGTTTATATTTAATTTTTTTTATATAACCCTTCCGTAGGGTTTAAAATTAAAATAAATTGTCCAAAGTCCAGTCCAATGAAAAGAAATACAAAAATAAAATAATAATAATTACAAAAAAAAAGGAAGTCTCTAAAAATAAAAAAATAAATCTCTCTCTTTTTTTTTCTCTCTTTTTTCTTTATTTTTTTTTTTGTCTTTTTCCTTCTCTTTTAGCTTTAAGCTTTGATTCCAAGGTCTTTAGTATCCAACTTCAAACCTGTAATACAAAGACACAACCAAAGAACGTAAAAAGAACAAATGGAATAAAAAATAAAAACCTAAAAATTCTACCTAAGCACAAATCCGCGTCGGCGCGCGCCAAAATGATTCACAATTTGATGGGTTGTAGTAATAGGATTCGTTTCAGACTTGTGAAGGAAATGGAATTTTTAGATTTAATAAAAATATATACAAAAATATTAACAATGGGTAGAGGTACTGGGACTAAGGATTTGGCTGAATTCACTACACAAGGTTCATTCATATATTCTTTGACAATTAAAACTCAATAAAATTAACATAGACTCTGATTTTGCCAAGATAGATTCTTAAAACATTGATTGTAAGTCCTAAGCATGATGTATCAAAACAACTAAGCTAAGCATACATCATCAAATTAAATAACAACCAATTAATTCAAATCATATTTCAATTTTAGATTAATGCAAAAGTCATAAAAAAGAATAAAATAAATTACCCCAAGGATGAAATTCAGCCTCCTCCGTCGTCCCAGTGTTGGGTTTTAGCTCCTCATGATGAAAACACGCTCAAAATATATTTTTATAGCTCAAATGGTGTTTACAATGGAGAGAAAGAGAAAATGGTGTAAACTGTAATCTGCGACGCACAAAAAGCGTCACAGAATGAACGATAAAAGACAAGTGTTGCTGCTTTTAGACTGCACTGCGACCCACGTCGTCTCTTAGACACTGTTGATAAACGACTGTCCTTGCGAGTCCGTTCTTCGTGTTCTTGGTGTTCTTCATCAGCAGCAGCAGCAGCAACAGAGTTTCATCAACTCTTGATTTCTGCTTCTCTGGACCTCCTCTCGACCCCAAACTCTCGACCACCCTTCTAGGACACCCAGGGAACCTATTTATACCCAACAACGACAATAAATCACGCTCATTAACTCTCCATGATCCTCCATTACTCGGTGTTAAAAGAAAATATTTTCCGAATATTTTCTTCCCTGAAATGATTCTCCACGCGTAAACAACTTCTGATACTCCCTTATTTAGCTTCTACACGCATCTTCAATGACTAAGTGTCATCCAAACACGAGCAGCACACATCAAACTTGCTGAAAATCCGTGAATATCATTTTCAAACCCGTGTTGCCATGATTTCTTCCACGTGATTATCCAGCCAAATTCAGTCGAAACAATCACCCATACCAGCTCTGTTATGATATATTACATCTTTCCACAAAGTTTCAGCGATTGAATCGCACAAAATCATGTCCAAATGCAATCGAGAAAATCTTCCAGTGAAGAGCAAAAATTTTCCCGCCAAAATATTTTTTTGAATTTGTGAAGAAGGTCACCCCTTATCCAGTGGTCGCCCCCTTATCCGTTGCTGGAGTCCGAATAACACATGTCCCTTGGGATGCCTTTAATAATTTTTCTAGGGTGTTTCCAACACTTTTTCTGGGTTCCTCCGGTGCATTTATGGGGTGTCTTTAGTACTCTATCCTAGGGTGTAAAACACCACTTTTCGAGCCAATTTCGCCGCAAGAGCTTATTTTTCCAAAAACATATACAAAAACATAAAATAACACAATAAGTATTTAATCAAGTCTAACAATACAGAACATTGAGAACAAAATAGACACATAAATGCGTCTATCATCTATCTCTTCTATCTCCTACTTCTTATGAGAAAAAATGTCGTATGTTATATAGACTGGATCATACACATTTGATATTTCGATCCGAGTATATCTCGCCTATCTATATCACGAAATCATGTGTTAGTAAAGCGTTTCGCTTTGATCAAGTTTATCTTCACCTAGTGACAAAAGTCATGAAAAGTTTCAATTACTTTGAGAATTGCTCTGACGCGAAACGGTCTGTGAATAACGTCTATATAACGTCCTCTGAGAATGTCTCAATGATTGGAATGAGAGTTTAGATTACATAACCATGTATTCCTTAATCCGAAGTTTTCGAACTTTGTTGATTGAGAGAAACCGGAGGAATTGGCTTTGCCAAGTCGGCGAACCCAGTCCGCGAACTGACGGAAGTTCTTGTACCGAGAATTTCTGCTGGGATTTTCCTAAAACTCGTTTGCGTGTAAGTCCGCGAACTGGCAAAAGTCTCTTTGCCGAGATTTTCTGCTGAGTTTGGAAAACTCCACCGGTTGTCTTAAGTCCGCGAACTTGTTTGTGAGCTTAAGAGGTTATGATCTAAAGATATGCTCTGAACAAGCAACTTAAATTACTAAGAAATGCTTTATGCAAACCATGACTATAAAGTTCATGAGCCGATTCAATCGAATCAAATCATCTTTGTTTCAATTGTGTCTTGTGTAGTTACATAAGATCTCATAGCAATTGAACAACTCTTTAACTAGTTCATTTGAGTCAATTGAACTAGTAATGGTGAAGAAGAACAAGGTTAATATGAAATGCTCATATGGTTAACCTTTTGGGTTACTATGTTGAACCAACATACACGTACACGTTTGGGCATGGTTTTCACAAACCCAGTAAACGTCTACCCAAGTGTGTGTGACAAGCTAAGTTTTCGATCTAACGGTTGAGAAATATTAGCTTGAATCTAAATCAGATTTTCATCTAACGGTGAATATGGATTGCTTTGTAACTAAGGAAAAACCCTGATTTGGAGACTATATAAAGGAGACATCTATCATTGTTCAAAACTAATACCCACACGTATGTGTGATACTAGTGCGCTCGCTAGAGTCGATTCTCCTTTAACCTTTGGTTTTCTTCTCTAAAACCAGGTTAACGACTTACAGACTTCATTGGGATTGGGAAGCCAGACCGATACTACTTTTATCGTAGTTAGGTGATCTGATCTTGCATCTTCTTATCGTACGAGTACAATATTTGATTAGCTTGAGATCGTGAGAGTTCTCTGATAGGCAAGATAAAGAAGTCACAAACATATTCGTCTCACTGTTTGTGATTCCTCGACAAACCGCATGTGTAGTCAGGAAGGATTGTAGAGAGGTGATTGATTAATCTAGGCTGTTCTTCGGGAATATAAGACCGGATTATCAATTGGTTCATGTTCACCTTGATTTCATATCTTAAGACGGAACAAAACCTAGGGTTTATCTGTAGGATACAGATTTATGCTTTGATTGACTTTTCTGTGTGAGACAGATTTGTTTCTTATCAAGTCTGCGATTTTGGGTTGCAGCAACTCTTGGTTGTGGGTGAGATCAGCTAAGGGAATCAAGTGCGCAGTATCCTGCTGGGATCAGAGGCGTAGGAGTATAATTGTACCTTGGATCGGTCGGAGACTGATTGGGGTTCAACTATAGTCCAGTCCGAAGTTAGCTTGGAGTAGGCTAGTGTATGTAGCGGCTTAATACAATGTGTATTCAATCTGGACTAGGTCCCTGGGTTTTTCTGCATTTGCGGTATCCTCGTTAACAAAACTTCTGATGTCTGTGTTATTTCTTTTCCGCATTATATTTTATATAATTGAAATAATACAGGTTGTGCGTTCGTGATCATCAATTTGAAATACAACCTTTGGTTGTTGATTGATATTGATTGATCCTTGGACATTAGTCTTTGGTACCGTCCAAGTTATTCCTTGTATTTGATAAAGACTCGTTATTGATTTTAGCTTGAGTAAAAATCAAATCAAGAGAGAGATATTAACTCTTTGAGATACTTTTATCTAGATTGGGTCTGACTGTCTAGTTCATTCTCTAGCAAAGTATTTCGGAGTTAGTCCATACAGATTGCTAAGCGAAATATTGGGTGGTGTTGTTAGATCCCCGCTTTTTCAAGGAGAACTCTAGCAACTGGGAAACCTAATCCCCACACCTTACGTGTGATACTAGTTGCATAGCTAGATTCGATTCTCCTTTAACCTTTGGTTTCTTCTTCTAAAACCAGGTTAACGACTTAAATAATTCATTGGGATTGTGAAGCCAGACCGATACTACTTTTCTTGTAGTTGTGTGATCTGATTTTGCATCTTCTATTGTTACGAGTACAATTGTAATAATTGGCTCGAGATTTCTATCTCCGATAGGCAAGATAGAAAAGTAATCACAAACACTTCGTCTCATCGTTTGTGATTCCACAATATCTGTTTTCACTGCGTCGAATAGTATTATTGTGAGGTGATTGATAATACTGGGTTGTTCTTCGGGAATATAAGTCCGGTTTAGCAATTGGTTCCTGTTCACCTTGATTTATCAAAAGACGGAACAAAACTCGTAGGTATATTCGTAGGAGACGGATTTATCTATTACCGTAGACTTTTCTGTGTGATATAGATTTGTTTATTAATGTCTTCGACTTTGGGTCGTAGCAACTCTTAGTTGTGGGTGAGATCAGCTAAGGGAATCAAGTACGTAGCATCCTGCTGGGATCAGAGACGTAGGAGCATAATTGTACCTTGGATCAGTGTGAGTTTGATTGGGGTTCAACTACAGTCCAGACCGAATTTAGTTTGGAGTAGGCTAGTGTCTGTAGCGGCTTAATACAGTGTGTGTTCAATCTGGACTAAGTCCCAGGGTTTTTCTCTATTTGCGATTTCCTCGTTAACAAAATTCTGGTGTTCGTGTTAATTCTTTTCCGCATTATATTTTGTTATATAATTGAAATATCACAGGTTGTGCGTTGTTCAATCAATTAGAATACCCAACCTTTTGGTTGTTAATTTAAATTGATCGACAATTGGATATTGGTCTTTGGTACCATCCAAGTTATCTCTCTAGTATTTGATAAAGACTCACAGATTTCTATTTGCTTGAGTATATATCAAATCGAGAGATTGAGATATAAACTCTTTGATATACCTTTATCTAGATTGAGTCTGACTGTCTAGTTGATTCTCTAGAAAGTATATTGGAGTTTGTCCATACAGATTGCTAAGCGAAATATTGGGTGTGGTTGTTGTACCCCTACTTTTTCAATTGGTATCAGAGCATGCAAACACGTTTAAGACCTTACAAGTCTGTGTTTGTAGCGATCTGACTCTATGGACATAGGTGCTATCTCAATTAACGTACCACCAGTCTTTGATGGCTCTAATTACTTATGGTGGAAAATTGCTATGCGAGCTTTTCTTCAAGCACGTGATTTTCAATCATGGGTTTATGTTGTTAATGGCTATAATGCTCCCGTCGTGGCAGTTGGAGATGTAAACGTTCCCAAGCATATTGGTGAATACACCCCTGTCGAGATAAATGCTGCAAAGAAAAATTCCGACGGTTTGAACGCCATTATACATGCCATTACCCCAAATCTTCAGCACTATGTGTCAAACTGCACGAGGTCTAAAGATGCGTGGGATATCGAAACTGTATTCGAAGGTAACTCCAGTGAAAAGGAAGCTAGGCTTCAAAACCTTAATTACGATTGGGAAAACCTTCGTATGGCATATGAAGAAACATTTGATGAATTTAATCACAAAGTGTCTGAAATTGTTAATGCATCATTTGCATTGGGTAAGACTATTCCTGAAAAGGACATTGTGATGAAAATTCTCATATTGCTGCCATCCAAATACGATTCTAAGAAGCATGCCATCATTGAGGGAAATAACCTTGATACTCTATCCAGAAATACCCTAGCTGGGAAGTTGAAGATTTTCGATCTTGAACTGGAACAAAGAGAGAAACGTCATCTGTTCAGCAATCATGTCGCTGCTTCTGACCATAAGTCTCGACGTTCTAAATTGACTGAAAAAAGGGATGAGAATTTCTTTAATGCGACTCTGTCACTATTTATTCAACATCTTAAGAAATCTCTTAGACGGAGAAAAAAAAAGTCTCAAAAGAAAGCTCATTCAATCAATAAAAAGGTTCAGAAAAACTATGTTAACAAGTGCTATAGAAGTATTCACTGTACTTCTAAATATCTTGATAGAGAGACGAGTGAGATAATTAAAGCATGGATGGCTACTCTTGACTACTGTCCTAAGGATGATGTATATAATGGTTCTCTTAATCTCTTTGCTGATAATCACGTCTGTCCTCCTATCAATCCTGATTATTCCATGATAAATAATCCTACTTCCTCATAAATTCTTCATCTTGAAAAGGAAGTGATAACCAAAAGGATTGAAAATCTGGAATTCCAACTGTCTAATTTAAAATTGGAGTTGATCAATTGTGATTCTTACAAAACATATCGAACCTCTTCGACTATGAATTGTCAGCAAATTCCTCCTGCTTCTATATCATCCTTAAGTCACCTTGACAACAAGGATCATATAGAAAATCACGAGAATTTATCTATTCCCGTGATTTCCTCGCATGCTCAGCAGGATCATCTTAAAACCTGTGGCACTTTGAAACAGGAAAAGCTCTTCTCGGTCAAACACTGTTTACAGAATAAGAAAAAGGAATCTCATACAAAATCTTCATTCTTTGTAAAATAGATTTCCAATATAATGCATAGTTTACGAAAATCAACAATCAAGGTATTCAAATTTGTGCTAAAAGAAAGAAAGAATGATGAAGATAACTCTTCTTTCTTAAGAGAAAAACAGAAACAAGTTATATCACATACTTCATCCCCTCAAAAGAAGCTAACCAATTCTGCAGTGGATTCGAACAACTACAGTTTGTAATACTGTATTAATGATTTTTGTTTATCCCTCTTAGACAAAAATCATAATCTTCAAGAGGGCTGTGGTGAAAGTTTTCTGTTAGATTTCCTTTTGTTCAAACTTTTTTGTTTAAGGACTTTTTCTGGGGATTTTTTTTAGGGTTTTGGTCAAAGGTCATTTTGGATATTTATATCCTATCCTCAGTTGCTTTAAAATGAAGTTCTTCTTCTTAGCATAAACATTTCTTATATCTTCTCCATCATGTCCTCTTCTAGTATTTCTAGTAAAGAAAGTGATGTGTGGACTGTTCTCTTTCCTTCTAAAAAGATACGATTTGATTCTTCTGATAATGTGATGAGCCCTGATATTCACGGTTCCTCTCTGGAAAGGAACATCTTTGTTTCTTAGTTTGATAAGCTCTCCTTGACCATGAATCTCGTATTGGAACAAGTTCGTGCCCTAAAAGTGAGCTTGAGGCTTCTTCCAAGAAACTCGAAGAAAAGATGGATCACCTGGAATCGAGAATTGATTTAATTGAAGATGAGCTTGATGAATACAGAGAGTATGAGAAGAGTACTGAAAGTAAGTGAAATGCTTTATAGGAGTTTTTTCCTAGTAAATCTTCTATTTTTCTTGTTTTTTTAGAAGAATAACTAGAGTTTGGAATAGTCATTATTGTGATTACACATAGCTATGTCCAACGTTTTCATCTTCATTCTTTTAGATTTATTGGTTTAAATTCTAAATTTATTTGGAAGATGATTTTTGCAGTATTAATATTTATGGTTTATATATTGCAATATTGTTATGGGAGTTGTGTGTTTACGTCCGTGAACTATGACTATCCCATATCTTGTCAAAAGTAAAGTCTTTCGTATGTCGATATGCATGTATTGATAAAAGAATGAATAGACTTTTGAAAAATACAAAAGTTAAGCCTATTATGTCAATTATTGATGGAAGATAGGTTAAAATCTTTTGTTTTTAAGGATTATGTCTATTGAATGTCGTTATGCGAATAGTGAAATGAATCCTTGTGTATTCCGCAGTAATTGATCTTCCCTGATCCATTTTTTTTGTATTACTGTGAGGCTCCGTAAATTGTCTTATGTTGAGCATTGAATGACCAAGTTGATTATTTTCATGATTAGCTATGTTGTTGTTCCATAAGGTACTTTATGTCGAGCATAATCAACTAAATTAATCATCTTGTTTGGTTATTTAGTTGTTGCTCCGTAAGTTTTCTTATGTCGAGCACGACCAATTAAATTGATTATTTTTGTGATTAGTTTGATTGTGTATTTTGATTAGATTAATTATGGGTTCTCTTGTGATTAATATAATTGTATATTTTGAGTCTCCATAAGTTCACTTATGTTGAGCATTTGTCGATTAAATTAATCATGGGTTCTCTTGTGGTTAGTTTAATTGAATATTTTGGATTCAAATTCATACTTGTATGTGATTTGTTATGTCCAAAGAAATCCTTCTTTTCCTTCGAAATTAAGGTCGCTCTTGTTGTTCTCTCAGGAATGACATTTTATGGGGGAGAGTTCTTTTGAACTTATGCTTAATTGCCAAATCTTTGTGGGGAGTGCGGTTGTGGAATATTTTAGGGGTTATCTTGTATCTTTACAAACTCCTTGATGAATGCATTTAGCTTCGGATTTATGATTGCATCTAAATAAGATGATATACTTTTGCTTTCTTTTGGTCAAGAAATGTCTCTTTCGGAAATTTCATTAGGATCCCGTTCTTGTACCTTTGCCAATTTTATTGACAAAAATAGGGAGAATTAATATGTAGTTCGCACTACAAATACATATGGTTTTCGGATCATTATGTAAGGGGGAGTGGTTTCCATGTGAGATGGAGTATTGACTTAGGGGGAGTGATACATATCACCATAGTATTGTTTTTGAAGTTGTGATACAATTGGACTTTGAGCTGTGTAATGATACTATGGCACTGTATAACAATGATTGAAGATTATTGCTTTGTTGTTGTTATAGCTACGGATTTTCAACAAGGATGATACTAACTTACAACCTTTGGGATCATTGGAGTACTTGGAAGTGACAAAGATTTCGAGTAATGTTGAAAATTAGGCATGTGGAACAGGAGCTACAAAAGTTAATTTTTTTATTTTTTGTATTACATATGTATTAATAGTTTTGTCATTAAAATTGATAAAGGGGGAGATTTTTTAGAGCATTGCTCGGTCGAACTCGCATGCGTTTCTATCTCAAGCATGTTTGTCAATGTTAGTGATCAAAACTATAAGTCTTGATTTCTAGCCTATATAGCTAAAGGTCTCGGACTAGGATAGAAAGTGTAGTTGAGCTCAAGACTCCACCGCAATCATCATACAAGACGAAGGACTACTCAAGGAACTGGTGGATCTTCATCGACTAAAAGGTATGTGGAGACTTGAACTTATCTGTCACTCAAAATTCTATCTACTCTATCTCCTACTCTTGAGACAAAAGTCGTTTTGATATATAGACTTTCATTATACACATTTTCTATTTCGAGCCGAGTGTAACTTTCCTATCTATTTCTCGAAATATGTGTTGGTAAGCTTTCTCTTTTTCCAAATTCATCTTTACCTAGTGACAAATGTCATGTTATGTTTCAATCACTTTGGAAATTGCTCTGATGAAAAATGGTCTGTGAATAACGGCTATATAACGTCCTTTGAGATTGTTTCAATGATTGAAATGAGAGTTTCGATTACATAACCATTGGGAGGATATAAGCATTGTTGTGGAAACACATATATGTATAAGTCCTTATTCCTTGAACCAAAGTTTGCGAATTTTGTTGATCAAGAGAAACGGAATGTGGCGTGAGCCAAGTCCGCGAACTCAGTCCGAACTGGAGGAAGTTCTCGACCCGAGAATTTCTGCTGGATTTTGTGAACTCCTTCCGTGAGCTTAAGTCCGCGAACTTGAGCAGGTTATATCTAAAATCGGTTGTTCTTGAACTCATGTTTATATAAACTAAGGAATGCTTTTGCAAACCGTGGCTATAAAGTTCATGAACTGATTCGAGTGAATCAAACCGTTTTTTCTTCGATTGTGTCTTGTGTAGTTACATAAGATCTAAGCAATTGAACAACTTTCTAACTAGTTCATTTGAGTCATTTGAACTAGTTATGGTGAAGAAGAATATGGTGGATATGAAAGTGATCATATAGCTAACCATTTGGTTAACTATTGTTGAACCAACAAATGTTAATGTTTGGAAACGGCTACATAAACCCAAAATTGGACATTTCAGTTGTGTGTAACAAGCTAAGTTTTCGATCCAACGGTTGAGAAATATTAGCTTGAATCTAATCAGGTTTTCATATAATGGTGAATATTTAATGCTTTGTTACCAAGCTAACATTGATTGCAAACCCTGATTTGAAAGACCATATAAAGGAGAACTCTAGCAACTGGGAAACCTAATCCCCACACCTTACGTGTGATACTAGTTGCATATCTAGAGTCGATTCTCCTTTAACCTTTGGTAACTTCTTCTAAAACCAGGTTAACGACTTAAAGACTTCATTGGGATTGTGAAGCCAGACCGATACTACTTTTCTTATAGTTGTGTGATCTGATCTTGCATCTTCTATTGTTACGAGTAAAATTGTAATAATTGGCTCGAGATTTATATTTCTGATAGGCAAGATAGAAAAGTAATCACAAACACTTCGTCTCATCGTTTGTGATTCCACAATATCTTTTTTGCTGCATCGATTAGGATTATTGTGAGGTGATTGATAATACTAGGTTGTTCTTCGGAAATATAAGTCTGGTTTATCAATTGGTTCATGTTCACCTTGATTTATCAAAAGACGGAACAAAACTCGTAGGTATACTCGTGGGAGACGAATTTATCTATTACCGTAAACTTTTCTGTGTGATACATATTTGTTTATTAAAGTCTTCGACTTTGGTTCGTAGCAACTCTTAGTTGTGGGTGAGATCAGCTAAGGGAATCAAGTACGTAGCATCCTGCTGGGATCAGAGAGGTAAGAGCATAACTGTACCTTGGATCAGTGTGAGATTGATTGGGGTTCAACTACAGTCCAGACCAAAGTTAGTTTGGAGTAGGCTAGTGTCTGTAGCGGCTTAATACAGTGTGTGTTCAATCTGGACTAGGTCCCGAGGTTTTTCTGCGTTTGCGGTTTCCTCGTTAACAAAATTATGGTGTATGTGTTATTTCTTTTCCGCATTATATTTTGTTATATAATTGAAATATCACAGGTTGTGCGTTGTTCAATCAATTAGAATATCCGACCTTTTGGTTGTTGATTTAAATTGATTGACACTTGGATATTGGTCTTTGGTACCATCCAAGTTATCTCTCTAGTATTTGATAAAGACTCGCAGATTTCTATTTGCTTGAGTATATATCAAATCGAGAGATTGAGATATAAACTCTTTGATATACTTTTTATTCTATATTGAGTTTGACTGTCTAGTTGATTCTCTAGAAAGTATATTGGAGTTTTTACATACAGATTGCTAAGCGAAATATTGGATGTGGTTGTTGTACCCCCACTTTTTCATTATCATTGGTCTTTCTGGATCATATGGTTGAACCCATTCCGTCCAATATTGTGGGTTTTCCCTGGCGGCGACTAGTTCTTTCCCGCACCTACTGTTAAAGTTGTCTCTTTACATCGGTAGGATTTTCGATGTTTGGAGAGTATGGAAGTTATGGTGTTTTGAAAGGTGAATGATCTTTAAAATGGAGAAAAGGTATGCTTTCTACCGCAGTTTATGATGGTGAAAATGTGAAAGAATAGCTTTGCTAGGTGTTTACAAAATTGTAACGATATTCTGCCGTGGTTTCGTGGTGGATAGAAAAATAATGGTAGCAACGAACAAGTTTGGGCAGATGATGATTTCTAGTTGAATACTAGCAGGTGAGGATAAATCCTCCATGTTTCTAGCGCCAAAATGTAGTTGCGGAAAATCCCACAACTACACCCGATGAGATGATAAGAACATGAAGTCTAACTCATGGAGATAAACTTAAACATTAATGATATTCTCCACCACTTGACACTAATATGATCTTCACACAATCTTTTTATTGAGAATATGGTGTTGTTACAAATATCACAAAGCTACAAATAAATAACAATGGGTAAAAGCTCATCTCTAATGACTTCTTTATTTTTTTTGGAAGTTGTTCTTAGCTCTATTACTTGACTTAATTCTCTCTGTTCAAAAACTGTCCTCTCTCTTTGCCATGTGAATCTATATATAGGCAAATATATTGGTAGAAGACAACCATGTTCACGTGCAAGATCTCTGAAGATGGATTTGGTATCAGTTTGTCTTATTTTCCAGGCTTTTGAGAACTGTCCTTGTCCGTCGCGTTGATGATTCGCACTTCTTCTGATCAGTGTCGTATTGTGCTGGTCGTGTGATTGTGTTTCGTGCCTTCTTCCTTATTATCGCATAATTATTCTTTGCCTAATGTGTTTCTTCTTCGTGTTGATGACTGTCTTGATTAGGGCGAGGCTGTGGGTTTGCTCAGTGCGATATTTCGCCCCTACATAACCCAAGAGGACCGCTCGTCTCGCTTCTTTCAGCATGATGCTTCTCAAAGAGGTTACCACCTACCGTTATATCTTTTGAGTTTCAATTTTGAGTTAATCTTAGGCTCTTTATGTACCCTAGGTTCACTTTTCCCGACATGGGGAGAGGGCGTAAAATCAACTCACTTACCAAATCTTGGATTCACTAATTTGTGGGTTGAATCCATCTCGATAAGCGGTAATCGGGCATGTCATTCGCCGCTAGAACAGAGAGCCGACAAGCACACGAGAACCAAACACCATTCATACGCCAACACATATTTTCCTTCAAACAACCATCGTCCATAGTAGAACTAGCAACTCTAATTAAAGCAAAGGAATCGCGAGCACCAGAGATACATCGTTCTAGATGAACACGTTGTGCGTGCAAAGAAAGTAATTTACGCTCTCCAACCATTACTTGTCCCTCACCAACATGAGTTGAAGTATTGTACAAAGTAGTTGAATCAATAGTCATGTGACTAGGTGCACCATAATCTGGTATCCATACATGACCATAGGTCCTTTGACCCAAATATTCTCTATATCGATAAACAATCTCATTGGAAGTTGAATAATATAGTCAAACACATTAGAGAACCATGGAGAATTAATTGCTATTATTACTCCCTGCATTGATATGAAGACCAACAAAACACGTATAGAAAGGTGCAATACTTTTCTTTGAAGTAGCATATCGAAATCTACACCTACTAGTAAAATGACCTAATTTGTTGCATATCCTACAAGTAATGGAACTAGAATCCACAACTTGTTTTTGAGCAGGATTGATATCAATTGTCCTAAAAATAGGACTAGAACTATATGGATTACAATGAGGAGAAAATTTTGAACAAACTGATGGCTAGGTTGAGAATGAAAAGCTGGTGTCATATATAGTAAATTTTCTAAAAGAGGAGTTATAAGAAGAACTATATTTCTTGACATAAAATGCTGAATTTGTAGGATCCGTAACAAGAGATGAAAAAGAATAACTTTATTGCTCTTTCACAAACTCATGACTAATGAGAGGAGGTTCACAATTTTTCACACGAACAACAAAGTGAATATAATCCCTACCATATATTACCTAGATCTGCATCTGTAACAGGTTCTTCAGTTTCTACAAGAGAGTCTCAAATTGTCTTGAGTTGATGAAGAAACTCACAGATTGTAGAAGATCCTTTATATTGACTGCATATAGTTGAGATCGTAACATCAATTTTCGACCAAAAAATTGTTTAGTAAATAGCTTTGCCAAACGCAACCAGTTCTCTCTTTAGTTCTTTTTTTTCCAAAAAGCTCAGATGATAAAGATTTTATATTGTATTAGGCGCTAGGCGAGGCGCCAAGCTCAGCGCCTAGAGCGCCTAAGGAGAGCGTCCAGAACCAACAGAAATGGGCATACTTCCGCGCCTTGGGCGCCTTTTTTCCTAGGCGCCCCCTGGGCGCCTCGCGCGCCTAGAGCCCCCGGGGCGCCTTTTACAACATAATAAAGATTTATCAATAATAGTATTGATACAGGATCTATCAAACTTATTTGTTTGCAACCATTCAAGAAAGGTATGATTCGAAACATAAACACTGTTGACGATAAAAGTAGGGGCTTCTTGAGGAATAGATTCATCAACAAATTCATAAATTTAACACAGATAAGGAGTGATAAATGCTGATATTTCCAAACCAAATAGTTAGATCCATCCAACCTCATAAAGATAAATTTTGTAATATTAATTTGAAAGGAAGGCTAAATCTACTTTGAAAACTAAAAGAATTATAAAATTGTCGTGGTGGTGGTGGATATTGTCGATGATATTGATGTTAGAGCATCTCCAATGGGATTTCCTTAGCTTCCTACGTGGATGTCTTCTAAAGACATCCTTGAAGGGTTTTATCTTTAAAAAGCCTTAATATTAGGAGGAAAATAAAACTCGTCTCCAACCGTATATGATTGAGGTTAAATCAAATGTTCACTTGTACGATTTTTACTGGCTAAACAACTTATTTTGTGAATTATCCTAAATAATCAGTATTAATCATGTTTGATGTATTACGTATTGTTTTGTGATGATCGTGATTAATCATGAAATCAAACTAATTTTAACTAAACTGGTTTAGTTAATTAATCACAAATAAATATAAAATCTATTAAGATTAATTAGGAAAAAATCAGAATTTTAATTTATTTTAATATTGCCAATACCATCAATCTCTCATTTCAGTGAAGTTAATCGTTTGCCAATTTCAAATACTGTCTTGTGTCCTTTTGTTAAACTTTCAGTTTAATATACTTTCACAATCATGAAGTTTCAAGTGAACCCGTTAATGGGAAATTGTTCTGCGTATACAAAACTATAGAAAAAGATATGGCTTTTCAATCGGGATAAAAATTATAAAGTTTGGAGAAAAATGGTGAAGAAGCAAAACCTCTGGAACCAGAGGATGGGTAGAGGATGTGTTGATAACTACCGCGCCAAGTCATCTTCGCATCCAACACCACGTTCCTATTGGAGAAGTAATTTTTAAAAAATCTTCACAAATCCTATGTGGCCTGATTTTTAAGAAGTTTTGCTAGTCCCGTTGGAGATACTCTTAGTGTTAATTGTCTGTGTCCAAAGTGTAATGGAAAAAGTTTCAAATGCTAACCAACCAACCAATTTTTTTTTTTTTTTTTTATCCATTTAAGTTAATTCCACCACTTGATATGGCGGTTTTGGCAGTTTGGCGGGTCAATGATGTGACGAGTCTAACCGACCCGTTTAGACAGTGGATCCCACAGAGCTTGATTTAGGTCAGTCCGCGGTCCTGGTCATATATTACCAGCTCATTCATGACGACACAGATTTTGTTTTCAAAAAACATATCCCCGCCACGAGGTAAAACACCCATGATAATTCAGGATTAGGATTATAAAAATAAATCTATGTAAATTAATTAATTAAATAGTTGGTGTTGACTCTTGATTTTCCCAAACGGAATATCAACTAATCTTCCCACTAACTAGCATTAGTGAAGAAGTTGCAACATTTGTGCACAAATACATGTACTGGAATCTAGAGAGACTGTCGATCAATCTTATCTCATCAATTAGTAGACCTTTAAAATCCTCCTGAACCCAATCAATCCATTACTTAAACACTCTGCAAAGTTGATCCAAAGGTTTGTTCATTCCTGCTACTGATCTGAATCCAATCTTGAGGTTAGCTTTGTCATGATAATAATAATTTCTGATAGTCTAACATTTTAGGATTCTGTGTTTGGTTTGTGGTATGCTTGATATTGAATATATATATCTGATCTCGTATTTGTTTTTGCTTCAGAATACAATTTTGGCATGTAGAGTGAAGAGGATTCGTGAAACATTTGAGAGCAAGATGGGTGAATCCAAAAGAAAAATGGGTTTTGAACCAATTATGGAGGAGTGGGTTTTTCGATTTGATTGTTCTGGAAATGATAAGAGTGCAGCATATCCAAGTATTTCATTTACTAATCCCAAAGTTAGAGACACGCCGCTGCTCATGGTTCAAAGTGTGGTGCCTGCATATATCCCCACTTTTGAATGTGCCGATGGCCAGCAAATTATTAGCATAGAGGTAATGGATTATGATGCTGTTTAATTTCTCACGGGTTGTGATCTTGCGAATACATGTTTCCGAAGATTTAGACTAACTCGATCGTCGTGGTCCTATTTTTTGCTTTGATGATTTGATTTAGCTTCCAACGGGAACCTCTTTGTATGGAACCGGAGAAGTTAGTGGACAGCTTGAACGGACGGGAAAGAGAGTAAGTCAATATTTCCTTTTTCTTTCAATCATTTGAACTGCTTGTGATAAGTATTCTTTATAAGCATTTTTTTAAAAATTACAGGTTTTTACTTGGAACACGGATGCATGGGGTTATGGTCCAGGAACAACATCCTTGTATCAGTCACATCCTTGGGTGCTAGCCGTTCTCCCGAATGGGGAGGCACTGGGAGTCCTTGCAGACACAACGCAACGTTGCGAGGTTTAATATGAATTTCCTTTTTATGTCTGAGATTGTTTCTCATGGATGTATATGATATTGTCAACTCAAATGGCTAACATACATAAACAGATAGACTTGCGGAAGGAGTCGACAATAAAAATTAAAGCTCTAGCTCATCATCCTGTCATTACATTTGGTCCATTGGCCTCTCCAACTGCAGTCCTCCAAACGTTGTCTCGCGCCATTGGTTATTTCTTGGAAACCCATTTAAAATATGTCCCCCTTCATTTCTTTGTATTTTGCTTGGTTCCTAAACTGATGAAACCTTCTTTATGCAGGAACTGTATTTATGCCTCCAAAGTGGTCATTAGGATACCACCAATGTCGTTACAGCTACCTCTCAGATGCAAGGGTCCTTGAAGTAATTATACTGCTTAAAATCTATTTTCTTTTCAATAATATTATAGCATAAATCAGTTTAACTTGATCTTGTGTGTATGTATGTAGGTCGCAAGAACATTCCGGGAGAAGAAAATACCTTGTGATGTCATATGGATGGACATTGATTACATGGACGGCTTTCGCTGTTTCACCTTTGACAAAGTATATGAATGTGATTATGATATATTCCAATATGGTTCTTGTTTTTCGTTATTGAAATTCTTTTTTGTTCTTCTATGAAATCTTAAAAACTGATAATGTTAACAGGAGCGTTTCTCTCAACCGAAAACTCTGGTGAACGACCTTCATAATAATGGATTCAAAGCAATCTGGATGCTCGACCCAGGGATCAAACATGAAGAAGGTTATTTCGCTTATGACAGTGGCTCTGCAAATGATGTTTGGGTTCAGAAAGCAGACGGACAACCTTTTGTTGGTAAGCTCTTGAATCCCCCTTGCCTTGTACGTTATTGGAGCATTCTGAGCATTAGTCCTTTCTGGCTCTTTTGTAGGGGGTGTGTGGCCCGGGCCATGCGTCTTTCCTGACTATACACAAGAGAAAACACGCTTGTGGTGGGGCAATTTAGTCAAAGACTTCGCTGCAAATGGTGTTGATGGAATATGGAACGACATGAATGAACCTGCTGTATTCGATGTAAAGCTCGTAACTCATCATCAGTAACTTGCTATTTCTTCTATAGGTTTTGATTTCAAGTTGTTTTTCTTGCAATCTGCAGACCGTTACAAAGACGATGCCTGAGAGCAACATCCACAGAGGAGATGCTGAAGTTGGTGGACATCAGAATCATTTGCATTATCACAATGTAGTTTACTTATTTTGCTCTAGTTACAGAACTTCTATTATATTGCAAAGTCTGAACATATGGCTTTCACATGGATTGCGCTATTAGGTTTATGGTATGCTGATGGCCAGATCAACATTCGAGGGAATGAAACTGGCTAATGAGAAAAAGCGTCCCTTCGTTCTTACTAGAGCTGGCTTTATAGGTAGCCAAAGGTATGCTGCAACTTGGACTGGGGATAACCTGTCCACTTGGGAGCACCTCCATATGAGTGTAACTATGGTACTTCAATTGGTAAGTTTTTAGTCTGACAGCAAAAAGTGAATAGGATGGGTTTCTAAGTTAGTCTTTATATTGATAAAGATTGGATTTCTTATTGCCAGGGTCTTAGTGGTCAGCCATTATCCGGTCCAGATATTGGTGGGTTTGGTGGGGATGCAACACCTAAGCTTTTTGGAAGATGGATGGGAGTGGGTGCGATGTTTCCTTTTTGCCGAGGTCATTCGGAAAAGGGCACTGTTGATCATGAGCCATGGTCTTTCGGGAAGGAGGTTTGTTGTTTTCTTAGTAAACTCATAAACACCCTAATCTTAGGAAGAAGCTAGTGCTTCTGACTGCCTTATTGCTTTCTATTAGGACTAACTTGCATTTCATTTCTCCCGTTAGTGTGAAGAAGTATGTCGCTTGGCTCTGTTGAGGCGCTACCGCCTTATCCATCACATATACACACTTTTCTATTTTTCACATACAAAGGGTATTCCTGTTGCCACTCCAATCTTTTTTGCTGGTAAATTCTTTCTCAACAGTTCATTGAATCTAGATTTTTTGTTTGTGGAGAATACTTTTAATTTCCATGTAAATGGAGTCATGTTATTTCCTTTCTGGCTTGTGCAGATCCTAAAGATCCCAAATTAAGGAGCATTGAGAATTCGTTCCTGCTGGGGAAACTTCTAGTACATGCAAGGTAGAGCTCTCTTGATACTCATTGGGATGTTTCATAGATCTTGTTAGGTTGTGCGAGGGTTTATACGATTTTCCAACAGCTCCACTTACTGTTATTTCTGGTGTTGCTAATAATATTCATGTTGGTTTGGTAATCAGCACTTTCCGTGATCAGGGCTCAGATGCGTTGCCTCATGTACTTCCTAAAGGCATTTGGTTGAGTTTTGATTTTGATGACTCTCATCCCGTAAGCGTCTGGATGCACTAGTAACTAATGCTTCAAAATTAAACATAGATTATGACATTATGTGGATGCTTTCTGTAATATGATAATGCATTAAAAAAAAAATCGCCCTTACTCTTCTTTTCTTTTTTTCCTGCATTGGATAATGCAGGACTTGCCAACACTCTATTTGCAAGGTGGATCGATAATTCCCGTGGGTCTTCCTGTGCAACATGTTGATGAAGCAAATGCAACAGATGACTTGTCACTCATTGTGGCTTTAGATCAACATGGTAATGTGGCTATGGTGTTATTGCTATTAGACAACTCCATTACTATGCTGTAGAATCTTAGACCAGCTCAGCATTAACTTTTTCCTTGTTCTCATTTTAATAAATCTATACTTGTTAGCACTGTTACAAGTTGAGTGATTTGTATAGGGAAAGCTGAAGGTGTGCTCTACGAGGACGAAGGTGATGGATATGAGTTCAGTGAAGGGGGATACTTGCTTACATATTATGCTGCAGAGCTTCAGTCCTCAGTTGTTACAGTAAAAGTTTCTAAAACTGAAGGGTCCTGGACTAGACCAAAGCGACGTTTGCATGTTCAATTGTTGCTCGGCCGAAATGCTATGGTATGTTCAGTTCCTGCTATAAAGCTCAACTGTTGGAAAGCAACAGAAGTTCGAACCAATCAAGTTTTCTGAAAAATTGCATCCTCTTTCTAATGTATTTTTTTTATTGAAAAGGTTGATGCATTTGGAATGGATGGAGAAGTCCTGCAAATTAAAATGCCTTCAGATGTTGAGATTTCCAAATTAATATCCACTAGCCAGGAGCAATACAAGAATCGTATAGGTAATATTTACTCTGTCTCGTACGATTGATTTTCTTGTAAGCATGATTGTAGATTTCATCTCATTTCTTTTTTAGCATAATTTTAGTCCAATATTTTGTGTTGGAAAGTGCAGAATGCGCTGAGCAAATTCCCGACGTGGAGGAGGTTTCAGAGAGTAAAGGAGTAGAACTTTCTAAGACTCCTGTAGAACTCAAAAGCGATGATTGGGCTCTCAAAATACTGCCTTGGATTGGTGGTAGAATGATTTCTATGCAGCATCTTCCTTCAGGTATAGTTCATGTACTTATCCATACTGACTTACCCTTTTCTAGTTCTGCTCTGAGCACAATTTGTGGATGCCATAGTAAAATTTAATATGATTGGACAAATAATATTCCATGGAGTTACTAGATTATAACTTTTGAAAGATTTGTTTCAGGAACTCAGTGGCTCCATAACATGGTTGAAGAAGTGGACGGATACGAAGAATACAGTGCCGTCGAGTATCGATCTGCAGGGTGTTCTGAAAAATATACTGTCATTGAGTAAGGGTACAGTTGTGTTTGACATATGCCCATATAACAATAATGTGCTGCAACCTGAGTTTTTCATGCTAACAAGTAATTACCGTCAGAAATGGGTTCTGTATTTTGAAGTGTTTGCCATTACTGTTATTGCAGAAGAACCGTTGGGCTGGCAGGGGAGGAGGAAGAGTCTCGTAGCTTAGAAGGAGATATTGGTGGTGGATTAGTTCTTGAGCGCCAGATATCCATTCCAAAAACTGATCCCAAGGTTATCCGAATCGACTCTGGTATTATTACTCGAAACATTGGTGCTGGCTCTGGTGGATTTTCAAGGTTTGTCATAAACATATATAGCTACTTGATGTTGAGCAACACTATTTCTTGCCGAGCTGAAATTCTAACATATTCCTCTTATCTGAAATTTTTCCATTATAGGATGGTCTGCTTGCGAGTGCACCCAGTCTTCACCCTTTTGCACCCAACAGAAGTTTATGTGTCATTTGTTTCTATCAATGGGTCTAAGCATGAATTATGGCCAGGAGCTGATGAGCAATTCTTTGAAGGAGACATGCGGCCTAACGGTACCTTCCGTTTATTTGAATTTTATGTACCATTTTCAGTTCTATCAGATTATGAAGCTGAGATATGATGTTATTCTTAATTTCTTTTCAGGAGAATGGATATTATTCGACAAACATTTGGGGATTGGTTTAGTGAACCGATTCAACCTGGGCGAGGTTGCAAAGTGTATGGTGCATTGGGGAACAGGAACAGTTAACTTGGAGCTATGGTCCGAAGAAAGGCCAGTTTCAAAGGAATCACCACTGAAAATCTTCCATCAATATGAGGTGAGAACAATCTCATAGTTGTTCTCACAGATGTTCTTTAAGTTACTAGCAGATCAGACTCCAGTTTCAAAGGAAACAAACATGCATTATCACGACTGCTGGCATGTTTTTATGTAATGGACTTCTGCTTTAGATCCGTCATTACATTGAATAGCGGAAACTAGTGCAGTTTATGAATTGCAAGTATATGAGCTTGTTTGTATAGGTTGGAGAATTACAAATTGTTATTGAGATGATCTAGTTCACATCATTTGATATGGTCAGATGTTGTTAGATAACTTGTTAGGAAATAGCCTAGTAGCCCATGTTCAAGAACCTAAGGTTTTGATGCCCAAACTTTCCAGGATACATTAAGAAGTAAATTACAGTAAAACTTCTATAAAATAATAGGCTTGGGACTACCCTAATTCTATTATTTTAAAGAGATATTACTTAATCGATAATTTAATAATTTATTATTTTATAAATATGTTAAAAATATATTAACCTAAAAGATAATTCTTAATTTTTTAAATTTTAACCACTATGGTATGGTTTGACACAAAGTACCTAGGATGTGTAACTATTGACTACTTTGATAAAAATTTCTAGATAATGAAAATTGGAAATTGTATAAACATTAATATTATATTACATCCAATGTATTCACAAACCCTAACTTAATATAAATACTAGTTAACATATATTATATAAATTTGATATGAATGAAAATTATTTTTTATTTTCTAATAAAATTATTATTTTATATAACATTTGGGACATAATAATGCTTAAGGGAATGTTTTGGAATGTATTATATTATAATATTGTCGAATTTATTATTTTAGCATTATGGTCCCGAGTCGGAACTATAAAATTTTATTATTTTAGCGAAAATATTATATTATGAAGTATTATATTAAAAAAAGTTTTACTGTATAGAGGTATAAAATTACAGGTTAGACGTCCGAAATTTGAGAAAGATTTCTGAAAGTATAAAAAAAAAATTATAGCGCGTTTGGATACCTGAAGCAGAAGTGCTTCTCCAAAAGTAGAAGTCAGAATCAAAGATATTTTGCTTCACAAAAAGTCTACTTTTTTGCTTCTAAAAGTCGTTCTGAAATTTTATATCCAAACTAACTTCTTGCTTTTTGACTTCCATAATTCAAAAAATTACTTCTGGATGTGTATGTGAAACAAAGATTTTTTGCTTCTAACTTCTAGGGTGCATAAACACTTCTTCTTTGATATCCAAATAGACTCTTAGAGTAAGGGTTATGGGATGAGCACTCTCGTTCAAATTGAAAAAATATAATTAAAAAATGGCCAAATTAGGTGTTATTATGGGATGAGAAATTAGTTCACTCTTTCATATGAAAGATTGAGTGCAAGTGTAGAATGAGAGGTTGAAGATCAATCGCTTGGAGGAAAAAAATTGCTTGAGCAGCTCATTATATGCCTCTCAATCATATTTTAATATTTTTTAATTCTGTAATACTCTTTAACACAAACCACATTCAGGTTTTAGCTGGTCGTGACAAAGAAACCACAGGTTATGTAATTAGTTATTTAGAGACTTTTTTTGAGGTGGATTTTTTCCATCCAACTGTAGAGAAATAAATGGTTTTATAATACTGATGAATTTGAAAATGCTTCCTTCTCTCTTTTCCTGATCGATAAAAAAAATAAAACAACAATTACGAAGAATGCAAATCTATGAGGAGGACAGCAGCTTAGCCCCAAAAAAATAATAATCTCTTCCATCTTATAAAGAGAAACAATAGGAAAATAGTCCATCAATCAAATCGAATTATTAATAAACGGGGCGTATGGGAAATGAGAATATATTCGTTCGATACAAATATCCACAGCCAACTCATTTTCTTCATCCTTACTTTACTCTTTTTTAAACACTCAATTTCCATTAATATTTCTCGAAGATTTTTATCATTCATATATTCACGAGGTATTTCAATAAGCTCCCGGTAGAAATGACATTAGACATTTTAAGTAGATTACCAATACACTTTGTTATTGATTGCAAAATATGCACTACTTGGAGGAATCTTATTGTTCATCAATTACTCTCCAAGGTGCACTTGGATTAGCATCTTGGTCATCCTTTTTATTCTGGTGAGTTGGATTTTACTTCCGTGACTCACGACATTCACAATTATAATGTATTTATGTATTTTGAATATGATGAAAATCTCATTTTGATAATTAGAAAAGTTAATTTCCACTTTCTTTTATGGAGTATATAGCATTGTTATTGGTTTGCATAATGGCTTGATATGCCTTACTCGATATCCGTGGTTTGCAGCACAAATATGTGAAGATGATAAACTTGTTTGTATTTGTAACTCTATCACCAAAAAAATAAATTTTGCTCCGCCTCATGAAATTAAGATAGATTTTTCTATACATGATCGGGATATAAAGAGGAACTGCAGGAAAAATAGCCCCCAAATTAAATCAGTTCGTTACTAATTGGGGTGTATGGGAAATCCAATTATTTCACTTTTCAACAATTAGAAGACAAAGTGAATCCATTTGAAGTACAATATTGAATCAAAAGATGAAATTGTTTTCATGAAATTTCCTCATAGGCATATGTTTATGGCATGGAATAGCTTAATCATATAAATAAACATGTATGAACAAAAAAAATGACAAAACTCAATAAAAGCTTCTTATTCTCCCAGTGTACTTTTATGATATATATTATCCCAGCTTCTTAATTATAAAAATATGATATATGTTAAAATCTAAAAATTTAAGGACTAAGATATGTCGAGAAATAGATTAAAGCCACAAGCCAATTACTCTTCACTTTAGAACTTGCAATGTCGTTATTCTGGCTCTAGGTTGTTTTGTACATACCTGCAATTAAATCAAGAGACAACCTCAGATAAGGATAAACAGAACAAGAGAAAATTCTCCAAGAATATCCCTCAAATGTGTGTCATGGCTATCCCAAATTCTTGGGTCATAAATGTTCAAGGTGGAAGGAATAAATTGACTTGCTAGTTCTTCTTTTCCATTGCTCAAATCAACGTCACTTTACTTATGTCCTGGTCCTGCATCATCACGAACATCTACGTTTTCATCCATAGCAGGCTTACGAATTACATCATGAACCCCTTCGTTCACAGCTGATGAGCTTTCAACAAAATTCCGTGGCTTTTTAACGACAAACTTATCCATGGCTCCTGATTGAGACTCTATAAATGCATTGCTTTTTTCTTTCCGTTTAAGTCTTGCATATCTACTTTCAGTTGGTATCACCCTCCTAGGAGGCATACCTTAAGTAACTGATGACAATAGAAGTATATAACTAGGAAAATATTTGCACCTTAATCAAGTTGTAGCTTGATAATTTGATAGCTTCTACAAAAAACCAAAGAAAATCCAAAGTCCAACCATGTCACCTATAAATAGATGTTGTAACTTGTAATCAGTTCACTGTTAGCAAATCACAACTAACAAGTAACAAGATTGATTAATTTGATTCAAATTCAATAATAATAATCTCAAACGAAACTATCAGCTTGGGGTATGTGCTAAATGGATAATCAAAACATTAAATATCAGTTGTGAATGAATGTGAATCTGTGATTGTGATTCTACGAAACATTCAAACATATTAACATACTAGGTTAGGTACATACAAAAATTGATCATACGTACATGTACTGATCTGAATGGAATTATGAATAATGAATCAATGATCACAGTAATGCAAAATTAAACAACCCTTAGTAATAATATCGTATGGATTATGATTTACTAATTTTTTTCCTCTCTCACTCTCGCCTGCTCGTTGATTCAAGATCAATTGCAGTTTGAAATCCTTTAGGTTTAGGGTTGAGAACTTGGGAGAGTTACAGGAGAAGACGAGTAGTTAACTTTGTAACTTCCGTAGACTTTTTTGACCGTGTTTTCTTAGAATTTGAACCACCCAAAAATATTGGGCGATAAAATATTAGGCCATGGTAGCTTAAAAAAAAAACCACCTTGTGCGGCCGCACAAGATGACGGGCTTCAGAGCCGGCTCTGATTATTTGAGAAAAAAATTGAAAATAAAGTGTATTTTATTATCGAAAGAAGTGTTGAGTAACAATGACAAAGAGACTTGGTTTTATACCAAGTTTAGTATAGGCTATCTTACAGCTAGTCTTGCTTCCAATGAAGAATTTTAGATGCTTGAGAGTAGGATGTGGAAAATGGTGAAGTTACAAAGCTGGAGAAAGCAATGGGTAAAGGAAATTTAGTAACAATAAAAACTTTAAGTTTATGGTTCCCCATTTTACCCATGATACTCATGGATTATGTATTGAGAGTAAAATCAGTATTAGTAGAAGAAATAACTTGAATGATAGATGGAATAAGACTTAAAAAGGTATCAGAAGAAGAAAAAGGTGTCAAAGAGCTGAGTTTCTCGTAAGTAGAATTGCGCATAGAAGTGGTGATAGCATACTTCTCAAGAGAAATGAGAATGTCATAAATAGATGGTAAAGATGTAATGAGTTATGGAGGAGATCCAAAACAAATAATATATTAAGAATAAGAAAGTCCATTGAAAACAACATTCTAGATACAAAGATTTTTCCAAATAGGTTCAAGACCTCTATATCCCCTTTGATTGTTGTTGTAGCCAATAAAAATGCATTGTTTTCTTCTTGGATCAAGTTTATGACTTGTATACGGTTTTAACCAAGGAAAGCAAGAACATCCAAAAGATTAAGCAAAATAATAATCTAGTGTTTTGGAGGAAAGTTTCTGAAAAGGAGAAATTTAATATAAAAACCTAACGGGAAGCCTATTGATGATGTAGTTTCCAGTATGAAAAATATTTATCCAGTAGGAATCTAGTAAATAATATTGAAGAAGAAAAGTGATATCCAAATCAAGTAAATGTCTATTTAGGCTCAGCCACACCATTTTGTTCAGGTGTGTGAGGACATGTCACTTCATGAGCAATGCCATGAGAAGAAAGAAAATAAGATAAGAAAGTATTGAGAAACTCACCACCACCATATGTTTTTATTGTAATAAATCATGGATTTAGAAGTTTTTCAATAAAATCTTTAAAGTGAAAGAAAACAACAGTGAAACCAGATCTATATTGTATAAAGATAATATCCGACAATTTTGAATATTCATCAATATTGTCGACATAATAACTAAAGCCATAAATGTACATTACAAGACAAGGTCCCAAAGATCCATATGCAGTAGCTCAAGAGGCTTGGATGCATTAGTGGCAGACAGAAAAGGGAAGTTTATGAATTTTACCTAATTGACGACATCAAGTACAAAAAACTGGTTGCTTTATTACATGAGTTAAAGACAAATAAGAATACACTTTTAAAAAAGTAAAGAATGCATGATGTACAAGTTTCTTATGCCAGATGTCAGCAGATACCTTGACACTTGAGAAAGCAGCATAGGAAGACTGTTAAATAAAAGGATACATACCTCATGAGTCGAATCCAATCAAGTGGGATGACTTTAGGTTTTCGCCCTTACTAGACCTTGATGCAGCAGACTAGAACTGAAAAGACGAGGCTACCCGAATACACCACAATATTTAAATTATTCACCATAAGTCCTCTTACCGAAAGTACGAAGAAGTTATGAGCCAACCACGAAATCAACTTTGATTTGTTTTTCGTTTGCTAGGCCTTATTGGGCCTGCGCGCGTATGCAAAAAAAAGTTGCGATTTGTATACCATAAGTATTTGCTGTAAATTCAGGAAAGCAGCATATGTTTACATAACTCTTTGCTAAAGCATTCAAAGAACCATGTGTTTACATAACTCTTTGCTGGAAAACAAGAACGTGTCGTGATAATGTTACTCTTAAATTAGGCTAGCTCCGAATGTCAGTATTATAGTGAGTGACTTTCATATGTAACTTGTGTTATACTGCACATGAAACTTGATCTTCGGTTGCGTTGCTTGAAAGTTGAAACAAATTATATATAACACCATAAAACTGCATAATATACGTTTTGACTTGTGTGGATAATTGTCTTGACTTGGATAATTAAGTTTGGTGAATGTCCACTATCCATACAAATTATATCAACCTGCTTTGCCAATGGATTTGGTTAGTTTAACCATACAAAAAACTTCATGTTGCATCAACATTGAGAAATATTGGTAGACATCGAAGAGACTTTTTAAATGAAAAAGATTTTCCTAAAGGAAAATATTGCGGGAAATTATGGGAAATCATAATTATATTTTATGATATGAAGATCTCACCAAGAATGACAATTAAACAAATTCACCACTTTTAACATCCTTAAATATAAGGAGATATTTTATGTAGTAAAGATATAAAAATACTTCATAATAAAGATAAAGATGGAAAATATTTTGTATTGATTATGGAAAATACATAAAACATTTTCAAGATAACCCAGAAATTAACAAGAGATTTTCGTCCTTAAATGTAAGGAGACAGTTTTATTCCATAAAAAATATGGTATGGTGTGCAGTGATCATAAAAATATACCATGAATATGGAAATACTTTTGGTGAAAGAAATATATACTTTTCGCATAATATGCATGAAAAATATTTCGGAAAAGAAATATTATTGGACATATTATAAATGAATATCTTTGGATACAAAGATACTTTGGAAAGTAAGCCAATTTCCAAAATAGGATATACGAAAATTAAAATATTTCTGAAACTGATAGTGAGATAATAAATGATAACAATGATCTTTGATATTGATGAAAATAATCTTCCATGAACACATGTGATAAGTTGATGATCACGGGAATAGGCAATTTTGTTTGGACGATAAAAGGAAGAAGAAAAAAAGCATAACAATGTTAGTCATGAACTTTGTTACATATATTTGATCAAAAAATATTGATGTTCAATTTAAAATGAAATTATTATTGAACATTAAAATAGGATATGAAAGCGATTGGATCGAGAGCATCATTGCACTAATACCATCTTAATTTTTGATATGAAATTCAAATTCAAGATGGATATCATTGATATTGGACAAATAATAAAATCAAATCAATGATAAAATAAAACAATCACGAAGAAACAAATCTACATACCAAAACAATAATTGAGACGACGTTTAACGTGGTTCATCTCGACCTACGTCCACAAGAAACCCCATAAAGTGACAACTACATTGAGACTCTCTATTTATAGAGTATGAATAATTAATATAGGATATTATATTGTTCTCTAGAATATATATCCTAATTAACTAAAATATGAATATTTTATTGTTCTCTAGAATACACTGGGTTGCACCAAACACTACGAACCTACGATACCTTAATGAATCATCCAGGGAAACTCTTAACGAGTACAAGCATCCACTACCCTAAACATATTCCCAACCGTTGGATCGACTAGCTCTTTCTTATATAAGCTATAAAAATCTAAGGTACCCGAAATTTTCATTCAGCCGTCCGAACTGCCAACAACTTTATTTTTTTTGGATCTGGATCTCAAAATTCTTGTTCAAACTCTTATGCGATGATGGGTTGTTCAAGAATAGCATCATTATCTTTCACTAAACTAAACGCCATTCTTACTATTTCTCTCATAATTCCTATGAACTACCAGAAGAAGAAGATGAAACCCTTATTTTGTTGTTGTTAATCCCCTCACGTAATGATTTCTCCTCTCAAAAACTCAAGTTGATTCCATGGACAGGACCTTATATTGGAGCTCTCTCTATATAAGCTAAAAAAACCCTAAGTACCCTAAAATTTCATTCAGCCGCCTGGAGGACTCCAGACTGTGAACAACTTCATTTTTTTGGTTGTTCAATTGTTTCGAATATGTTTACGGTTTTAACGTACTTTCGAGATTTTAGAGAAATCATGTGCCTTGTTTATAGCACTTGTCATACATCAAAGTTTAAGATGAAGAGATTCTTGTAACTATATTACAAGTTCGTTTTGCTTCAAAATGGATTTTTTGATTTTTTGTGCACAACTTAGTACAAATATCTTCATACTCACTTAATTTCATTTGTCAATTTTCGGTGTGATAATTGTGATGTATGTGGATCGTTTTATTACAAATTTTGTATATACATAAACATATTAAAAAATCCTCATTTAAATAGTTTTTGTATATACTTAATAAATTTTTGGGTTTCTTATGCATATGCATGAATATGTCCAAATACACATACCAAAAAATTTATTTTGGTATATTCAAGTTAGACCTCCATATAAGAATATTATTTTGTGGTTCGCAGGATATTCGTATACAGAGGTTTTACTGTGTATATATATATATATATATATATGATGATTTTTAAATGAGCTTAGCTTACACCAAAATATTTTATCATTTGCAGCTTAATCAACCGGGATGGGTATCACCTTCAATAAAACAACCTTTAGCATCGAAAATATAACTTTATCACTAATATCCACAGTTTCTGGAGTCATAGATTTTTTAAGAACCCAATCTAAAGATTGACCAAATGAGCCAAGCATTACGTGAATCATTTGCTGAGCTAATGGGAGCCCAGGGTAGATACGTCGTCCTGCTCCAAAAGGTAAATACTCAAAATTTTGTCCACGATAATCAAGGAGGAGTTTAAAAATCGTCATGGCTTGAAGGATAATGGATCATACCAACTAATTTGGTCCCTACCAATTCCCCAAATATTTACCAACACTAGAGTAGAGTATCACATCACCTCTATGTCTTGCATCACGCTATGTGGTATCGGGAATGCTCCAGGAGGATAAAACCTTAAAGTATGAAGATCGAAATATAATCAGAGATGATGATGGTGAGATTTTTTTTATTTTCTTGAGAAACTTTTTCCTGGAGCACAAGTAAATTCAGGAATTACACGACCATTTGTATGTGCTATATATTCTAATATAAACTCTTTATTTTCTGATTTAGTTTTATGTTCTATTTTATTTATTTTTTGTATTTTTTTAGTTTTCTTACTTTTCTATCGTTTGATATTAGGTTCATAAAATGTTTTCTTTGTGCAGAGGAAGCGATCAACAAAAAACCCTGATCATGCCCCAGAAAAATCTCTCTATTATAACTTTCGGATTCAACGGTAGCAAGATAAACTCTTTGATGTGTTTTTGTTTGTCTCTTTGTTCGATTGTTTGAATTTAAGATCATAAATTTGATCTTGTGCAGGGAAAGTGGATCAACTAAACTTTCTACGGCCACCAGCACGCCCAGTCGACCACATTTGCCAACACTACCCTGAAGAGTGATAAGAAACTATTACAAACTATTTGATGTATATTTTCTCTGTAGTTCTTATTAGAATTTGATCTTGTGGTTGCGATGTGTTCATAAATAGGTATATGAAGCTATTACAAACTCGGTTGGACTTGGCTGTGGTATTATTTGCATTCCTAAGCTTCATCCAAAATTGTGTACCACACTGAGTAGGTTTATTCTTAAATTTAGGTCGTAATGTTTTCTTGTTGGTGGTTTCGTTTTTGCTAGTTTTGTCACCCATAAAATTGTTTCCTTGTCAAGTTTCTTGAGCTTTAAGATGAGGTTATTCTTGTTTATCTAATGGCGCTCATCCAATATAGATAAAAAACTGAAGAGAACAAGTGTGATTAGTATTTACGAGGGAGTAATGCACTGGAATCTAAAGAGACATCCTTGAGGCTTAATCCTTGACAACATAACCAAAAGAATTGAAGGTCAAAACACAATTCTTGTGTCAGATGTAAACTTATGGACATAAATAAGATCATGAATATTTGGGTACTAACATAATACTGTCTGGATGAAAATTGTAGAATTAGACATTTTAACAGACGAGCCAATGTGAGAAATAAACATACCTTCCCTATTAGAAATAACAATCTCATTACAACCATTATAAGTAGTAGGAATTTATTCATATTTTCAGGCTAAGAAGTGATATGATGAGTAGCACCAATATCGGCATACCATGGATTCTCAGTTCATGATATTGGTGTAAGAAAGCATATCAGTGAGATTTCGTGGTGACTTCTGATTTTGATATACAAAGTTGATTCAATAATTGTTAGAGCACTGCACGTTCGAACTCTCTAGCGTTGTTATCTCAAGCTTGTTTGTCAAGTTTAGTTGTCAAAACTATAAGTCTTGATTTCTAATCCACTTATAGCTATGTCTCGGATTAGGATAGCATGTGTAGTTGAGCTTTAGACTTCACGGCGTTCATAGATTGAAGACGAAGAACTACTAAGGGGAGCTTGTGGAACTTCATCAACAAAATTATGTGGAGACTTGAACTCATCTATCACTCAAAAGTCTATTTTTATTCTATCTCCTATTGAGACAAAAGTCGTATAGCTATATAGACTTTACTTGATACACATTTGATATTTCGAGCTGAGTTTAACTCACTTACATATTTATCGAAATATGTGTTGGTAAGCTTTCGCTTTAACCAAGTTCATCTTTATTCCTGACGAAAGTCAAAAGATGATCATGTGAAAATCGCCTGGTAATATCTTACATGATTTGTGTGAGACAGTCATTTGATGTAGACTCAGAATGTTTCGTATTGATCTATTGATCACTTGAAAATTGCTTTGAAGCTAATAGTTTGTGTGAGACATCTATTCTCGTCTTCCAAGAATGTTTCAATGATTAAAATGGAGTTTAGAACAGTTAACCATTGATTGGATATAGCACAGTATGCGTACTTATATGCTAACAGTTGCAAGTTATTCCAAGCCCGGGAACCATAGTACGCATACCCGTATGCGTACTGGTTTGATGGTTGAAGTCCGGGAACTTAGTATTCATACCCGTATGCGTACCGGCTTAACAGTTCAAGTCCTGGAATTCAGTTGAGTTTAGCCGTGTACGACAGTATGCGTACCCATTTGCATACTGGCGAACCCAGACCAAGTCCTGCTACTTAGGTATGCGTACCCGTTTACATACTTGACTGGGTTAAGTTCTAAAATCGGTTTGTTCATGAAAAAATACATTTATAAATTAAGGAATGCAATCTTTTGCAAGTCGTGGCTATCATGTTCATGAATTGATTCGAGTGAATCAAAATCGATTTTACTTCAATTATGTCGTGTATACTTCTATGAGAATATAAACAATTAAACAACTATAAAACTAGTTTCATTTGAGTCATTTGAACTAGTTGTGATTAAGATGAACAAGGTTGATATGAAAGTGTTCATATGGCTAACTTCGTTTACCTATTGTTGATTCAATAAGGTGTACACTAGGTACGGTTACCCATATCTAAATGAAGTTACATTTCATTTGTGTGTAACAAGCTAAGTTCGATTTAACGGTTGTAAGATATTAGCCTGAATCTGATCATTCATCTAACGGTGAATATTGAATGCTTTGTTACCAAGGTAACATTGATTGTAAACCCTGATTTGAAGACTGTATAAGGGAGAACTCTAGCAACTAGGAAACCTAATCCCCACACCTCTTGTGTGATACTAGTTGCGACTAGAGTCGATTCTCCTTTAACCTAGGTTTTTCTAAAACCATTATAGGTTAACGACTTAAAAACTTCATTGGGATTCTGAAGCCATGCCCAAATATTTTCTCTGTAGTTGGGTGTTCTGATCTTACTTTGCTTTATCGTATTGAGTACTATCTTCTCTAAGATTTGCTCGAGATTCAATCTCCGATAAGTAAGATAAAAAATAGTCACAAACATCTTCGTCTCATTGTTTGTGATTCCAAAATATCTTGTTCCGCTTCCATACGGTTAAGATCATTGTGAGGTGATTGATATTACTAGGATGTTCTTCGGGAATATAAGTCTGGTGTATCAATTGGTTCCTGTTCACCTTGATTTATCAAAGACGAAACAAAAACTCGTACTTATTTCTGTGGGAGACAGATTTATCTATTCAATAGACTTTTCTGTGTGAGACCGATTTGTTTATAAAGTCTTCGACTTTGGGTCGTAACAACTCTTAGTTGTGGGTGAGATCAGCTAAAGAATCAAGTGCGTAGAGTCATGTTGGGATTCAGAGGCGTAAGGAACGCGACTGTAACTTAATCAGTGTGGGATTGGTTAGGGCTCAACTACATTCCAGTCCGAAGTTAACTTGTAGTAGGCTAGAGTCTATAGCGGCTTAATACAATGTGGTGTTCAAATATGGACCAGGTCCCGGGGTTTTTCTGCATTTGCGGTTTCCACGTTAACAAAATTTCTGGTGCCTGTGTTATTTCTTTTCAGCATTAAATTTTCTATATAATTGAAATATCACAGGTTGTGTGTAGTTCAATAAATTAGATAATCCAACCTTTGGTTGTTGATATAAATTGATTGTCACTTGAACATTGGTCTTTGGGACCGTTCAAGTTTTTTCTCATAATAATCAGGCTCGCGGATTTCTATCTGTTTGATTTGTTGATTAAATTGAGAAACAGAGATATAACTCTTGGATGTATTTTCCTTGATTGAGTCTGACTGTCTAGTTGATTCTCTTGGGAATATATTGGAGTTTGTCCATACATATTTTGTGAAACAAAATATTGGGCGTGGTTGTTAGACCCCTGCTTTTTCAATTATAACACTCTAAAGCAAGATGGCCATATTTACCACAAGACATTAGGTTTGTCTCCACACTAAAAAGAGGCAGGTCTAAGAACATAAGTAAGTGTTGAAGTAGAAGCATTATTGAAATTACTAGATCCTATTGTACTACCATGACTGAGAGAAGATTGTTGCAATCCACACATCTAAAATTAGGATTAAAAGGTCGTTTTCCTTTGTAGTTTGCCCAATTCTTAAAGGACCATTATTAGATCTATAGTGAAATGATAAAGCACCAAAATATTTTGTAATACAAACAACAATAATAAATTTAGAACTATCACTAATGACAACTTTTTCACTAAGTAAGAGATTATGGATCTCTCTCACTGTAACAAGATGATATCTCACTCGAATAGAATTTAATCACTTTAAAGACCATAAAGAGTAGTTACCAACTGTTTATGGGTGAAAATCATTTCTGCCGATTTTGGTAATTTCGGTAGGTGAGTGAGAAACAAATATAAACCCTAACCAAATGTATTGCACGGGAGTACTTTGGATTCGAGATATCAATCTGTACAACTCCGGCCTAAACCAAGAAATGGTCGTTCTGGATTTGCTTCGGTCACAAAGAGGAGGAGAAGGGCTGGTTTAGGGAGGGAAGCGAAGAGAGTGTTAAGACCAGAACAGTTCTGGAAGAGTAGTACTTGACTTTTATCAGAAGGTGAAAGCTTTTGGGAAAGCTAGCAGAGTTGCCTTTCTGTGTATTATATTTCTCCTGACCAAAAACTTGTTGTCTTGGTGGAAATAGGTCAGACCTATTTATACAAGTCTAAGTGAAACGTACTCTGGCCTCGTAAGAAAAAGAAACGGATGAGTTAAATGGGAAGAGGTGGTAACGCCTGGTATTGATGGAATTTGATGGAATTGACGTTCCATAATGAAAGAGCGTTTCACCATTACTTCTTGCATTTACTAACCGTTTTATTCTTAATACACTGTCTTGAAACGGGCATTTGTGTAGGCCGCACGCTGTAAACCGCCAAACCAAAACCCTAAAGAGCATCCCCCAGTTTGTGACATGTATTGATGTCTCGAGTATTTTCGTGGAAAACGTGTAGCATGTCGCTTGTGTTTGATAAGTTGAGCTTGAGAGATGTGTCGGCTCAGTGGCGACCTTCGACGGTCGAGGTTTTGCATCTTGAGAGGAATCGTGGCCTTTGATGTAGGCGCGTCATGCCAAAGTGCAAGGGTTGCATGGCATGTACCAATGGCTTGTGTGGAATGCCTTGGTTGTAGGTTGCGCATCGGGTGCAGGTGGTAATGCCAAAATGCAAGTGTTGCATGGCATGTGCCAATGGCGCGCGTAGCGGCTTTGGACCTAGGTTTGCACGGCTTGGCATGCTAGGTTGCAAGGGTCGCTTGGCATGTGTCAATGGCGCGTGTGGCGGCTTGGCACTAGGTTTGCACGGCTTGACATGCTAGGTTGCAAGCGTCACTTAGCATGTGCCAATAGCACGTGTGGCGGCTTGGCACTAGGTTTGCACGGCTTGGCATGCTAGGTCGCAAGCGTCATTTGGCATGTGCCAATGGCGCGTGTGGCGACTTGGCCCTAGGTTTGCACGGCTTGGCATGCTAGGTCGCAAGCGTCGCTTGGCATGTGCCAATGGCGCGTGTGGCGGCTTGGCCCTAGGTTTGCACGACTTGGCATGCTAGGTCGCAAGCGTCGCTTGGCATGTGCCATTGGCGCGTGTGGCGGCTTGGCCCTAGGTTTGCACGGCTTGGCATGCTAGGTCGCAAGTGTCGCTTGGCATGTGTCAATGGCGCGTGTGGCGGCTTGGCCCTAGGTTTGCACGGCTTGGCATACTAGGTCGCAAGTGTCGCTTGGCATGTGCCAATGGCGCGTGTGGCGGCTTGGCCCTAGGTTTGTACGGCTTGGCATGCTAGGTCGCAAGCGTCGCTTGGCATGTGTCAATGGCGCGTGTGGTGGCTTGGCCCTAGGTTTGCACGACTTGGCATGCTAGGTCGCAAGCGTTGCTTGGCATGTGCCAATGGCGCGTGTGGCGCAATGATTGTGCAGCTCTAATTTGGCACGGTTGTCGTGAAGCGCAATGATTGTGCAACTCGAATTTGGCACGGTTGTCGTGAAGCGCAATGATTGTGCGGCTTGGTTTTGGCATGGTTGCCATGATGTGCAGTGATTGTGCGACTTTGGTTTTGGCATAGTTGCCATGATGCGCAGCGATTGTGCGGCTTTGGTTTTGGCATAGTTGCCATGATGCGCAGCAATTGTGCGGCTTTGGTTTTGGCATAGTTTCCATGATGCGCAGCGATTGTGCGGCTTTGGTTTTGGCATAATTGCCATGATGCGCAGCGATTGTGCGGCTTAGGGTTTTCTGCGTCGAAACCCTAGTTTAGCATTTGAAAAAAAAGATACCCTGGTGATTTTTTACATAAGTGCATTAAATGTTCTAATAAATGTGTTTAACGTCACCGGTGACGTCATGCTATGCGTAAGGTTTTACGATTTTACCCTTTGTCTAAAAACCACCATCAACACCAACATTTCGCCATCTGAAATTTTTGATCTGGCAACAACCAATTCATTAGAAATCCTGTCTAATGTATTGAGATAGTCTGACATTAAAACATTACCTTGTTTGGTAAATGGAAGCTTATTTTGGAGCTGAATAGTATGAGTAGCAGAAACTTGTAGAATTAAGCAACAACGGATTATTCCATAATTCATGAGATGGAGAGTAAACGTGTTCATTGATTGTTCCATAATTCATGAGACGAGGAAGCAACAAAAGATTTAAAAAGAATTCATTGGAGCCTAAGAATTATTGTTTGATCTTCATTCATCCAAGCAGCGTAAGTCGACTCGTAAATTGAACTGGCCATTGATTTCTTCCACAGAGAAGCCCTAGAAGCTTGAATTTGATTATCAATATCAATAATGCCTCCCATGTGATGTAATTATCGTTTTTTAGTTCAGTTGAATCATATTTATGAGTTGATGTATAGGAAATAACAATAGTCATTGATAATGAGCTTTAATCAGAACTAAGATTTAGGAATTATCGTTTTTTAGTTAAGAGTTGTACATGCTGTTATTACTTTTTTTCACTTGTAATTTCCCCTCCGTCAACCAAACATTGTGATGTTTTAGAAAACAAAAATAACAGGTTTACCGAGGATAAATTTCAAGGAAAAATCCTGACAAACACAATTTTACCAGCACTTATCACAATGATAGAAAGATTGCTCGACTTTAGCAGCGCTCTAAATAAAACCTAGACCTCCGCTCTAGAAAAAGTAAAGGCTTGTTTGTTACGATTACTTTTCCAACCACTAGTAAAGACTTTTATCAACCTAACATCTTCCCCCACTACATTAGTTAAACCAAACACCACGCATGTAATCTCCCAATAAGAATTGGAATCCCCCGTCAAATCAGATTCCGCGAATTCCCAAACTCGCCGTTTTCCGAAACCGAAGAGGGAAAAAGGAAAGTATCGAATTCCTCTAAATCTCCTTAAAATCCTTTCTCTCTCTTCATATATCCATTCCTTTTCGCCTCTCCCTTTTTTAAAATCTAGGGTTTCGAGAGAAAAAAAATCTTCTGAGAAGGGATTTCGTCATGGCTTCCAAACGGATCTTGAAAGAACTCAAGGATCTTCAGAAAGATCCTCCTACTTCATGCTCCGCAGGTTTGATTTCTGAATCTTTGCAATTTTTGTTGATTTTTTCTGTGTTTTTTTGTGGTTTAAGTTGTTTTGAGGCTCGATCTGTGAATATGAGGTTGTTTGATTAGGATTTGATGTTGATTTAGCTGTGATATTGAATTTGGGGGTTGATTTCGATGGTTTAAAGGGTCTTAATGTTTATCTGGATTGAATAATATGAGCTTTATGAAGGAATTCTCTGAATATGCTGTTAAAATTGGTACCTTTGGATGATATTCTTATTCATTGGATTACCCGATCTGTTTGTTTTCGTAGATTAATATGCTTGAGCTTGTTTCTGTTACTTTTTGTACCTTGTGTGTAGATCATCTTATACTGCGGTGTTAGATAGAGATAAGTTTGTTTTGATTTATTGATGCCCGAGTGTGCTACCTTAGAGAACTCTAAGAGTTCTGCCTTTCAGTCAATATATTGGTGGGTGTAGTTTCATCTGCTTGTTTGAGCATGTAGTGTACCTTGGGCACTCTAAGAGGTCTCACTTTCCATTGGTATACTGGTGGGTGGATTGGCACTAATTTATTTTCCACAGGCTTAACAATATCTGGTTTCTTGCACTCTCCATCGAACAAATATGTGATAGGAATACTTTAATAAAATAACATGTCTAGTTTCAGTTTCAGTCTTGTCTGCTTGGTGAACTTTTAAGTTAGATTCTTCTCTTAACATGTTAGATAAAGATAAGTTTTGTGTTGGTATATTACCTTGGGCACTTTAAAAGGCCTCACCTTCGATCAATGTGTGGGTAGTTTCATCTGTATGTTGAGCCTTTTGGTATAGAAGACAAACGGTTTAACTCTTTGAGTGTGTAATAATACCTTGGGGACTCTAAAAGGTCTCACTTTCTATTGGTGTATTGGTGGGTGTAGGTAGTTTTGTCTGCTTGTTGGTGCATGTAGTGTACCTTGGGGACTCTAAGAAGTCTCACTTTCTATTGGTATGTTAGTGGCCGTAGGTAGTCTAATCTGCTTGTTTGTGCATGTAAGAGGTCTCACTTTCCATTGGTATATAGGTTGGTGTAAGTAGGTCACGCCTGCCGGTTGACATGATGTTTGTTTTGAGGATAGGTGATAACGGGTATAGAGGTTTCAGAATAGCTGCAACCTATGTTGGTTTTAAGTTTATCTCTTTGGCTTGATAGTTGGTTTTTGTTCTTATTTCTAGCTATATGCCTTGCTGAAGATTTCATGCATGCTTGTGTTTACACGACTCTAACTAGTTTTTGCTTAGAGAAGTGGAAAAGAATTGGTACTTAATAGATCATTATTTCGGTTGATATGATGTTTGTTTTGAGGATAGGTGATGATAGCGGGTATAGAGATTTCAATTTTTATGGACACCTGCAACCTATGTTGGTTTTAAGTGTATCTCTTTGGCTTGATAGTTGGTTTTAGTTCTTATTCCTAGCTATATGCCATGCTGAAGATTTCATGCATGCTTGTGTTTAAACGGCTCAACTAGTTTTTGCTTAGAGAAGTGGAAAATAATGTAGTTACTTATTTGAACTTTTATAGGTCCTGTTGCTGAGGACATGTTCCATTGGCAAGCAACAATTATGGGTCCTCCAGACAGTCCGTACGCAGGGGGAGTCTTTCTAGTTACGATTCACTTTCCTCCAGATTATCCATTTAAACCACCAAAGGTAACTCTTTAAACCCATGGATATCTTATATGAAGGAAAAGGTTATGTTTTGTCTTACTGTGTAGTCAGTAGTGCTTACTCTTTGTAACCATTCTTTGTTGTTAACTTGTTCTATTGGTCTAAGGGACTGAATCATGAATACAAGGTTTGGGCAAAACCTTTTGAACTAGATCCCAATTTCGGACCTTGTAATCATGAGACGATTCTAAATGCTCTGATTACAAGTCTGGCAATTGATGTAGATCTACATCGGTAATTTTCATTTGTTGATATGGTTCATTTCAGAAAGGTGTATGAAACTCGCATAACATGTCCCCAAATTTTTAACATCCATTGATGCAGTATTGCACCTTGGAAGTTCTGTTCTTTATTTCTTTGTCCTGGTTTTGTAAGGTAGCCAAATGGTTTAAGTGGTAGTCATATGAGGCACAAGTCATGGTATATATGTCACTGTGTGTCAATATTTGCAGGTTGCATTCAGGACTAAAGTTTTCCATCCTAATATCAATAGCAACGGGAGCATCTGTCTTGACATCTTGAAGGAGCAATGGAGCCCTGCCTTGACCATTTCCAAGGTAATTGTTATAAGGCGCATACTTTTGGTATCTAATATTATTTATATAACCTTGGCATTGAAGGAACCACAGTTTTAAGCTTGCTCTAGTTCCATTATAGGTAGCTCTACTCAATACAGGGCTAGCTCTTGTTTCCTGTTTAGATTTTGGTGCAATTTCTTAATGCGTGAAGATCATTATGGATGTATATTTGCATCTGTTTGCAAAACCCCTGGAACAGAGAACTCAAAAGAAAATTTTGGATAATTGATTATTCTCAATCCATATTTGGTTGCTTTTAAGATTGTTTTTCTCTATCAAGATGCTAATGTTTTTTGCTTTTTCTCTTCTTTTAGGTATTGCTATCCATCTGCTCATTGTTGACAGACCCAAACCCTGATGATCCTTTGGTGCCAGAGATTGCTCACATGTACAAAACCGACAGGAGCAAGTATGAGACCACTGCAAGAAGCTGGACTCAGAAATATGCCATGGGTTAATCCGCAGTACCATCTGGGCTTGGAGGAGAGGGTGTTCTTTTCCTGTTTCCCTTCGTTATTTTGTTCATGTTGATGATATATTTTCTGGTCATTCGGTACTCTACTACTATTATATAAGATTATTTGAAGCCCGAATGTGCGATCTTGTATCTCTCTCTTCACTCCCTGAAAAGAGAAGAAGACTAATCTCTTCTTTCTCCCTGTCATTTGAATGAAAAAAAACTTCTGGTTTTTCATTGTCTGTATCTGATTGAACTTAAATATGGTGTTAGCTAAAGGAAAACTTGAACACTTGTAAATTTAGTTGCCACATCACTTTGTTGCTCCTGTTCCACAAACAACGGTAATTATGTTTATGTGTAACACAGTGTGTATGGTTTGATTCCCCCACACACGTTCGTCAACTGTTACGACAGACAGTAACCCCAGATGATGCTTTCTTCGACAGTAATGCTTGTACGGCCTGCGAAGAATGGAAGTTGAGAAAGGACATTGGATCCTTCTTGTAGTGTGAGGGGTCAATCTGGATAAGGCAATTGTAAGGTGAGAAGGCAAAGTAATATCTGACTGTGCCTTTGTAGTTAGCTGGAAACACTTGCTGCTTTAAAACAGCAAAGGTTGTTCATGTCTAAAGAGAGGACCCCCCTCTCACTCCCACTGGTTTGTAAGTGGTTGATAAAAGTTGTTCTGGTTGGGGTACTTGCACAACTCAACTTGTTCTCTTTTATCTTCCTCCTTACAAAATCTCGCTTGTAAAGATTATGTTTATGGGGTGGACCTTCCATTTCCTTTTTATCATTTATTCATTCCCTTCTGAGTCACTTGACCCCCAAAAGCTTGCAGTTTTTCCCTTTTTTTTTCATCTTTACTTTCCTTGTTTGTTCTAAAAATATATTCCTGCAGTAGTTCTCCACATGTATGTGTGGATGTTGTCTGTACTTGTAACATGACAACAAATTCTCCAACAAAAAACCAATATTCCTGCACAAGTACATTGCTCTTGTTTGACATACAGCTCTTCACATCCAACTTAACATCACGTCTCCAAAAGGATTCCAAGAAAAAAAAAACTCGGGATTTCTCACAATCGATGCAGTCGAAATCATCACTCAGTGACTTTACTTTACCACTGTAGTAGAGTGACCATCGGCTATTAAGATGATTTTACCTTGAGGTAATAACAGTCGTTTGAAAACATTGTAAATAAACTATTTCAGAATACTGCTGGTTGGACCATAATTAAGGTTTGGCTTTACCTGTTGGGGTTCGGAAATAGCCAAGGTGCAGCTTGCATAATAATAGTATGAAAAAAGAAAGAAGAACATGTTCTCTCATTAAAAATCACAAGCTTTGAAAGTTTAAACTCTGTGACTGACTCTGTCTCTTTTGAAGACTGAAAATGAAAATGAAAGGCCATACTGAGTTCTGTTCTGTGAAGGAGGTGCTCTGTAAATGACATCTTTGAACATGGTTCCAATAAAAACTTGAAGAAAAAAGAAAAGCAGCTCCATTAAACACACCATGTCTCGACACAGCACATAGGGGCACTTGCCCCCAGGGCCGAAAACGTCTTTTTACAAGATCTTCTTGTTCGAAAATCAAAATTTAGGTGGGTGATTAATTTTTATTGATTGCAAAATTATTGTTTGTTGTCCTTGGAAACTGCTGACCCATATGTAATGATATGAACTTAGAATTAATTAGAGAATTAAGTAAGTAATTAATTAATTTGTTGAGAATTAAAACTATGTACATTCTGAGTATTATTCATATCTTTGGCTCCATAACTTAATGTTGCATCAAACACCCACAACTCGCCTTTGATGATGATACTATAATGTTTCACTCATCTGCCAAAAAAACCTGATTCACTCAACATATCTGACTTCTTGTAACTAAACCTACCGCGATTAAATTCGAAAAAAATACAAAATAAATACAAATAAATTGAGTTAAATAATCAAATTATACGCGAATAAAGGAGTCGTGCACACGAGTGGGATAACAATTAACCAGAGAATCAGTTGTAGTTCACTTTGGTAGTAAAGACAAAGATTTAATCCCAAATTAATTTGACCTCTTTCACTAATCACTATCCTCCCCACTTAAGAATCCCAGTGGGCAGTGGACAAACGACGTGGCGAATGGCGATTGTCGAGTCGCCGCCACATGTGTAATGAACAGTTGATAGGCTCCTTGTTACTGGGTTTATGTTTTTTTTCACATAATAATTCACCTAATAAACTTAAATATTTTGTACTGAATTCTTTCTTTAAAATCCCACTGTTGTAAGTGCTTGTTACTTACAACTTTGGATCATGAAATGGACTCTGAAAAACTTTTACCAAATCCCTCAAATTGGGGGGTGTCCAAGTACATTATAACATGTCTTATTCTTCAAACAGTATTTCAAAATCCTGTTTACCTCCCAATTTTAAGGTTTTGTAAAGCAGATAAAACAACAACCTAATTCACCCATAATCTCAAACAACTCCCGAAAAATAAAAAAAAAGTGTGTTTTATAAATCTCATAACTTTTTATTTTTAAGTCATATCTTGTCTCTAATCATTTTGCCTTCTCTAACTAAAATTCACAAAATCTGTGTTTTTCAGTTGAAATTCATTAACTATGACCACTTTCTTCTATTGAAACCCAACAAACAATTTAGATGCATCTTCTCACTATTTGCATTTAAGCAAACATGTTAAATGTGCACCGGTATGAAATGACTCATGTCCATTATTGTGCATAAATTTTGACAATTATTATAAAATATTAAATTGTTAACTTTCTTCCATTTTGCCAATAGAAATTACGTAGAAGTGACTAACTCGGCCGGCTGCCAATACTCTGGCTATACCTAGGGAAATACTCCCACATATACTTTGGTGTTATATTTTATTTGTTTTTGGAAAATGATACTATTGCTTTTTCATATTAAGCAAACATGATACCGTTGATATATATCTTTTTTCCAAAAACAAAAGTAGTACAAAATATATTAAGTGGCATGTGGTTGGTTGCTATGTTTTATATGGGTTGGAGAGAGTCCATGACTCTTTGTTCACCTAGCATCTTTTTGTTTTTTGTTACTAAGAAAAAGTTTCACTACCGAAGAAGTTGGGTTACAAATATGTTATCCTCTAGAATTGCATTTGCTGCAAAAGGAGGTTCAATTTCTTAATGATGTGATCAGTAAATTTTCATTTATCTCTGGCCAGGCTATTCATTTTGAAAAATCAGGATTAGCTTTCACATCTAAAACTGATGATAATATTAAATATTAAAAGGATTGGTTTGCAGGATAAATATTTAGGTGTCCCTATCCTGTTGCAGAAACACAAAATGGAATCCTTCAGTCCAATTCTGGACAAGTTTGATGCAAGATTGGCAAACTGGAACTCTATTTGGCTAAACACTCCAGGTAAGACTACTTTAGCTCAAACAACTTTAGGGTCTCTAGCAACGCACCAAATGACAGTCTTTCCAATGCCTAAAGAATTAACTGATAAGATAGATTCTATCCAAAGAAAATTTTTGTGGGGTAAAAAACCCAACTCTAGAGGTGGAGAGATAATCAAGTGGGACACCATTGCTGCTCCTAAGCATATTGGTGGTCTAAATATTAGGAAGTCTGAAGCCTTTAATAAGGCTCTGATGACCAAACTAGCTTGGAGACCAGTCACTGAAGCTGACTCTCTATGGGCCCAAATTGTTGAGCACAAATATTTTTTTGGATACTAATCCTTTCAAATATGGTTTTACTACCAATGTCTCTTGGGTCTGGAAGGGAATTACTCAAGATCTTAATATAGTTAAAGAAAATCATTGATGGGAAATTGGTACCGGTGAGAATGTCTACATATGGAGAGATATCTGGGTTCCAGGACATAATGGATACCTTTCATCTAGATTTCATACAAATGCTTTACAAACTGTTAACCAACTTATAGATCCTGATACTAAGTGGTGGAATGTTAGTTTATTAAACATTATTTTTGATCCGCATATTGTCACTCTTATTTGCAGGATTAGGATACCTCTGTATAGTAAGGATAAGATCAGATGGAAAAAAACTAGAAATTGAGAGTTTACTGTGAAATCTGCCTATAACACTATTAGAGACTATGAACATAATAACCTCAATAGTCTTCATGTCCAATATTAAATCCATAAAACCTTTTTTAGTTTTTCTCCTCTTCATACAGTGTATTAGTTCTTGGACGAGAGTAAGTATTGTCACTAATTTTCCGTCCTGGAACGTATGCTTCCTGCATAGAAGATATGATTTTTGCAAGATGGTGCTTGTAAGTGGAGTTTTTAAATGGATTTTCATTAAGCAATTGGTCGATAGTTACCAGGTGTATGAGGTAACTTTGTTTTTGGCATCAAACACAGATTCTCTCATTCATTCTTCTTAACATCCTCCGCAACGCAAAGAAACTCTAAATCATATTTATAACATCATCCTTAATGACTGACCATTGAGTTTGAAAAAATCCGAGATGAAAACCATCCGGTCTCGGTGTTTTCCACAACTTCATGCTTTTAAGTGGTTGAACAATTTCAGCTTCATCTGGAATCTTCTCGAGAGCAACATTATCCTCATCAGAAATGTATGTGGGCAGTAAATTTAAAAAGTCATTATCATTAACTGGTTCAGATGTACACATGATTCCTTGAAAGTTTAGAAGATTTTCCAATTCAGATTTTCCATTACACCAGTTACCATTCGGTTTTTGTAACGACTCAATTTTGTTTCTTACTCTTCTTTTATCATCCCGTAGATGAAAATGCTTTGTGTTTTGGTCTTCCCCATGAAAAAGGGTATCTCTAGCCTTTTGTCTATAAAACTCTTCTTCTCGAGTGTGTCATTCCTCTATTTCCTTCTCTACTTCTTTCACCTTGTTCGTGTTATCTAAACTAGTATCAAGTTGTTGTAGTATTTTCATCCGCTCTTATAATGACTTCAGTTATTCGTGTATGTTGCCAAATGTGGTTCTATTCCAGATTGGCAGGGCTCTTCTTGTCCCTGATAGTTTTTGCTCCAAAGAATAAGATGCATAATCTCTAAAATGCTTGGCCCAAGAATTATTGATTTGTGACTGACAAGTTTTATCTCTTAGCCAGCATTCAAAAAAAATCCCAACTTCTAGAATTGAAAACATCATTTGGAGACATATTAAAGAAGGCAATAATCAGATCCTATGAATGGAAGATGTTTAAAACAAGAGCTAGGAAAGTGTATTAACCATCAAGAGTTTATAAGAGCCCTAGGTAGCCTAGTCTTAATTTTTTCGGTTCCATGTTTGTTACTTGTACAAGTGTAATGTTCCATGAAAGCCTAGGTCAGAAAGACTAGTATCATAAACAATTTGAGTAAGTGAACTGACTTGAGAAGTCGAATAGGTGCCATTGATTCTTTCTTCACTATGAAGAGTAAGGTTGAGATCTCCAATAAGGATCCAGGGGGCTGAGATGTTATATGTTTCATAGATGTCTTTAATAAAACTCCATTGATGCCTTCGTTCCTTTGGATATGGTGAACCATAAACACAAGACAACAACCATTTTGGTTTGGCGGGATCACTAAAAACAACACAGTGGATCATGTTTTTATCATTGTATATGATGTGTAATTCAAATTCGTCTTTACAAAGTAAACATATTCCCTTAGCTTTACCAATAGATAACACAAAGAAATAATTTGGAAAACTCAAAGGTCTGACAAGATTTAGGAATTTATAAGAGTTTATTTTTATTTCCTGAAGGAAAATTATATCTGGGTTCAACATCTTATTTAAATCAGCAAGATAGTTCCTAGTATTTAAATCAGCAAGATAGTTCCTAGTATTTTTGGCTGCATATCCATTGCAATTACATGCTATAATCTTCATGACTAGAAGGTTTGAATGATATGAGACAATATAATTCTTATGATTAATATGAATGATATGAGGAACACTATGAATATTATGAGTTAAATTTAAATTGAAAGAGAAATTAGATATGAAAACCAAGGATATAGTTTGGCGGTATACCTATGCAGTTTCTCCATGATAATCATTTTTGGTTTCGGATTGCTATGCTCAAGGATTAATGTAGACCATACCATGTGCTGTGATGATATGTCTTCTGTCTACCCCTAATTCATTAAAGAAATAAAAAACAACAATAGTAAGGTTTTCAAAGGAATGAGAATTTCTACCATCGAGACGCTTTTGGTATGTGAGTTGGACCAGTTGGTATTTATTTTCTCTACCGATTCTGCAGGATGACGTACAAGTTAGCATTCTTACAAAGTTTAGCCAATTAATGTGGTTTGGTTTTTTTTATAGAATCCAAAATAAGGACATGGATCAGAGGTTTATGAAAAATCTTTACCATCAAATTAGTTTCTGTTCCGTCCAGAAAAACATTCATCAATCGTAAAATATATTTTTCTCTACAAGAATAACGATAACGAATCTTTGTTTTCTTAAAAGGAATTATATATGATCCAATTTATACTTTTTTCTCTATTAATCCTGAAAGGATGAGAGACATCGTCATTATGGTATAAACCAATTGCAAGTACCAGCTCGGTGGAAACACAACTCTTTTCCTCAGGATTCATACTGTAGAAATATAGAACGAAATAATTAGAAGTATTTGTTAGAATTATCCCTTTCTAGAGGATCATTTATAAAGCGAGTTGTTTTCAATGCATTCAGGGAAAAAAAACTGACATAGGTGCTATGAGTCGATTCTTTTTTTAAACTTAGATTCGGAAAAAGCAGAATTGTTGCATTCTTGAGAAATATTCAGTAATTTTAATTTTTTGCTCGTGGAAATAATCTCCAAAATTTTGGATCCATTCCACTTGTAGTTGGCATTCGACAGAACACTAAAGATCAATAGGCGTGCACCCGGATTATTATCTTACATCATTAGTCCTTACAGTGATTAAATTCAACATGAAATCCATTTCTTGAAGAAGAAAATGTCCATAATTTTATTCTGAATTATTATCTCATTGTCCCTAGAGGCAACATCTCGCTGAGGTTATTCATTCAAAACGTTGATATTGTGATCATTTTCCTTTATCCAGATTTTCTCTCATTAAGGTTTACTGGCAAGGTTTTAATGAGACAATTTTCTCAACATGGTGGAAATCTGAGGGAGTTTTATAAGTTTGGTCATGTATGCGCACCATTTACTAGGTCATTATGTCAGACCAAATCACCATATTACCGTTAGGATTTTGAATTCTTTTAAGGTACACAAGTGATGATCACACATAAAATATTTACTCACTTAAGGTATCTCATCCATATCCTTGCACTTAAATTGAAGAAACTACATCAACTATTTCCATAAACTATCTCGAGAAGTAGCGTGCAGTTCATGACAGAAGTCCTCAATGTGTTGAAGAACAACTCAGACTTAGCAAAAGAATTATTCAAACACAATACTGTTTGCATCAAAGAATACTTCATGAACTAGTAAATTTCTTCACGACAACAAAGTAAACTTCTGCATTCAAGATCCAAATTAGAAAATTTTGTTTCAAAGATTTGCAAGCCAACATATTTGACTGAAGTACTTATTAGGGGTAGAGTGATCTATAAAAGCATTAGCGCGATGGTAAAAATGATTTGGTGTCAACATTAAGCCCATTTCAGCTCCACCCCATTTCGGCGCGATGGTAACATATTTGACTGAAGTACTTATTAGGGGTAGAGTGATCTTCCAAATCTTGTACTTCCGTAAAAGATTTGCAAGCCACCAAATCAATTTTTTTTTAAATAACTGATCCCATTGGTTTTATAGATTTCTAGAAATTACAGAATCAATTTCATTGACAATTGCAGTTGTTTTTGACATCAAATCATGTGTAGAAATTACAAAATCATTTCTTTGATGGTATCAATTGTTATTGACACCAAATCATTTTTATCAGTTGTTTTTGACATCAAACATAACCAACATTAAGCCCATTTCAGCTCTACTAGTAAGTCAAAACCTTTATCGTCCAGCTGGAAAAAAACCACGTAAGCTCATGTGACAAAAGGACACCTGTCAGTAACTAGAATTCAATCTAGTTGGACTAGTGGAGCGACATTTATGCCGGTAGCCGGTTGTTCAAAAATACAAAGGAAAAGTCAAGAAGAGGCTCATCATCCTCATTACAGCCGGTTGATACTGTCTTCGGGTCTTGCGACAATAACCCGTACGGTCCGGTTAATTTATAGTTTAACCCGGGAACTTTTACCAAAACCTTTACGCACAAAAAAAAAATTAAAGTAAAAAATCAAAAAGATTATCATAATACTTTCCGGATTTGCCCTCTCATGTCTTTGTTCATTATGTATAAAGTGGAAGAGATAACAAGAATTCCCAAGACCTATTATCGTCATTTCCTGATCGATATGTACTTTTTGTTCTTTTTAATGAACGTGTTTAGTGGTGGTATCAAGTATCGATGTAAGTAAATTTTTTTATAAGTGAGCACTAGAGCACACGATACCTGAACTTAATACAACAAAATGGTAAAAAAATCTACAACTAGTAATTTAAATTTGGAGTTTCTCATGAATCGAGATTGAACCACGTGACCCAACTTTCTCAACACAATCTTCCATTTACTTCACTTTTGATTTTTTTTAAGCAGGTTACGTGCACAAGTGACATGATTCTCCGGTGTTGACCGAACATGATATAATTAAACTGGTCGGGAGCCTGATTCTCATATTTTATGTACGATAGCTGATTAGGCTAGCTATCTAAGTAAAAAAACCGGTCATTCTATGAATTACTGAGCAATCTTACAGTAAGCTGGATCACGGAATTAATCACAAATATCTCACATAATTTCCATTCATTAGGCTGGCTCTAATGGAGACCCAAGATTCAATTTTCTTGGATCTCCCACGTCATCAAATTTCCAGGATCAAGTTTAGTGGAAATTCAAAATTCAAACCAAGTTTAGTGGAAATTCAAAATTCAAACTAAAAACGCCATTTGAAATGGCATCATATGCCATTCCAAATGGCGTTTTATTTATCAACCTTTAGATCTCCAATAAGACTAAGAAATCGACGATCTATATGATACTGATATTTGAATTTCTATGAAATAGTGGCAAAACGCCATTCCTAATGGCATGTGATGCTTTTTAGAAACGCCATTGCTAATGGCGTGCCAGAAGTGCTTTCATCTCACACCCAAACAAACTGAAGACAACTCTGGGAATCAAGCCAAAATACGACGCATAAACAACGATTTTGGGGGAGAAACTTGGATCTTGGTCCCCTACTAGAGCAAGCCTTAGTCAACTGAATTACGAAATTAATCACAAACATAATTTTCATTCACGGTGTAAAAGCTTATTGGCCTTTAAATTTCAAAATTTGTTATTCTTAGATGATGTTTGATTACCGGAGCAAAAATACTTCTACTTCCGAGGCAGAAACAATTTGCTTAACAAAGGGTAGGCTGTTTTGGCTGTAGAAGTTATTTTAAAATTATATTCCCAACTTAGCTTCTAGGATTTCGACTTAATTAAGTCAAAAAGTTGCTCTAAAAAGATACCATTAGCATTTCGACTTGATTAAATTAGCTCCTTGTTGGTCGGGAGCCTGATTCTTTTTTTTTTTTGTGTGTGCGCTAGGCCGCTAGCGGATTAGGCTTGCTATCTAAGTAAAATAAGCGATCATTCAGGAAGATGTTTGGGTACCAGGAATAAAAATAATTCTGCTTCTTCAGAAATAAAAATCAATTCTGAAAATCAGAGGCAAAAACAATTTGCTTTACAAGAAGTAGACTTTTATGAATCTACAAATTATTTTAAAATCATATACCTAAATTAACTTCTAGCGTTATGACTTGATTAAGTCGAAAATTAACTTCTAAAAAGATTTCCAAACACCCTATAATATTTTCTAATATGCATTTTGAGATATAAAAATTTGGTAACAAAGGCATATGAAATTTCCTACCGTATCTCTATAGCAAATTAGGACCAAGTGTTTCTGAATTTGGTTTTGTTTTATATATATTGGTATCCAGATAAATTACAAACGATAAAATTTAAATCACATATGGATTTCAAATGGTAATTTAGACTCAACAACTTTACCATTTTATCGTGTCTTAATTTGGAAGAACACAAAAACTAACCGGTAAAACTTGTTACATTATTTAAAGTTGACTTGATTTATACGGAAATTAAAGTTAACCTTAATAAAAATTATCTCATTTCTGGCAATGTTTTAGGGGATTAAGAACAAACATCTCTTGCTTCTAAGAGAAGCCTGTGATTACTTGATAATCAGTGAAGAATTTTAATCATCTTGTAATATTGGAATTAGTTTCCATTTAATCTAATGGCTTTGTTTAAAACTTGAGCAGCTTTGTTTTCCCCCACCATCTTTACTTTTATCTAATTAATTCTGTACTTCAACGGGTTAACCCATTATTCTTTCCAAATTACCGTGCATACAAGTTGATCAAGTGAATAAACTGACTGAAAATCACTATAATCAAGGTAAAATGATCTTTTAATATCCATGTTAGTCAATCATGTTTCAACACATTTCCTTTGCTATGGGGTTTTCTCGAACCTAATATACAAGCTTTTGCAATCAGATTAAGAAAATGATAGTGATATACCTATAACAAAAAATTATAAATTTTCTCTTGTGGATTTTTTTTCGTAGTGATACGATTTTCACTTAGCCATTGCGATTATCCGACATTATGAATTTTGGCGTGCAGTGTTACAATAATTCAACAATTATTTTTTGGAAGGTCATTCATTTCAGGATTGGCCCCGACCCATCACGCTTAGGTACATAGGTTTTCTCAACCCTGAAGTTAATTGTGCTGAAAATGCCTCGATGCTTGTTTAAGGAGTATCATTATTTATATTTCATTAAGCAAATCATTTTCGATTATTGACTGTTACATTTCACCCCCTTAGATTGGAGATGTCCACGACTCCGGATGTGCAAGTCTAGATCTCTGAAATACCCGCTACTCCAGTGCAGTCATTCAGCTCCAGCTTACCAAGAAGCCATCCATCCTTAGATTGCTTCTCTCTCATCAGGCTTAATTGTAGAGATTTTTTCAACTTCGAAACCAATTATGATGAAAAGGTCTTGGTGTTCGTTTAAGGTACATCATTACTTATATTTTATTCGGCTAATCACTGTCGAATATAAGATGTTACAATCTCATCCCACAGGGTTGGAGTCGTACATGGCTCTAGAGTATACAAGACCAGAACTCCAATGTTCCCTTTCACTCATGAGACCAGAACCTGGCACAACTCGACCAACGTACTCCTTTGCCATTGATAGTTGACATGTCATCGTTTTTGATACCATTTGTTATGACAATGTCTCCATTTAGCTGTTGTGGTCATCCGAAGTGTGGAATTTTCAACCGGCACTATTGCGACCTCCGATAATAGTTTCTCTGGAGGTTACCCAATCCTGAATTGCTCTCGGAAACACGTTAAACTACAAAGTTTTTCCAATTATGAAGTCAACGTGCTAAAAGATATCAGTGTTTGTATAAGGTTTAAAGGTAGTTCTTCGGTTTATATTCATGTAGCATTTCTCTAAGAATGTTTATTAACTCCGTATGATTACATATAACATAACTAAGATTCTGTAACAAATATGGATTATCCCGGTTACGGAGGAGCTCCGTTTTAAAGCTCGGGGATCTCATAAAGATTTTCCTATGCTTCCAAACCAGAAAAATAAAAAACAAAGATTGTAACCAAGAATCTGATGTAAACCGTGTAAGGGAAATTCCTATGGAAATTGCCAAATAATTTTTTGTTGTTGAACAAGGTGGATGGGCAAACAGGTTTTTGCACTATGATAAATGCAGTGGGTGGATTAAAATCAGACACGCGTATTAGATAAAGCCGCAAGGACAAACATAATTCGCTGACCGTTTTTGCTAGACCGCTAACGTCTACTTTTTAACGGTCACCGGAACGGCTAATTTCTACCCAACATATACTACTCGAGTTTGATCTCCCAAAATATCTTTCGTCTAGTCAATTTTTTCTCAATTTCAATCGCTTTTTATTTTCAACCATGAGTTCCGATTTTAGTTCTTCTGAGAAAGAGATGGAAATGGATGAAACCTTGTATGAAGAAGAGCAAGAAACATATATAGAAATTTTGCTCCAAATGGATGAAGACGTAATTCAAGATAGAAGGAGGCGAAATTTGATGTTGCAATTACATTCAGGAATGATACCAAACCTTTTAGAGCCACGAGAAGTTATGACTAGAAGATGAACGTGGAGATATCGACATTCTTACCACGAGAAGATGATACATGATTTTTTTTAATCATGATTATGTCTATTCTGAGACGGATTTTCAGCATCGATTTCGCATGGGTCGCAGCTGAACACAAAGAATTCTTACTTAGCTTTGTCAAATACAACCTTTAAAACAATAGACAAGGTATAAATTGAGTGAGGCTCCCAACACGCCAACATGAATCACAAAGGAATGCAGCATCATTGGCTTGTTTACATGAGAAAAAAGAATGCATCGAACTTTGATTAAGACACTAGCTTAACCAAACAAAAAAAAACAAAAGCCAGAGGAGAACCTAATAATAAAACAAATACAAGTTTGCTGGCTCCGATGTGTTGAGAACCCAAAAGGAAGCAGCAGCCTTCATTCACTTTGTGTTGTATGCATGAGACAAACAAAGAAAGGGTTTATTTATACAAAATGCACATACTTAGAGTAATTTTCACTCTTTGTAATTTGTACTCTATTCTACTTGTCTTTTGTTTATGGTTTCATGTCCTTAATATTACTATCTCCTAAATCTCCACCTCTAAGTACATTAAAGTTGATGTGGTTTCTATAAAAAACAACTTAATGAATTCAAATCCCTATTCTTCTTCTCTTAATTAACCATGGGATCTTCATTCAATTTCTCATCTTTACACATTTCTCCATAACTTTGATGGGAAACCCCAAACCCAATATAATTTGAAATTTTGATTAACGGTTGAACCAAGAAATTTTTTCTCAAATCACCCCAATCTCAAGGTAGTATGTATATTAGTTATGATTATTATTATTTACAAATCTTATGTTCCAATACATTATTGGAGATGGTCCGGTATATAACTCGGCGGAACCGAACCAGATACGTCTTGGCGTTGTCGCAACGCTCGAAAAAAATAGACAAATGAGTGTGTTAGTTCTTCTATCATTTTGAAATGAATTAAAAATGAAACATTATTGTTAGTTAATAAGAGGATGAGAAATAAAACAAAACGGCTAATAATTCTAAACCATGCCTTTATTCTTTCAATCTTTTTCTCTAAATACAAAAATGTTATACAACCAAAATACAAATTTGATGTTGAACTACATAACTAAACAAACGTTATTTGAAACCAAGATAAATAAATAAAGTACTATTATGGTGTCCATATCAACAGCATAACCCACTGTTAACCACATTTGGAGAATCACTAATATCCAAATTATGGCAAACTCACATTACAAACCTTTCGAAGAAGACATTCATAAAACCATCATTTTATCTAGTGGCTTGTATTTACAAAACATACACTAACACTCTAAAATTCAACCATCTATAAATCAGAATTTCACTAACAAAATTTTTTTAATAAAAATTTACACCACAGATAAAATATAACTTTGATAAAATGTCAAAATACTGCCAATCTTAAACAATTCTCCTACTGGATACCTCGTATTCTTCTTATTTTCTAAGTTACTCTTGTATATTTTTAGAAAAATCAACGCAGGAATTCAAACCGCTAACTGCAAACATGAGAATCAATCCTGACCAACTTGACGCCTATTCTATTTATGCTCCAACAAACATTTTATTTTTCAATTTATAGATAAGTCATGAGAGTCTCATATTTTGTACCCTTTCTTCATCTCATTTGCATATGGAAATAAAATTTTGATATTATTGAATAAATGACTCATATTTGAAAATTGAAAATTTGATATAAAAGAAAAATGAAAAGAAAATCAAAAATGAAGTAAAGAGGTCACGTGGGAAGGAAGATTAGGGGGGCAAAAAGTAAGAGTAGTGGAAGAAACAAACGAGACGGCAGATTAATTTGTAATCTAATGATACGTTTGTCGAGGATACTCTATTTATTAGAGGCTGTCTCTACTTTTGGACCTTTGCTGCTCAAAGATATCTGTTCTGGCCCATAAAATCAAGCCCATCCTTTTCAATTCTCATGGTCCATTCTTTCTATTTCAATTTCATTTATTTTTCATTTTTGAAAAATTAAAATGGAAAAAAAAAACTGTAATAAATTGGATAATAAGATTAGTAAATAAAACTAGGCAAAAACCTCGTTATAGTCACACTCGCATTAATCATTTGAATATTAATGTGAATTTTTATCAACATTATGTAACAAAAAAGTGTAAATGGCAAAATCTACTACAATTCGAATTAGAATGCCGCTTAAAATTTGAATTTTAAATATCTGCTCTTTGGATGCAAAAGAAAAATTAAATAGCAAGATGAAAATACATTGACTACGTTGCGACTAGGATAATTAATTTTTAGTTATAAATACTTCATTCGGTTCATTGTATGTTTCACTAACCTTTTTCAAAGTAAGACATTGTCTCCGATATTTTTGCAAAGCGAATTTTTATTTTTTGAACTTACTGTTATTATTAGTAAATGTATGACTCATCTAATTTTCAATTCACAATGTGCATGTGCAGCGTATCGCAAAATGAAGAAAAAAGCCTTCAACATGTTTGTCTGATATCATTAAACTGAATATAATTTGCTATTACTGGTAGAACAAAAGTGATATGTACGGACGTACTACATGAACCTAAACAGTTTTTGTATATAAAATGTCATTTTAAGCCTGTCAAACGATTGATATACTGCAAAACCACATCCAAGGCTAAGAACTTAAAAATCATCATCCAAATTTCAAAACAAGCTAAGAATTTGAAAATTCAAAGGGGAAAAACAGGCGGTAAAAAAATCGTAAGGTCCAAGAAAAGTAATTACTGAAAAGGGTAAAAATTCGTAACAAACATTTCAAAATACATTCATTTGTAGTCATCCGATGTTTGACTAAAGACTTATTCATTCACTCCCTCAAACAAAAAATAAATAGTTAAGTCACGTGACAACAGCAAGTATCTTTGGATTCAATTAACTGAATCTTTTTATTTTTATTTTTGTTTATTTATATGCTGACTCATTAAATTCCATATAAACTCTGAATATCTCCATAAACCTTACGTGTCACGAATCATAACCATTAAAATCCTCCTACGCGGAAAATCGTTACGGAATATCTCATTCCGTATCTGTTAATTACCTTATTTTTGAAAAAAAATTAGCTCAAAAATAATCCTCATTAATTAAGAAGTTTAATTCTAATTAGTCCTGTGTTTACCGATTACGGCGGTTGGGATCCTATAAAACAGCAATTTCAACATTTCTTGTTTTCTCACTCTCCCCTTCCAAACATACACTTTCATCACTCCCCCTCTCTCCAAAATCACTCCAAAATCACAATCAAAATCCTCTAAAACCCTCCATTGTTTCAGAAATTTCTGGTTATTAAGCTCTGGGTTTCTCCAGTTTTTCTTTTCTTCACAAGGAAAGAAAATATTTTTTCTCTTTTCTTCCAAATTTATCTTTCTGTTATAACTTTCCCTTTAAATTCCTTCTGGGTTCTCTCTTTTTCCATCACTCTAGGTAGAATCAGAGGGTTTAATTTCTTCCTCTTTTTTCTCTGCTCTTCTTAGTTGATACTGTTTTTATGTCTCTTTTGGGTACTTTCTTAGAGATTTCTCTTAAACCCCTTTTTTCTTCATAAAGAGATTTGGAAAAATCTATCACTCTCTCAAAAAACCCTTTCTCTGTTTCTTCTCTTTAACCCTTTATTCCTTAGACCTTTAAAGGATTAAAGGAAGAATCAATTTCAATCTTTCTTCTTAGACCCCTTTGTTTTTTCCACTTTCAATGTCAAAACAAATTATCTGAAGAATAAGAAGAAACGAGATTTTTAACTATTTTTACTGATTCTGAAGAAAGAAGAAGATGATTGGTCAGAGTTGTTATCTGGGTCCAATGAAATACTCTGAGCATAAAAACGTTACAAGTAAAACAATAACAAAGCCATTAATGAGGTCAAGAAATTTCTCATCAGCAGCATCTAACGGTGGAAAATCATTTACAACTCCAAGAGTTGTACGTTTCTCAGTAACTGACGAAAATGCTACTGATTCTTCCAGTGATGATGATGAAGAAGAAGAAAGAAGAAACGAATTCTTCAGTCGTCACAGAGTCAAAAAGTACATTAATGAAATCTCCATTGAAGAAACTGTTACAGTCATTCCTCCTCCTATTCCATCTACCACAACCACCGCAATAGCTGCTGCCGTTACCGGAAAAAGAACACTAAAGGAGAGAAGCAAAAGAAACCGGAAGAAGAAATCATCTAACCCGAAACCACACCCGATGCCTAAAGGTGTCGGTAAAAAATACCGTGGGGTTAGACAGAGACCATGGGGTAAATGGGCAGCTGAGATTCGAGATCCGAATAAGAGAATACGGTTGTGGTTAGGTACATTCAGTACTGCTGAAGAAGCTGCTCTTGTGTATGACCGTGAAGCTATCAGGTTACGAGGTCCTGATGCTTTAACAAATTTCGGTGGTAGAAAATCACTAGAAATCATCAAGCCGAAGCCGGAACCGGCACAGCTAGAAGCACCGGTGGCCGAGTCTACAAACGTCAGCACTACACATTCAGGTTATGATTCCGGTTATGAGTGTCATACATCACCTACTTCCGTTTTACAGTTTTGCACAAACTCCGATGTCAGCAGCAGTAATAATAATAACAATAACCCCAGTCTTGAAAACCGGCAACAGCTACCGGTAAAAGAAGAAGAAGGTGTTGGAGAAGTGGCACAATTTACTATGCTGCAACAACCAAAAATGGAAGAAGATTTTGATGATTTTAGCGGGCTGTTCTTAGACGGGCCGATATTCAAAGAGTTTATGGATTACCAACAACCATCCATGCCGGAGATATTTGGTGACGAGAAAATCGAAACCAATGTTGTTTTATTGGATGACTACTTCGGTGGCGGGGGTGGTGGTGGCGCAGGTGGCAGTGGTGATAATTCATTTTTCAGTGAGTTGGAAGCATCAATGACGATTAGTAATCAAAACACCACCGATTATCTCCAAGACGTCGGCGATTTCTTCCAAGATCCTATGTTTCAATGTTTTTAATTTTAATTAATAGGTCCCGTGGTAGTCATTAATACTAATTAAGTTATATATAATATATAGTACTAATAGTGGCAAAATAATAATTATTTTATTTCATGTGTGGGTATGACTAGTTTTATTTGGTGTTTCTTTTGTTCGTGTTCTTTGTCCGATTAATCGGCAAAATTTTGTAACGAGCATTAGAAACAACAATTCATCGGAGAATTCTTTTTCTTAATATAAGAAAATTTTCTTTAATCTCTTATTAATTACTGTTGATTAGTCTTTGGTAAAAACAACAAGCTGGATCCCATGAAGCAAAAATATCTTTCTTGTTATTATTTATTCATGGTAAATAAATGAAAATAAAAATAAAAAATCTGAGAAATTTATGACAATTATCACGGGAGTGGCACGTGAGAAAAGTAAAATTTGATTCTCATGTGCTCCTAAAATTGAAAAAGAGTTTTTGTGTACAGTGTTGAGTACGGATATCGTTTTTGATGCTCAGCAGCTCACTTCCTTCCTCACCTAATCTGATATAAACAAAAAGAGTTTTACTTTTATAAAAAAAATTTACAGCTGGCGTGGTAATATTGGTAGGTGTGAAACCGTACAAGAAAAAACAAATGGGCCACGGTGGACTCACCCTACGAGGAGGCGCTTTTTGTGGCGTAACTTACGAGATATTTTTGATTTATGGTAACTAATCTTCCCCTTAATTTTTTGGGTTAGGGCTAAAAGTTTGGTTTAATGAAACATGGTCGACATGAAGGCTCACTAATGGTAGACATGGGGGCTCACTAGCATGAGACTTAAAATATGTCATGGAATGAATCATGCACCTATAACACGCTCTAGTGCATAATACCAATACATACGAGCTTGCACTTGTTAGATTGTAAAAAAATTTGGTACCAATAAGTCTCCGAACCCTGGTCACGATTATCATCACCAAATAACTTTACTACTGTACCACAGTAGCACCGGCCAAACCAAAATGTTTAAAGGTCGATATATTTTCAGTGAGTGATAGTAATATTTTTGACAAATTTGTGACGTCTAAAATGTGAGAGCGCGTGAATAAAAGTGTGAGGGATCCTCTCTATATACTACCTTCGTTCCTAATTAGATGACTTGTACCATAAATAAGTGGAATAATAGACTAGTATTATTATAAGAAATATGTACAATTTGATAGCCATATTTATATTCATTAGGTAGGTGTTTTAAAATGCTTTCCAATGATACAAAGTTTACGAAAATCCGTTGTATAGTTTGATAGATAAATCATTTCTAAATTTACTAGTAAATTTTAACTAGGTCATCTAATTAGGAACGAAGAAAGTATTAAGCATAATTTATTTTGCGTACTGAATGAAGAAAAGATATGTATACCCAATGCGTAGTCGGTTTTGAGAAAGAGCAACTAGAAAGGTGTGTAAAAACTATATCATTTCAAACTATGATGTTGAAGTGTAAATCAACTTCGACAATCCATATGTATCAACAGCCATACAATGCTAAACAATTTAGATTCAAACAAATTAAAGTTTCACAAAATTGGTTAAAAAGACCAAAATCAACAATTTCTGAGTGAAATGGACAGTTAGATTTTGATACTGTTTAAATGGACAAAAATGTAAAAATAGTCAGGATGTAACCAATTTCATCGTGCCCATTTTCAAATATTTTTTCTTATTTTTAATTTACACAGGATGTATCAAGTTTCATCCTTGCTATTTTTTAAATTTAAGTTAGGATGAAACCATTTCATCCTTACTATTTTTTTTTGGCCATTTCACCCAAACTATTTTTTACTCGGTTCATTTGAACCGTGATTTAAAAATATTTGGACAAATGATCAATTTTCCGTTAAAGTTTTAGGAGAATGTAAATGTAAACTTCGACATGTCTGATTATATGGGCAATATAGTTTGTTTTATGAGTCCGTACGATGCATAAATGCCATGGCATCGGTTGAAGCCGTGAAGGAGTATTTATTTAGAAAAATGGACAAATATCACTATTGAAGGTTCTGAAAGGGTAAGATAATCGTTAATGAAATCAAAAAACAAATAAAAAAATGATCAAAAACATATTGATTCAACAAACGAAATATTAGTTGATATGTAGGATAATATGGCATTTGATGATAATTATAAAAAGTACATCAATGGTTTTATTCCTCTGGTAATTTCAAATCTTAAATGTTTTAATGAAATCAAATGTACGATGAGTTGATGATTAGGACCAGTTGTAGTAACAAAAAAATTTAATCTCGACCTTACATTATAATTTATATGAGCTTAATTTTTCGTCCTCTGAAATTCAGAATGGAAAGATCGTATTTTGCTATTTGGAACTTTTGAATCACAACATCAAGCATGTGATAAAAATGCGCACTATTGGACATTAATCAGAAATTAAATAACAAACAGTTTATCAAACAGTGATCACTGATTCTCTTCCGTATCAGAGAATCCGATTTTTTTCACACTTTATACGAGCAAGCATTATGGTGCTGTTTTTCTTGGTCGGAAACCAGAGATACACAACTAGGCAAGAAGAGGGCAAAAACGCAACCACTGTGACCACTGGCTCTGGGTTTCCACATAAATTTCTGTTGGCGAAAACCAAGTCTCACCAAAATTGAATTGAGTATTCGATTAGGTGGAAACTACGTATCCGTGAACTAAGCCATGTCTTACTAGACTGTGGCGTCTGAACTTCATCGTTCGGTTTGATGTGGAGGGTTATACAGCGAGAGATGAGAGATTTCTACATGCATGGTAAATTGGTAATAGGTCATTTGGTAGTTACTTAGCCAATCAAATGGACATGTCATATTAACAGTTTTTAAAGAATATGCACAAAAATGAATACCTCCTCGGATTACCTATACCTAGTTAGCAGAAAAATAAAAACAACCTGAGATGGGTGTGAATGATGAATTATACTGCGTGATAATTGCAAGTATTTCTTTGCCATGCCGTTGCCAAAGGCATTTTCTGTGAGAGCATGAAACGCAATGATGATGTAAAATCATGTTTTCTAGCCTTTAAGGTACTATGAATGACAGAGTTTCGAAGAAGATATTCTTAAAAACACTATGAGCTAAAATTTGACGTGATCCCATCGATAAAAACCCTTGAAATTTGTGATACATATAGTGATGCATATGATAGCTCAGCTTCAACCCCCAAAGTACATTCAAGTTTCTGTTCTTATCATATGTATGCAATTTTCTTTTGTTTAGTACACATGAGAAGATGAGTTGAGTTTTACTCCAAAATGATTATGTACTGTGGAATATTTCTTAAAAAGAGGAAACATTTTTTTACACTTTATAATCTAAATATTTACATGCCTTGATGTTGTCGATCTAATAATTTCATATATATACTGTCCTAACTCACCGGGTAGGGCTGGCTTCATTGTTGTCTTGACATGGTCGTTTCACTGTGTGGCCGGTGTCTACTTAATTGTACCCTTTTCCTGCATTAAGTGGTGCTGTAATTTGAACTTTCTTTTGTACCCTCCTACAAAGAAAAAAAAAATCGGATCGATAAAAGATTTGCTACTAACAGATTTCGAACTCAGATAACTGATATCATCTTTTTGTGGCACAATTATGTATTTATATTCCTCAATTAAATGCTATCTCATTAGGTGTTCCGTATTGTTAGATTACCCGGTTGACATTCGGCGATATTAATAGCCATAATGCCGTTATACGTGAGAAATAGTGATGTTTTCTTAACACAAAATAGCACAAATTTTTGGACCACATTAGATTTGGTAAAATTGTCAACGGGGTTATCTAATATTTTCCCAACCTGATGACTATACCGATATAAGTATCGACTGGGGCAGTGTTAGTCACCGACCGGTTGACAAATGATGTGGTCCAAGATCATGTTATTTTGTGTTAAGAAAACATCACTACTTATCACGACCTATAACGGTATACAAGGCATCATCATTAGTGTTGCTGCCCAGTGCCACTAGTTGGGACACTTGGGAGATTACACGCCAATTTGCATGAAATGGTTATTTAAATACACGCTTCAGGAGAAAGTAGTAAGATCGTGATAATAAACGAAATTAAACATCATCATAAAATGATTACAGGAGAGGAGGATATGTTTTAACAATTTTTATTAATTCCTATGGGGTTTAATGATTTTTTTGTTTAGTTTTTATTATTTTTTGGTCGGGGAATTATTTCACTTGAATATAGTCAAACAAGAAAAATTTAAAGAGGATCAGATTCCATATTCTACCTTGACTAAATTTTTGAGTGAGTTTCCATGAAAACATAGAACACCAAGTGAGTGTGTTTATTTCAGTTAACAATTAACAATATCTACGAGTGGCAGCGTAATGGCGTTCATGTCGATCATGGACTAACGGATAGAAATTAAGATACTATGATTTGTGTTTTTTTGTTTGAACAAGTATGAAAATCAGTCAACTGAGCTAATCCAAATTAGTGTCATGATATCGTGCTCATGCATACCCAAACTAACCGAAGCAAGCTTGAAATATTTACCTCTATCCTGCTTCGGGCTGCAGCTCCGGAAAGAAAAATCCATATAACCTTTGCTAGTTCTGTTCTTAAAGTTTGGGAGTATCTGTTTGTGCAATTTAGTGTACCTTCCTTCATTTTCTACCGCTGGTAGCCCTGTAAAAAAAACTTGAAATATTTAACACTCAGAATTAACCGTCAGTGATTACTTTGTTGGTGCTAATTAAGGTTAAGTACGTGCGAAAATTAATTTTCTGCAAGGTAGTCTGCATTTCATCTGCAACACTAGGTGTTGGGTCTAACGTTTAAGTATAGATATGATCATCATGCTTGATATTTCAAGGTGCAAAGTGAATCAAATAAAAAGTGGAAATATATCGACTACCGATTAAATGCTAATGAAAGAAATTAAATTTCCTGCAAGGTAGTTTGCAACTAGAATCCTAGTGGTTGGTCTAAAGTATAGATATCATCATCATCATCGTAGTAACCGGACACAAGGCCCCTCTAACAATTCAATAATCAAATCAAAGTCGGTCAGTTTTGTAAGATGCATTCACGTGTAAAACAATTTTTTACTGTACCAAACAGGGAGATGTAAAGTACTTTTTACAGTTCTCATTTAACCACAGCCGAATTCTTTTTACGTACTTGTTTTTTCTGTGGTCGAAAGAGAATGGAAGGGGAAGAAAAAAGCCATGAGTACTGAGAGAAGCTGAAAAAAGCAGTTGCAGCACTGCAGCAGCCATAACCAGAGAAGCTGTGGATGAAGGAATGAATGAATGTGGTACAGTAGTCAAGATTGATGCAGTGACTGGCCTTTTCTTTTAATCTTAGTCTAATCCATCTATATCGAGTTGGATTTAGCGAGATCTTTTTACAACTGTTGGGAAAATCGGGATAATACAAAAGACAACAACCTAGGAGAGTGACCTTACAGTCACATTCTATACTGTTCATCCATATTTTGAAACTACAAAACTAACCTTACTTACTATTATTTTTAGTAGGCCTGAGCCAGAGGATATTATCTCTTCACTAGAGTCCTCAAAACATCCTTTAAACTCTTTGCACCGGCCACCTGCAAGAATATGCAGGAGGCTAATCTGCAAAACAATCAATTCCAAGCCAGTTTAAATGTCTTACAGGTAGAGGTCCCGATCATGCTTGTTAGGCGCCTTTCATGCAACAAGAGAAAAGGTGAATCCTAGCTCAGAGGTCGTAAACTTAAAGATCCTATGGTCGTAACCTGAAAGAGTTAAGACTATGGTCTTCCTCATCCATGGACAACTGAGTTCAAGCATTTAGGATTCATGATTCGGAGTTCAGGGTTCACCATAGGCCAAGTCAATCCAATGTAGTTAATATCGGATATCGGTTCATCTCGACCGGAACCGATACACTGGTACGATTTTATATCGGGGATATTATCGTTGAAATATCGGTATAATATCGTTTCTAGATTTAGAGACTATAATTTTATAATAAACATTTTTTCCACACATTTTCGGATAAGATATAATAGATAACATCAATTTTATCAAAAAAACAAAAGAGTAACTTTAGTAACTTGCTTCGAGAGCTACATGCACCTCTACTACCACCTGGAAGACTTTCTTCGCCAAAATTAACCTTAAACTTTATAGAAAACGACCAATACCGTCTCATATCGGGAAATGTAGGAAAATTTCGTATCGACCGATACGACCGATATTTGACCGAAACGGCCGATATTCGACCAATACGGCCGATATTATTGGGCGAATATCGTATCCCCGATATCCTTCTTATCGTATCGTTCTGGACCGATATCCGAAATATCCCCGATATATCGGCCGATACGGTCGATATTGACTACATTGAGTCAATCACCTCTTTTATTCGGGGACAATAATGATACTCTATAAGTCGTCTCTATTATTGTTAAAAATGAGAAACAATATCCTACTTTCACCTTTCAAGAGTGTAAACCGAAACAGTGATATTTCGTTTTCATTTTCATTTACACACTCACTAGTTCCTTTTGGGTTCATGTTGTCTATTGTCACTTTGCGGTGCAATATATTTCATGTCTTTATCTCCGGATTTCCACTTTGTCTTTCTTTTGTCTCCATCAACCACCCATATATATATGTATACCACGTATAATGTATTATTATTAAATGACCTGTGTCTTTTTATCATAAGTTCCAAAGACCATAAAGTGTTGGTACCACAAGTCTGCTCCTCTTTTTCCAGCCTTATTTTGGAATTGACCAAGTAAAAATAATATCAACCGGAAATATGTAAAATTCGGGTAACTGCAATGTCAGATTCCGGTAAAAAAAACCAGAGTTTTTTACTAGTTATAGAGCTAGTACAACAGTATAAAGTACTGGAGCAGCTGCAGCGCAGTAAGGGTAACAGTAGCTCACACAGGTAACAGTGCACATGCAAGTGGCAAAGGTAAAAGCCTGGTACATACGGCTGCAACTCGAGGGTGTGGTGGAAAGACGAGGGAATAGATGAGCTTGTGAGCTGTTTGTTGTGTTTTCTTTTATTTTGTTTTGAGTGTATTGAATGCACAGCGACAGCCACCTGAATCATATCCATGTCTTTTTTATTTCCTTGTTCTTTTTATTCAAACAAGTATGAAGATAAGGAACATTCAAATTTTTACCAAATACTAAGATTTTTTGAAATCTTTTGAACAACATGGTCAACTGGCATAGACAGTTACTTTACAGTTTAGAAAAAATCATGAGGTTGATTTTTAACTTGTAATGTCGCTACCAGGAAGCTGCAGCGTAGTAAGTTTTTAGCAACCTTCTTTGCAAATGTGATCCCACCAAGTTAGCCAAGGATTTTTGTTTATCGAGTGATGGAAGTAAGATTGACAAAACGCAGATGCATAGCACAGTAGAATGGGATACGATTTAAATTTCAAGATGGTATAGTTTTTATTTATTTTTCCTTGCTAAAAAGACCTTTTAAAAGAAAAGAAATCTGAAACTAGTAATGAGAATCTGAGCACCATCCAACCGCCTCCCAATTCCGTAATCAGAATCTCCTTATCAATACGTAAGATCAAAACAACCCTTAATACTGTGAAAGTGTTCTATATTTTCTGCAGAATTTGAGTGTTAACAAGTTTCGAACTCATATTATTGATACGTGCAGCTACTAAGGTTCTCTGATTTCAAATTGAGTCATCAGTCATTTGTTAAAAAATCTTACAGTAATTAGCTAGTATTAAATTAAAGACAAATAAAATCTGGTGGTTCCGTGGTTGTATAACTTTGAACCTTTTTCATTTTATGGAAACATTTGCGGTTCCATAAGGAGCAAAAAAAAGTGATCAAATCATAGAAGTGCCATTTTAAGTCAAAAAGTCAAGTCAACAAATGTCGTTGAAACTATAAAGTTAGAACTGTTGTCCATTAATATAAACCATACAGAATTCATGTACCGCCACAACCACCGAATCAGGTTAAGCCACCACATTTATATTTCACAGCTTTAAACGAAGATCGTGTGTGCTGCCAACGTATGCCTACTGCCTAGCCGTTCTGTTGTAGTAAAATCAGCGTACAATTTAGTCTCGGTCAGGCTGCTTGTCCCCTGACTTTGTTGGCCTTTGCGTGTTGGAATTGTCCAAAATTTGCCATTCATACATCTTTTTAGTGAAATTTTCAGGCACCTTTTGTTTTCTTAAACATTCGTTTTTCTAAAAGTAGATCACAAAAGATTTTTGATGATTCACATACTTCCTAGAGTATAATAGATGTTCGATATTTCAACGACTTCAACGTTTTGAAAAATGTTGTGTTTTCTTTACAAATTCGAATGAAATGGTCGTCTACACGAAAATTCGTTCTTTTTTATGATTATGATTAGGACTGCACAAAACCGATTCAACCTATCAACCCAATCCACACCGATCCTGAAATTACTCGCATCCGACCCAACCCACTTAGAAGCGGGTCGATTATGGGTCACAACATCAAAATCCATCGTATGGTGGGTCGATTGTGGGTGACAGCTTCCCTCACCCGACCCAACCCAACTCATCCATCCACCTAAATATTTCTAAGTTAATTCTAACCCTTAGATTACCTATCCTAAATGAACCACAACCGTTGAAGTAATGATATACAATGCTTATAAATGCTTTGTTGGCTGTAAGAGTCAGCTTATGATGTTAATTTTCTACACTTTTGTAAACACTTTTAAGTAACTTCTTATGATGTTAATTGTCTACACATGACTTGGGGTTAGCTTTTTGATAAAAGTTATTACATCCAATCTGTAAGAGTCTTTTCTTTTTTTTGAAAGTTAAATAGATTAAAAGAGCAAAAAGTTCACATAGAGTTACTCAATTTGTAAGAGTCTTTAGTTATTTGTATACAGATATGTTTAACAGTAAAACTGTTAGTCTGTAATTGTAATGTAATGTTCATTGTATTTTACTGTGGGTAACCCACTACTCACTCGATCCAACCCGTCGTAATGTGGGTCGGATGAAAACCTACTCATTGTAATGTTGGGTCGGTTGCGGATGACAACTTCTGTTACTCACCATCAGTGGGTTGGCTGGCGGGTGAAGCCAAAACCGACCCAATCCAACTCATATGCACCCCTAATTATGATGGGAAAAATGGAGACTAATAGCGGGTTTTGGTATTAGAGGCAGAAATTAGAAACAAAATTATTAAACTTCATTGAAAATTGAATTTTTTGATTTTAGAAACCGTTTTAAAATTTTGTACTCAAATTAATTCTTGTTTATTTACTTCCACAAGTCAATACCTACTTCTAAATGTATATCCAAACATATTATAAATAGCCACTTCCACGTTAGAGAAAAGCTACAAAACATAAGGGTCAACATGCCCACATAGCAGAGCAACGAAATAATGAAAAATTCCCCACACTTTAGCTAGACAAAGAAAGAAAAAACATTCCCCTCATTTTCATGGTGACGAGTTTTGAACTCTAGTTAGTGACATCATCATCCGAAAACTTTACCACTGTGTTAAGGATTAATCACGTGATATGAAAATTCTGAATGCCAACTTTCTTGAAAAAAATTGAAAATGCGGATGTGAAGTATGGTGTGAATGGCACTGGTTTCTCACGGTTACCTTAAATGTGAAAACCAAGAGGCTTAGTTTCCCAAACCTAACCCCCTTGCTTGACCTTCATCATCATCTTCACTTATTCGGTTTAGGGGTCTAACATGGATACACCTAAGAGGATTCTGTGAACGTTCTTGATCTTGTCTCCGCGTGCAAAGGCCTCCACTTACTTCTCCAGGCCCATTTCACTTTCTGTGGTCCCCCATTACCAAACTAAAAACTCAAACAGGGGCGCCCACTCTACGGCCACTGGACCCTTTTGAAAGAAATATTTAAGAAAAGAATTAGTCAAGATTGCGAAATTTGTGAGTTTAATGTTCAAAACCCTCCATCATTTTGTACTTGCCGCCGTTGAAATATAACACCAGTCCTATTTTATCGGATTATACACTCCGACAGCTGAAATCCTAAACACCAGAAGATATTATAATTACCTGTTAGTCTATTAAGTTTATCATAGAAAAAATTTGACCAGTAAAAATGAATGGATCATAATTTTTTTTTACTGCAGTATACTCGAAGAGATGATCATATAAGTGGCCGATAAAACTGCAACACGTGGAACGGGTTGTAGGTTGGAACGTCATCTTTAGGTGCTGGAAAGCTTGAATAAATGAATGCATCTAATGGTAGGGGCCAAGTGCATATATATGATGTAGATTCATTAGATACTGTACCCAGATTTTTTCCATTTAAACCCGACAAAGAGAGTGATGGGTAGAAGAAGAAGATCTCAGTAGTAGTGATGGCTGCGATGATGCAGCGCCATATAGTAGTATCTCATTCATATCTCAAGGAATGGTGACCCCTTTTATGTCTCATTCTCTTCACATGACTCTTCTGCTGTTTTAATTACTTTGTTACTATTTCTATGTATGTTTTCACACTTCACAGTGAGTACATGTGTGGTGGTTTCCTTTCAGTTACTGTTACTATTGCAACTAGATGCGGGGAACCCTTGGCCCATACTAATTCAGCACAACGTGATTAAAATGTGGAAAATTATGTGTACTTGTTGACCATAACAGTTTCAGAAGAGGATTTGTATGTTGTTTATTACATCTAACTCCTTGATCATTTTTCAAAAATTGATTGATAAGTACATATTACATCCAATTATTTGGGTTAAACGGACCTACAGAAAGACAGATCACCGCTATAGGGTTAGACTAGTCTCTATAGGATTATCCCATGAAGACTTAATTTTGAGAGGATGTTAATTAAATGAGACCCAACCACTACTACTACTGTCGATTTGACAAACTCGGTCTAGGTGTAGGGCATGGCTAACTTTAGCTGGCTAGGTACGTTGGAGCCGTACCGTACCAAATGAGAGACTAATGAGGCATGCTTGATTCATTGCCTAGCTAGCTATACGTGTATGCATGCAACTTGCCGTCCTGATGGATTATTTCTCACGGGTATGATCATGTTGCCCATAATACATCGTACTTGTGATTGTGAACCATATTTATGTACTAAATCTCATGAACCTTGCGTGGAATAAGCTACTTGTAACCAAATTACCCATGGATCAGCTCCAAACCCATACGCAACTGCAAATTCGGACATTAGTTCGTAGACATGACTGTTAGATTTTCAAATTTTAGTTTAGCAACCAAGAACAGTGTCTAGTAGTCAGTCTGAGAATTCGGAAGCAAAAAAACCATCTGAATATATCCCAAAGCCCACCGGGCAGTGTCATTCACCACCAAGATTCAAAGAAATTCCAGAAGTGTTAAATTTTTCAGGCATGTGTAGCACGATTCTTCTTATATTTACTGAGCAGCTGATCAAGTCCATATTCTTTACCATGGTAAAATGATTAAAGGGTAGTCAAGATTCCAAGATCATCAGACTATTCTTCATTAAATTGTATTATGGGCCGGACCTGACAAGGCCTAGATAGGAATTTGCAGTGTAGTACCGGTACGAACCCAACTGTTAGTTTTCTGAAAGTGAAAACACCAAATTAAACCTTTTGGTTAGAATTGGAAATGGAATGAATATCACGCGGAATTACCGAACATCTTGTCTGCAGTGCACCTAAAGAAAAAAAAAATTGCGTGTACCTTGTAGGCCCATTCTGAAGCAAATACGATTGCAGGTCAAAATAGTGCAGCTCATTGGTTGCAGTACATCGACATTTGGGTTCTTACATACTGCAGCTCATTGTTGCTTTGGCCAGTCTAAACCAGCTGTTCGTATAAGTCTTTTAGTGTACCAATTTCTGATCATATTGTCTTATCACCATGTACTATGGTCGTGATTTGATATCATATTGGTCCGTCCACAGTCATTTCGACTTTCAGGCTCTCATTTTTTTCATTTTCAATCTGAATACAATCTCAGTCGTTGATAGAGGTGCAACCAGAAATGGGGTCAGTTGAATTCACTTGCAAAATAATTTCCAAATCCTTCTAGCCTCAACTCTAAACTTGTATTTTTATTCTCGGAATGTTAACTCCGCCACTGAATTTCTCAGCTACTTCTTTTGAAAGTGAGGATATCTTCCTATGGGAATTTCAGTAGAGTTGTTTCAGAACTAGATCCATGTGGTGTTTTGACCTATAGAGTTCCTTGACAAGCCAGGAGCTGAAGACTTTCCAAGACAGAAAAAATATCAAAATGTCATTGCTTCCTCTTGAACAATTATTAAAGCATTCCCAGTTTGATCAACCGGTTACTAAACCCGTTTGGGTACTAGAAAAAAGAGCCATAAACAAAATGTTTTTTGTACAGTTACTTTTTTTTTGCTTCCACTTAAACAATTTTTTTTTTTTTTTGCTTCACGTAATAATTCTGAAATTGTGATACAAACTAACTTCTGTATTTTTTGCTTTCAAAATTCACAGAACAATACAATATGTTGAGTGTTGTAGGGCCTTGAGCCCATATATGTGGGCTCATACAAAAGTCTATTAATTTTCCTTTTGAGTCTTTTGATTTTTGCTTTCTCCAATATATAACGGATACTATGCACTACCATGGAATAACTATAAATAAGAAACTCTTCTCTTTCTCCGTCTCGTTACCATTCTCTGCATTTCCAATGCGTTATTAGCACGACTCTACCACTTTGTGCAATTTTCTTTTTTAGTTTTATCATTCGATATCAATCATGGATTCCTTCTGTTGATGGTGGTTTTTAGTTTAGGGTTAAAATTGTAAAACCTTGCATCTGATGTGACATCACTCTGCAACGAAACAGAGCCATGAGTCTCCGCTAACATATTTATTGAGCCATTCAATATATTTACATGAAATTTATCCAGACTAGCGCATGTAGCAACCATCCAACGTTCTGTAAATTTCGGCGCCTTGCATCATTCACTTAATATAAGTTTCTTTGCATGCTTTCTATGCTATGTTCCCCAGCTGAACCCTTAACATTGATATGGCATGACAATTTGTGTTCACTCGCAGCAGAGTAGCACGAATTTCCAAATATCAAGGATAAGGTCTTTGCATAAGGTATTCAATCAGAAAGCATGCTGCTCTCTGGCTATGAACTTCTAGAACTCTGTGTCAACACATAGAATTCAATCAATTACTTTTACGCCTTGCGCAGTATACCAGACCTTGCTTGTCGAAAATAAGCCTACACAAACTAGGTAATTAATCCGCCATGGATTAGAAGGTGCAAAACTTTGCCCAGAATCAGGAAACAGGGAGCCGCAGCAGCAAAGGGAGGCGTGTCCATGCCTTAAGCCAGCTGGCGCCACTTGTCATTGGCCACGCCCCCATCCTAAACCGGCCCTACTTCCCTCGACCAATCAGGTCGCCTTAAAGCCTCCACGCTCACGCCAGTTGTGGCTGGGACTATACCTGCCGGCCCCAGTTTCCATCGACCAATCAGGTCGCTCTAAAACCACCACACTCACGCTGGAAGTGTGGCCACACCGTGTTTAGTTGGCCTTCCCTTTTTTCGACCAATCAGGTTGCTCTAAACCTGCCACAGCTTTAAAAGAGGTGTCAAGATGACGCCATACCATGTTGGCTTCCCAAAACCGCGCCAACATACTAACGGCATGCCAAATATGCCATTTACCGCGTCAACATGCTAACGACGTGCCAAACCTGTCAAAACGCGCCAACGCCATGATAAGCTCAAATTAGGGTTTTCTAGTCAGAAGCACGACCCTGCATTAACCAAAACCCTAATTTTCGCAACACAAATTATGCCACTTCGGACCCACAACATGCCACGAGTCGTGTGGGGACCAGGAAGCCCTAGGAATGGCGCCATATCATAGCCACCCACGACAATCCTTACTCATGTGGCCGTTTCCACACTACGGCCTTGCCATAGTTCCTTTGGCATAGATATGGCATCGTTTGCACAAAAAGTGTCGCCATGCCGCGCCCGCATGCCACACGCACCTATTAGGGTTTCGACATGCCAAACCCTAGTTTAGGAAAATTTGCTACGCCAACCAAGCCAAGTAACGTTTCCCAGAGCGTTGGGATTGATGTGGCAACAGGGCCAATGTTGCCACACCACATCTGGGTCTAACACCGATGTGCCAAAGTCTAGCAGCCATGGATACGCCAGGTGCTACTTCGTGCCACTGGCATGTGCTAACTATGCCAGCCACGCCACCATGTCACAGTCATGGCGCACGTGCTAAATAGAGTTGCGATACGCCAAACCCTAATTTAGCTAAAAGTTGCCATGCCAACTGGGTCTAGTGGCCCTCCTGAGATCTCAAGATTAACTTAGCAACAATGCCAATTTTGCCAGAAGCCATATTTGGGTCTAACACCAATATGCCAAAACAGCTGCCGCGGCTACGCCACTGGCATGCCGCGATGCCATAACTCCGTCAGGCGCAACTATGTCAATGGCGCCACTTCGCTATGCAATCTCAGCCATCCAAGTTCGCCACCAAACTGACAGACTTGTGGCAAGTTTCAGGCGACCAGTTGCCTAAATCTAGTGGTCATGGCTACGCCAGGCTCCACTTGCATCACCGTTCCACTGGCATGCACGAGCCATGCCAGCCATGCCACATTACCACTAGCGTACACCAAAACACCACCGCGCCATTATCAGGCGCCAACACAAGTTAGCCATAATCAACGACTACCCTCCTTCATGAGATGCAATCTCAGCCATCGAAGTTCACCACTGAACTGACAAACCTGTGGAAAGTTTTAGGCGACCAGCCAAAACGAGCCTAATAGCATTGCATGTTATTTTCCTGCGGTAAGTCCCTTGACTTTGACTTTCCACACGTAGCAAAGTGCTACATGTTTTCCACGAAAACACTCGAGAATATAACATGTCACAAACTGGGGGATGCTCATCAGGGTATTGGTCTGGCGGTTTACAGCGTGCGGCGTGCAATGCGCCTGTTACAAGAAAGTATCATGAAGCAGGACAATTAATGATGGTAAAAAGTAACAGTGTAAATGAATTCACCTCCTTCATCATGGAAGAATAATGACTGACGGTTACACGTTACTCTATTCTTCCACCACTCAATCGTTTCCACTTTATACGAGACCAGGGTACGTTTCAATATGACTTGTATAAATAGGCTTCACCTATTTCACCAAAAAATAAGTTTTTGGTCGGCAACAACACAATATCTAGAAATCACCTGATGGGTTTCCATTCTGCTAGCCAGTTCTACTTTTAGATACGAGTCATAAGAAACCACATCTTCAGAATCAATTATTCTGGTCTCAACACTCTCTTCGCCTCCCTCCCTAAGACCAACCCTTATCCTTCACTTTGTGACCGAAGCAAGCCTGGAATGGCCATTTCTTGGTTTAGGCCAGGATTGTACAGATTGATCTCTCGAATCAAAAGTACTCCCGTGCAGTGCATTGTTTAGGATTTAGATTCGTTTCTCATACACACACCCAAAGTTACCAAAATCAGCGGAAACGGTTTTCACCCACAAACAATTGGCGACCACAGTGGGAGGTTAAGTCTCTCAGTTGCAACTCTAATTTCCAGAAGATGGTCGGTCTTAGAACTGATCCCATGATCCCAAATTCCACTCAGACTCCGACGAATGGTGATGTCTCTTCTCCCAGCACGACGCCTAATGGCGCAGCCAATGAAGAAATTCCAAGGTTGGCCGAATTGGCACGGGTTCAGGAGATCCACACAAGGAACATGAACCTGATGAAGGAGACGATAAACCACATACTCAACTTCCTTATCAAATTTACGTCAGATTTGAGTGGTTCACCCGCCCCGGAAATTCCAGCACTGGGGACTGACGTCCCGGATGATTGTTCTCAGGTCAACAGCTTCACCCGCCCAGGAAGCAGCCGAGTTGGTGGAAAGTTTACTTGAACTTCTGCACCTTTCAAAGGACCAGCGAGCGGAGACATTTACTGCGATTAATCAAATAACCCTAGACGCGTGTTTGGTTCCTTTACGCTCGGAGACTCCAAGAATATCAGAGTTATCCATCAACAATGTTACATTTACTGAAGAAGACATCATGGCAGAAGAAGGACATAACCGGGACCTACACATCACTGCTTGCATCAAGGATTCAGAGTTCAAAAGGGCCCTCATCGACACGGGGGCGTCCTCCAATGTTATTACTCTCAGAACGCTCAGAACAACTAAGGTGCGGCTAAGCAAAATTATATGGCAGCCTACCATGATGACGGATTTCGAAGGCAACCAAACCAGCACATATGGATACATCAACCTGAATCTGTCGGTGGGACCAATCCAGTCGAAGGTAAAGTTCGAGGTAATCGAAAAGGAGCCAGACTATCACATGATACTGGGAAGACCGTGTCTCCACGATAACAGGGTCGTTCCTTCAACATATCACCAGTTCCTAAAGACCATGTTGAATGAAGAAGTTATTCGCATTCCCGCGTCATCATCTCCTTATGCACCAATCTGTGGTATGGAGATGTTCGAACCGAAAGAAAATTCGCGGGACTCGTTAGGCAAATTTGGCTGCATTCCACTCCCGACATGGACATCAATCGAAGAAGAGGACAGGCTTGCATCGCTGCACAAAGAGACCCAATCTCGTGCCATCCATCCAAAAGAAAAGCACCCCAATTTCCCCTTACCGAACAGAAGTATGGCTCATACTCATACCAAGCGGGAGAGGGATTTTATTGCAAGTCGTGACGAAAAAGGGAAAACCGTATATCGGCGCCGCTGTTAGCAATTAGCAGCGGAGACTACCACCTAGTCTCTCCTCCCAATGGAATGCAATCACAACAACGAGCCACAAGAGGAGGTGTCGGATGCACCACGATAACTGCAGGACGGAACCAACTTCACCACAAATGAACTCGAAGTTGTCAACATCGGAAATGAGGAATATCCATGGACTGTCTCCATCAGCTCAACTCTATGTGCTGACAAACGTGCAAAACTGGTGGACCTTCTTAAGGAATATCAAGATGTATTCGCATGGACGTACAAAGAAATGCCTGGGTCGGATGAGAAACTGGTCACTCATCATCTACATATAATACCCGGATCCAAACCAGTCAAACAATCTCCGAGATAGTATAGACACGATGTGGAAGAACATATCAAGACGAAATTTCAAAAATTACTAGCCGCTGGTTTCATCAAATCCATTCACCATCCCACATGGTTGTCCAATGTGGTTCCAGTAAAGAAGAAGAGCGACCAAATCAGATGCTGTGTTGATTTTAGGGATCTGAACAAATGCTTCCCCAAGGATGATTTTCCTCTTCCTAACATTGATATGCTGGTAGACGCCACCAGTGGTCACGGCATATTCTCTTTCATGGACGGGTACAACGCCTACAATCAAATAAAGATGTATGAGCACGACGCAAATAAGACAGCTTTTCGAACTCCTCTAGGAAATTTTACTATACCGTGATGCCTTTCGGTTTGAAAAATGCTGGCGCAACCTACCAACGCGCCATGACCGCAATTTTCCATGATATGATGCATAAGCAAGTTGAAGACTACGTGGATGACATAATGGTTAAATCAAAAACCCGGGCGGACCATACAAAGGTTCTGCGACAGGTGTTTGAAAGGTGTCGTGGATACAAAATAAAGATGAATCCTTTGAAGTGTGCCTTTGGCGTCTCTTCGGGCCAGTTTATAGGTTTCTAGGTGACCGCCGAGGGAATCATAGTCGACCCATCCAAAACCCAAGCCATCCTCACGATGCCACCTCCAAAAATTGTGAAAGAACTCCAGAGCTTCATGGGTAAGGTAAACTACATCCGACGTTTTATACCGGGTTTAGCTCAGCTTGTTGCTTCATTCCCCCCCTTGCTGAAGAAAGGGGAAAGTTTTATTTGGACAACGCTACAACAATAGGCTTTTCAGAATATTCAACAGATACTGTCATCCCCAGCCGTCATGAAATCTCATGTACAAGGAAGACCGTTGTGTCTCTACACTGCTTTTAGTGATACTGCTGGCGGAGCTCTTCTCGCCCAAGAAGATGATGAAGGAATTGATCACCCTATATACTACTTCAGTCGGACTTTGAGGGATGCTGAACTCAGATACCCTAAGGCAGAAAAAGCATGCCTAGCTCTGATTCACTCCATTCAGAAGTTTAGGCATTATCTGCTCCCAAACAAAATGGTATTGATATCTAAGTCTGATCCCGTGAAGTTCTTGCTTTCAAAACTGGCCCTGATAGGAAGGTCAGCCAAATGGCTCATCCAAATTTCAGAGCTTGATATAACGTGTGCTTCCCCAAGAGCTATCAAAGGGAAAGCGGTCGCAGATTTACTAGCAGCTTTCCCAGGAGAGGGTACCACATCACTGCACAAAGACCTTCCTGGAGAATTTCCGGAAATCTCTTTTGTCAAAGAAGAAGCGTGGCTTCTATTTTTTGATGGCTCCTCCACCCCTACCAATAATACGGGAGGAGCGGGTGTGGCTCTAGTATCCCCAACCGGTGAAGTTTTCTCGCATTCCTTCAAGCTATACTTTCGTTGCACCAATAATTCAGCAGAATATGAAGCCTTTCTCATAGGATTGTCATTAGCCAAGTAAGATGGAGCCACGCGTCTGGAAATAAGGAGAGATTCTAAATTACTGGTTAACCAGATGAATGGTGTATACGCACTGAAAGAGGCGACACTGGCCCAATATAGATCCGAGGCGCAAAAGCTGCTAAATTACTTCGCTGATGCAACCATAACACATGTTGGTCGTAGCAACAACAAACATACTGATTGCCTTTCCACATTAGCATAGAAGCTGCAGTTCGAAGGTTTGGAAGAAACCCTAACGGTGAAAAGGCAGACCATGGCATCAACATGGCTTTCACAATCTAAGGAGACTGAAACCAGCGACTGGAGAACACCGATTATTCAAGAACTTAATAGCTCGCTTTCCTAAGGAAAGGTCAGTCTCAAAACCTTACAAAACTTCTTCATGCTTCACGGGATGTTATACCACTGGAACCCAGATGGTTCCCTGTCAAGATGCCTCGGAGATGAAGAGGCACAACAGCAGCTTAATCATATTTATAGTGAAATTTGCGGGCAAACGTTGGTGGTAACACTTTATCGTCGTCTGCAACGCCTTGGCTACTGGCAGAAATGGAGGCTCAATCTCGATTGCTCAAAGTATCTTGCTCCAATTGCCAAGCACCGCTGCATCAATTGGAAGTTTTCAATGTTGACCACGCTAGGGACTGGCAAAAGCCGTACATCAGTTATCTTCGCGACGGCATACTCCCTACCAGCAAGAAAGACGCAACTAAGGTGAAGCAAAGATCCAAGAGATCCATACTCCATGAAGGAATCCTGTATCGAAAAAGTTTTGGAGGAGATTTATTACGATGCCTGGGAGAGGCAGAAATCCCAATAATACTGAAAGAAATGCACGAAGGAGAGCACCAAGGAAAAAAAAGTTGTTTCTCCAAATACACGAGCGGTACTACTGGACGACCATGGAGGATGATGCGACTGCTTTTTTTCAAAGATGCCACAAATGTCAAATCCATGGAAATTTTGTCCACGCGCCCTCTACTCCCCTGCTTTCGGTAAGCAGTCCGTGGCCGTTTTATAGCTGGGGACTCGACATCATTGGGAAGATCAACCCGCCATCGTCGAAGCAGCATGAGTATATAATAACCGCAATGGAGTATTTTACCAAATGGGTCGAATCCATCCCTCTACGAGGGACCACTGGAGCCACAATTGCAGCGTTCATTAAGGAATATATCATTTGTCGTTTCGGCGTGCCTAAACACATCATCGCCGACAACGACACTCCTTTCGCCAACAAGCAAGTACGGGAGTTACTTGAAGAATATGGAATTAAGCAAGTCTTCTCCACCATTTACTACCCCTAAGGGAATGGGCAGGACGAAAGCACCAACAAGACTCTAATTTTAATCCTCAGCCGGACAGTGCACGATAATCCTCGGACATGGCACGGACAACTGCCAATGGCGCTTTGGGCATATCGGACGTCTCCAAGGAGCTCTACTGGAGCCTCTCCCTATTCCCTCGTCTACGGCGCAGACGCCATTCTCCCAGCGGAAATTAAAATCCCATCGGCTAGGATTGCCGAGGAAAGTGGAGTCCAATGGAATGAAGTCGAAGCATCGATGTCAGGGTAGCGGAGCTGGAAACTTTGGATTCCAGAAGAGCTAAAGCGGAAGATCACGCGCAAGCATACAGAAATAGAATTTCCCGAGCATATGACAAAGCTGTGAAACCTCGAGTTTTTCAAGTAGGGGATCTAGTGTTGAAGACCGCCAAAAGTCTAGGGCTGAGATCAGTTCATATATATATTGACACTCTCTACCTGGGCAACACATCCAACAAGACATGTCCACGCCAAAATTCTCCCCAAAATGGGAAGGGCCTTATGTGGTCACCAAAGCGTATAACAATGGATACTACAAGGTCATCAAGGAAGATGGAGGCAAATTGGAAAAAATCATCAATGGAAAATGGCTCAAGGCATACTACGCCTAACCATTACCCCACCCCTCGCCATCTCTTAGCACAGCTAGCCAGGCATTTATCCGTTTCCTTCACATCCCAGTTATCAAATTTCATTCAGTCAAAACACATTAATGAAAATTATCTTATTTCTCCAAAACCAATACACAAAAAAAAAAATAAAAAAAATCGAGACCCAGAAGTAAAACTAGACGTCTCACAACTACATGACTCAGAAAATCCCATCCAATAGATTGTAGTTCCTTGAAAGCATCATCTTCAACCTGTTTTGATATCTTTCAGTCCTACTCTTCAAGTTCTGGATTGCCTTTTCCACCTTTTGGGATTCCACGGTCAGAGATTTATCCTCTTACAAAATGGCATTTGTGGCAGGAACGACGTTGGCAAGGATATCGGATCTATCAACCTTTACAATGTCAAGGCGATGCCGCAGCCAACTTATGTTAAACTCAAGGGATTCACAGGTAGACACCATGTTTTCCCACTTTTCAATAGTTGATTCCGTGACGTCGCGGATGGATGTTCCTTCCATTTCAACAATCATAGGGAGGACACAGTTCACCGTGGTAACCAAAGCAGACGGACAATCCTTCACCACGTACCTGGTGGCAATATGGCCATATCTTATCCATATTTTCGTGTACAGAGTCACGAATTCCTTTCGCACTAGGAATTTACCAATGTTTCGGTAGCTAGAAGATAAACACCTCATGCGAATTTCGAATGACAAACCTGCATTGGGATATTCATGGCAAGAGATACCCAAATCAGTATTTTCCAGATCTGCAGCGGTTGGTGTGCTCGGATTCGAAGAAAGGGGGGTGGTCAGATCATCATCATCGACAACAGTCACGCATGTTCCAGATGAATATCTCTGCACAAAAGAAACTCTCTCTTTATCATTCGCTGGTGGTAACAAACAAATATCTATTGGTCAATAAAAACGTGCCGGTATGATCTTCTTAACTCGGATGACCCGGACGGGGGAGTTGTCGCCAGAATCAGGTATTTTTCCACATTGAGAAAAGAAGAGAGAAGGAATGTTATGGGAAAAGAAGATTCATCATTTCGAAAATTAAGAGATGGTTAAAGACATACTCTGGGTACAAGCCGCCTGCGTTTGACTGAAGAATCTAGCTGACTCGAAGATGATTCGCTTCCGCTCGACATGATGAAGGAAATATGGATTCAACAGAGAAAGTCTTTTATTTGAACTAAAAAGGACAACCTAATTGCAGCAGCATATATACTGTAGAAACCCTAAATAGAAACGGATGCTGAGCAAACATAATGAGTTTACATGATGGCCGAAAAATTATACTCAACCAGATGAAGTCTCTTGTCGAAACTCTAATGAGGATTGGGAGAAAACGGTCAGATAGCCAAAGGAGCGCCACCTTCAACGCTCGAAGCAGCGCCATGACTCCAGCACTCCGTGATCAAAGCCGTGTTATCTCCGTTCATCCTGTGACCTAGCCAGCTTCATCCTCACTATTTGGTATCCAAAGTTCTAAGTGTTGTTCCCACCATTCCGCGGACTGAAGCCAGTTTCCATCGCTCCATGGAGTGAAACCAGACACCCTTCTCCTTTCCATAGCCAGCAGCGCTACTGATCTCCACCAGCCAAGGAAGCGCCATCTTGGCCGTTCAAAGCAGCGCCATCCACCATTTCACGAAAAAAAGCCAGTCGTGCCATCCTTGCTTCTTCGCGGATCTAGCCAGCAGCACCATTCCATGGATGTAGCCAAGCAAGCAGTGCCATCCATCATTCAAAGACAACAACGCCATCTACCTTTCCTAACCGGCCAGCGCCAATTCCGCGGACCAAGTTGCAGTGCCATCTCTGCAGGTCAGTAGCCAAAGTTGCAGCGTTGATGCCAACACCCCATGGCCAAGCAGAATTTATGCAAAGCCGCCATCACGGATTCCTCATCCCTTCTTCCAAAGGTTAGTCGAATTTCATTGGCAATCTCTTCACATCTTGCCCTTTCGATTTAACTCTTGTCTGTCACCATCTCATGCTTACCCCGCAACAATTCCACTGTTACGCGCTAAGCAGGGGACTTAATATTGATGGTGGTTTTTAGCTTAGGGGTTAAAATTGTAAAACCTTGCATCTGATGTGACGTAACTCTGCGAAAACACAGAGCCATGAGTGTTAACCTCTTCGCTGATATATTTATTGAGCCATTCAATATATTTACATGAAATTTATCCAGACTAGCGCATGTAGCAACCATCCAACGTTCTGTAAATTTTGGCGCCTTGCCTATATTCACTTAATATAAGTTTCTTTGAATGCTTTCTATGCTATGTTCCCAAGCTGAACCCTTAACGTTGATATGTCATGACAATTTGTGTTCACTCGCAGCAGAGTAGCACGAATTTCCAAATATCAAGGATAAGGTCTTTGCATAAGGTATTCAATCAGAAAGCATGCTGCTCTATGGATATGAGCTTAAAGAACTTTGTGTCAACACATAGAATTCAATCAATTACTTTTACTCCTTACGCAATATACAAGACCTTGCTTGTCGAAAATAATCTTAGGAAAACTAGGTAATTAATCCTCCATGGATTAGAAGGTGCAAAACCTTGCCCAGAATCAAGAAACAGGGAGCCGCAGCAGCAAACGGAGGCGTGGCCATGCCTTAGTCCAGCTGGCGCCACTTGTGATTGGCCACGCCCCCATCCTAAACTGGCCCTACTTCCCTCGACCAATCAGGTTGCCTTAAAACAGCCACGCTCACACTAGTTGTGGCTGGGCCCACACCTGCCGGTCCCAGTTTCCATCGACCAATCAGGTCACTCTAAAGCCGCCACACTCACGCTGGAAGTGTGGCCACACCATGTGATGAGTGCTAAAAAGTGCATATTTCTATATATTTTTCTTGGCATTTAACTCATCTTTTGTGCATTAATTCTACATTTTATCCCATATTCTGTATTTTCATTGTTTTCAAGAATAAATATTTTTATTAATTAATTTTGCATTTTTAGGTAATAAATAAAGTCTGGATGACTTGCGGAGCAAAAAGAGCAGAAAAGTAGTGAAAAGCCGGGAGAAATCACGCAAGGAAGCCGCGCAGAATGGTGCGCACAACCTCATTTTCTACACACAAAAACGCCTCCGTTCTCAGCCATCATATCAGTTCTCAGAAGCATCCGACGGTCGCTCCCTTGTTGTGCATCGAAGTTTGATATCTCCGCCTTACACTACAGCACCTAACTCCATCTTGAGCCGTCAGTTTCGTTGTATTTTTGCATCCAACGGTCGCTCATGATCTGTCTCAATTTCTCCGTTAGATCCGTTTCAGAAGTTATCATCCCACGGTTTTGCTTTGCGATACATCAAACCTTGCTGATCCCGACACACACTATAACACCTAACCCTATATCCCATCAAACCAAACGCACCCTTCCCCTTTCTCCATCGAACCCATCTTCTCCTCCACCCCGTCACAGAGAACCACCATCACCTTCACCACCAACTCCGCCAACTCCACTGCCTCAATCACCACAACGAACACCATCATCACCCTACCACCCTAAACATCACCTCCACACTTCCCCCAACATCCCATCTCCCTAAATCTAGGTGTTATACCTAACCCACACTCATCTCACTGACCTAGGTGTGGGTTTGATACAACACTTCGATTTAGGGCGTCAAATGGAGCAGAATAGGGAGCAGAAGAAGCAGAGAAGGAGTGGGTCCACTTGATTACCCCATCAAATTAGGTAATTTGAAAAACCTAATTTCACTGTTTTCAAATTGGGGATTTTTTTTGGTATAAACCCTAATTATGTAATTGGGTATAAATTGGGACTGTGGGTGTGTGTGAGAGAATATACCTGGACTAGCCAGTGTGTCATTAGGTTTAGGTTTAGTCTTTCTTTGTTTTCCAATTTGAATTCTTGCTTCACTGTTTAGTTCTTAGGTTGTGTTTAAATTTTAATACCATTAATTCAATTTCATCCTGTGAATGTATTGTTCATGTTATGTTTGTGTTAATTAGCATGTTTGTATTGTTTCTACACATGATCATGTATTTTCCCTGTTTAAACCTCAGAGAAGACAACTGAACCATGATGGTTAGCTATTAGGATGGTTTTTGTTGAACTCAAAATAGCTTAGGCTAGTTAGATTCCTAAAAGCCCAACTGACTTGTGATTAGTGGTGCTGTAAGAAGACCACTAATGCTAGGGGTTAGTGGTGGCTCTAAGGGGTTAAACAGCTACATTAGTTAGTAAGCCACTGCCTAGTTAGTCTGTGATTGGTTGTGCCTTAAACAGACAGCCAATACTAGGGGTTAGCTAAGGCTGTAAGGTTAGTTAACTAACCATATGACAAAAACCTGACCTAGGCAAACTAGCTAGGTGAAGGGAATTCTCATCCATCTCCTTACACTTCCCATCCACAATTTCTTTCCCATGTTCTGTTTTGGTTAAGTTTTTCTTTTTCTTTGCCACTGCCTTTGGCTCACTGCCACTGATTTTTTCTTTGTTTCTTTGGTTCTTTAGTTCACTGCCTGTCACTAGCTCAGACTATCTAGGAAACTTCAATACACCCCAAGTCCCTGTGGAATGATCCCTTGCTTACTTTCTATACTAAAACTTGGCCTTGTATACTTGCAAGAGTTTTTTGTGTGTTTTCTAACCACACCAAGTTTTTGGCGCCGCTGCCGGGGACTTGGCGTTGTGTTTTCAAAGCATTCTTATTTGCTGTTCTTAGTTCATCTAGCCTCACCTGCATATTCATCCTTGCATTGCATACTCATTGCATCTTGCTGTCCTGATTGCATATCATATTTGCATATTAGTCATCTTTACATTCTTGCAGTCAATCTTGCATTACAATTCTTGTTCACTGCCTTGCTGCTGAGCTGCTATTGCTGAACTTGTGGTGCTGAACTTGTGGTGCTGCTATTGCTGCTGAGCTACTTCTCCTGCTGCTGCTCCTGGTCTTGCTGCTGTGCCTCAGCCGTTGCTGCTGTGCAAAAGCAAGCTGCTGCTACCTCCTGCTGGTGCCAGGCCAAATCTGCTGCAACCCTTGCTGCCTGGTGCTAAATTGAGCCATCAAGCCCAACTGGGCCTGCTGAAGTTGCTGCCAAGCTTAACAAGTTGAGCCAAGCCCAACTGGGCCTGAACAAAAACAAAAGCTGCTGCAATTGAACAAGCCCACTTGCTGTTGAACAATTTCGCTGGACTTGCTGTTTGAACTGCAGTAGTGACCCTGCTGCCAAGCTTCTGTTGCTGGGCTGTGCAATAAAGAAACAAAAGCCCAACTGGGCTGTAAGCTGCAGAAGGAGAAGAAATTGAACCAAGCCCAACTGGGCTTTGAGTGTTGAAGCCAAAGCTTAGGATGATCCAAAGCCCAACTGGGCTTTTGCAACCTAACTGAGCAGCTGGGCTGTGCTTAAGCAAGTAAGCCTAAACCCATTAAGAGAACCCAACCTGTGGGCTTCCATTTTTAATTTGTGGGCTTGTAATAATTTTTGTTTTTCTTTATTTTTTATTTGAGCTTGTAATAATTTTTCTTTTTCTTCTTTTTCTTTCTTTTATGGGTTTGTAATTATTATTGTTGTTTTTATTTTCTTTTATGGGTTGTGATAATTTATGCTAGGCTAAGTTTAAAAAAAAAAAAAAAAAAAAAAAAAATTTACTTGCTCCCAGATTTTAAAACCAAATTTTATTTTGCTCCCACATTAAAACCAAAAATTTTTCTTCTTCCTCCTTATCCCGACAAAACCAAAATTCTCCCATAAAAACCAAAAAGTTTTCCGAATCTTTCCCTAAAAACCAAAATTTTTATTTTTCCATCAAAACCAAATTTTTCCAAAAAGTCCAATCCCTTAAAAACCAAATTTTGAGCTTTGTAAACTCTTTACTTAGCCTTTGAGCCCAATCAGTCTAGATCTTGGTCTACAGTTGGGGAATACAACAAATCCCTTAGAGAACTTGCGTGTGGACATACTTCACGTTTATGAACCTCCCATAGACCATGATGTCAATAGTCATAGGAATTATTATGGACATTTTCAAAGTCCCGAGCCTCAATACATGAACCCTAATGACTATTCACACATGCATCATTCGCCACAACGTGAAATGAACATTTTGCTAGTGCCTCACTCACACAATCATCTCTTGTGGATCAATTAGAAGCTCGAATCGCAGCTTTAGAAATGCAATCACATGAGGAATCTGTCACATCTAATTTTCTTAGGCAACCTGAAATCTATGCATGTCCCGCATGTGGTAGTTTAGACCACCCTGTTGAGAATTGTCATATTTTGCATAATTTTAGGCATCTAGAGAAAATCCAAGGTATGAAATGCCCATAAATTGTGAGAATGGTAGTCATTGGGACCATAATCAATCCTTTGAGGGTTGCGATCAATCTTTTATAAACCCTAATGACCATGCACACATGTACCAATCACCACAATTTGAACATGAAGAATTTTGTACTCCCATGAATTTAGACTCCACCACAGAACTTTCAGACTCAGTGAGCAAAACTTCGATAGATCTACATCACGAATTCAGGCATATTTAGATCAGATTTTGCTTCACCTACAAAAGAAGGAAATTCATGAGGAAATGTATGTTGTTCCTAATGAAGTGTCTAGTCCCACTCATGTAAATGATGTTGAATATGAACCTAATTTAGAGGAACAAATCGACTACGACCACCCACCACTTTTAATGAGGACCAATATGCATGCTACCATGATGATGATTATGATGATTATGATGATATGTTAGAAGAACATGAAAATATTGTGGAACATGTTGGTTCAATAACATATGGCTTCTCGCCCTCAACCTTCATGAATGTTGTTCTTTCTAATACTCATTGTAATTCATATGATTTTGATATTGACATGGGATTCGTACAATTATTCTGTGAAGATGAGCATGACATAGGAATAGTTGAATCTTCTGTAGACACTAATATGCATGAAAATATATTTGATGTGTCTGATTCTCTACCTAGGTCACATTGTGATATTTCTCCTGATTTGCCGATGCATGAGAATGAATCTGTTGATGATGTTGATGATTCTAAGTGTGAACTTGCTAAACTGATTGATGATTGTGAGCATGATGTGACATGTGTAGATGATTTAGGAGATTTTGATTTGATTAATAATGACGCGCCTATTCTCCTACATGAGTCACAATCTGTTGGCCTTCCACCCAACCTAGATTTGGTTTGTACCAATATTGTAAAACCAATTTTTCTGAAAATTCCTAATCTAGGCTTGGAACTGTGTGCTTCCCAAGTCCTCTTGGACTATTTTGCTTCTAAATATAATACATTTGAGGAACCACAGTTGGAATTAGCATGTTTGCCCGTCCCTAGCACAGTTCACTTTGAGCTAGACCTTGTACATGATGAACCCCCAAAACTGCGAGATTTTGTTTCCAAAATTTTATCCGTTGAAAAATCCAGGTTTGGGGGTAGCTCATTTTGTTTCACAGTTTCACTTGCGTTTCTATCATATTATTATTGTGTGAAGCTGTTGAAATGTCTACACTTCGTCTTTTGGGTTGATCCTCAACTCTTTAGATTGTTAGTGTATGGTGAAATTTTTGTATATAATCCAGTAGATAAAATTTAAAAAAAAACCCTTTTGTTCCTTTTGTATATATTTTGCTAATCCAATATGATCTCGGCTGAAATATGTTGGATTTTTGCCTTGAATAAACGGAGTTTTAATTCTGCTTTCGCCGAAATCGGGTATTCTCTCTCCTTTTACTCTACTCAGCATGTCCCTTTCCATATGTTGCATTTTAATTCTTTCCATATTTTGAAACATTGAGGACAATGTTTAGTTTAGGTTTGGGGGTATAGAGTAGTACCATGATAATTTGCCATAATTGAAAACGAACTCCTTCTTCTTTTTGAAAAAATTGAAAAATTCCAAAAAAATTGAAAAATCAAAATTCAAAAAAAAAAAAAATTGAAAAAAAAACATAAAAATGGAGCTCATTTACCTTGAAATGTTGACTCTTGTGCAAATATGTATTTTTATTAGGAGTCTTAGTCTAGATATTTAGGCACCCTGATTCTAGCACAATTCACATAGTGATAAGAAATTTGCACGCGCACGATCTACCAATACATGTATGGCCTCGATCTTCAAGGTGTTTGATAGGAAGTTACGATTGCCAATCACTTTAGAATACTGAACGAAACTTGACTAGCTTGTTCTTTGGTTGGTTGGGATAGAAGGTGGAGGTTACATTAAGAAAAACAACCATCGAATTTAACTGGGTGCATCAAAAAGGGCTACCTCTTGCAAAGTGTCATGTAATCTTTTGTTTCCTTTTGTATATATCAAAAGTGTTTCCTTGTTCTAAAAAAAAAAAAAAAAAAAAAAAAAAAAATCAGAAAAAAAAAAAAAATAATCAAGTATTTATCAATTCCATCATCTCTTGTTCCAAAAATAAAAGAGAGTAGTCAATGTAAATAAGAGTCATGTAAAGAGTCATTTTTTTGTTTTATTGTAATAAGCAAGGAAGGGTGTATGCCATTGATGTACAACGCGAGTAATTGTGAAATACCTCCAACTCATTCACAATTCTCGTAAAGTCCGGACAGCTAGCTAGATTTCGACCTCAGTTCTTAGCCTGAGAAACTATCTCTTGGTGATTAGTAGTCATAACTTCAGATCTTTCTTTACACATGTGTAGATACACTTTACACTCTTATCACATGTCTTTTTTTTGTTATCAGTGCTAGGATTGTGCCTTTGATAGCTAGATTGACATCTCCATTTTGCTGTGAGCTAAACTGACTTGCACATGTCACGTTTGATGGAATCTGAGCTTATATTTTGACCTAGAACTTTGTAGGTACGTTCTAAGCAAACCTTCACGAGACTTAACTCGTCAACTAGGGACACTTAGTGGTTTAAAAGGCTTAGTGCATACGCTAAATGCATTCGAGAGACCAGCGACAGTGGTATAGGTAGGATTTCCTTAGTTTTGTTTTACTTGAGGACAAGTAAAATTCAGGTTTGGGGGTATTTGATGAGTGCTAAAAAGTGCATATTTCTATATATTTTTCTTGGCATTTAACTCATCTTTTGTGCATTAATTCTACATTTTATCCCATATTCTGTATTTTCATTGTTTTCAAGAATAAATATTTTTATTAATTAATTTTGCATTTTTAGGTAATAAATAAAGTCTGGATGACTTGCGGAGCAAAAAGAGCAGAAAAGTAGTGAAAAGCCGGGAGAAATCACGCAAGGAAGCCGCGCAGAATGGTGCGCACAACCTCATTTTCTACACACAAAAACGCCTCCGTTCTCAGCCATCAGATCAGTTCTCAGAAGCATCCGACGGTCGCTCCCTTGCTGTGCATCGAAGTTTGATATCTCCGCCTTACACTACAGCACCTACCTCCATCTTGAGCCGTCAGTTTCGTTGTATTTTTGCATCCAACGGTCGCTCATGATCTGTCTCAATTTCTCCGTTAGATCCGTTTCAGAAGTTATCATCCCACGGTTTTGCTTTGCGATACATCAAACCTTGCTGATCCCGACACACACTATAACACCTAACCCTATATCCCATCAAACCAAACGCCCCCTTCCCCTTTCTCCATCGAACCCATCTTCTCCTCCACCCCGTCACAGAGAACCACCATCACCTTCACCACCAACTCCGCCAACTCCACTGCCTCAATCACCACAACGAACACCATCATCACCCTACCACCCTAAACATCACCTCCACACTTCCCCCAACATCCCATCTCCCTAAATCTAGCTGTTATACCTAACCCACACTCATCTCACTGACCTAGGTGTGGGTTTGATACAACACTTCGATTTAGGGCGTCAAATGGAGCAGAATAGGGAGCAGAAGAAGCAGAGAAGGAGTGGGTCCACTTGATTACCCCATCAAATTAGGTAATTTGAAAAACCTAATTTCACTGTTTTCAAATTGGGGATTTTTTTTGGTATAAACCCTAATTATGTAATTGGGTATAAATTGGGACTGTGGGTGTGTGTGAGAGAATATACCTGGACTAGCCAGTGTGTCATTAGGTTTAGGTTTAGTCTTTCTTTGTTTTCCAATTTGAATTCTTGCTTCACTGTTTAGTTCTTAGGTTGTGTTTAAATTTTAATACCATTAATTCAATTTCATCCTGTGAATGTATTGTTCATGTTATGTTTGTGTTAATTAGCATGTTTGTATTGTTTCTACACATGATCATGTATTTTCCCTGTTTAAACCTCAGAGAAGACAACTGAACCATGATGGTTAGCTATTAGGATGGTTTTTGTTGAACTCAAAATAGCTTAGGCTAGTTAGATTCCTAAAAGCCCAACTGACTTGTGATTAGTGGTGCTGTAAGAAGACCACTAATGCTAGGGGTTAGTGGTGGCTCTAAGGGGTTAAACAGCTACATTAGTTAGTAAGCCACTGCCTAGTTAGTCTGTGATTGGTTGTGCCTTAAACAGACAGCCAATACTAGGGGTTAGCTAAGGCTGTAAGGTTAGTTAACTAACCATATGACAAAAACCTGACCTAGGCAAACTAGCTAGGTGAAGGGAATTCTCATCCATCTCCTTACACTTCCCATCCACAATTTCTTTCCCATGTTCTGTTTTCGTTAAGTTTTTCTTTTTCTTTGCCACTGCCTTTGGCTCACTGCCACTGATTTTTTCTTTGTTTCTTTGGTTCTTTAGTTCACTGCCTGTCACTAGCTCAGACTATCTAGGAAACTTCAATACACCCCAAGTCCCTGTGGAATGATCCCTTGCTTACTTTCTATACTAAAACTTGGCCTTGTATACTTGCAAGAGTTTTTTGTGTGTTTTCTAACCACACCACCATGTTTAGTTGGCCTTCCGTTTTTTTCGACCAATCAGGTTGCTCTAAACCTGCCACAGCTTTAAAAGAGGTGTCAAGATGTCGCCATACCATGTTGGCTTCCCAAAACCGCGCCAACATACTAACGACATGCCATTTACCGCGTCAACATGTTAACGGCGTTCCAAACCTGTCAAAACGCGCCAACGCGCCATAAATAGCACCCTACATGCTAACCTACCTCATGTCGGGGCCAACGCCATGATAAGCTCAAATTAGTGTTTTCTAGTCAGAAGCACGAACCTGCATTAACCAAAACCCTAATTTTCGCAACAAAAATTATGCCACTTTGGCCCCACAACGTGCCACGAGCCATGTGGGGCCCAGGAAGCCCTAGGAATGGCGCCATATCATAGCCTTCCACGGGAGTCCTTACTTCTGTGGCCGTTTCCACACTACAGCCTTGCCATAGTTCCTTTGGCATAGCTATGGCACCGTTTTCACAAAAAGTGTCGCCATGCCGCGGCCGCATGCCACACGCACCAATTAGGATTTCGACATGCCAAACCCTAGTTTAGGAAAAGTTGCTACGCCAACCAAGCCAAGTGACGTTTCCCAGAGCGTTGGGATTGATGTGGAAACAGGGCCACTGTTGCCACGCCACATTTGGGTCTAACACCGATGTGCCAAAGTCTAGCAGCCATGGCTACGCCAGGCGCTACTTCGTGCCACTGGCATGTGCTAACTATGCCAGCCACGCCACCATGTCACAGTCATGCCGCACGTGCTAAATAGAGTTGTGATACGCCAAACCCTAATTTAGCTAAAAGTTTCCATGCCAACTGGGTCCAGTGGCTCTCTTGAGACCTCAAGATTAACTTAGAAACATGGATAATGTTGTCAGAAGCCATATTTGGGTCTAATACCAATATGCCAAAACAGCTGACACGGCTACGCCACAGGCATGCCGCTATGCCAGGGCACCGCTAGGCGCCACTATGTCAATGGCACCACTTCTCTATACAACAAGATGCGGCCATAATCAATGGACATCCTTCCTCATGAGATGCAATCCCAACCATCCAAGTTCGCCACCGATCTGACAAACTTGTGGCAAGTTTCAGTCGACCAGCTACCTAAATCTGGTGGCTATGGCTACGCCAGGCGCCACTTGCATCACCGTGCCACTGGCATGCACGAGCCATGCCAGCCATGCCACATTATCACTGGCGTACACCAAAACACCACCGTGCCATTATCAGGCGCCGACACAAGGTAGCCATAATCAACGTCTACCCTCCTTCATGAGATGCGATCTCAGCCATCGAATTTCACCACTGAACTGACAAACCTGTGGCAAGTTTTAGGCGACCATCCAAAACGAGCCTAATAGCATTGCATGCTACTTTCCTGCAGTAAGTCCCTTGACTTTGAATTGCCACACGTAGCAAAGTGCTACATGTTTTCCACGAAAACACTCGAGACATCAAACATGTCACAAACTAGGGGATGCTCATCCGGGTATTGGTCTGGCGGTTTACAACGTGCGGCGTGCAATGCGCCTGTTACAAGAAAGTGTCATGAAGCAGGACAATTAGTGGTGGTAAAAAGTAACGGTGCAAACGAATTCACCTCCTTCATCATGGAAGCATAATGACTGACGGTTACACGTTACTCTATTCTTCCATCACTCAATCGTTTCCACTTCCTACGAGACCAGGGTACGTTTCAATATGACTTGTATAAATAGGCTTCACCTATTTTCACCAAAAAACAAGTTTTTGGTCGGCAACAACACAGTATCTAGAAATCACCTGGTAACTTTCCATTTTGCTAGCCAGTTCTACTTTCAGATACGAGTCATAAGCAACCACACCTTCAGAATCAACTATTCTGGTCTCAACACTCTCTTTGCTTCCCCCCCTAAGACCAACCCTTCTCCTTTACTTTGTGACCGAAGCAAGCCTGGAACGGCCATTTCTTGGTTTAGGCCAGGATTGTACAGATTGATCTCTCGAATCCAAAGTACTCCCGTGCAGTGCAATGTTTAGGGTTTAGATTCGTTTCTCATCCACACACCCAAATTTACCAAAATCAACAGAAACGGTTTTCACCCACAAACTCCTTCATGAAGTTATTAGCGTGATTCTGAATCTAGATTAATTTTTATTATGGATGCTTTACCAGGTATTTTTGTTCCACAAAAGAAGCTCGTTTTCATAGTATTTTCTAATGTTCCACGAATATATGATTGTCAAAATATAGATTTTACCGTTAGATTTTCACAAAATTTTAATATGTTAAACCCAATTAGGTATCACATGTTATATAAAACTTTCAATCAAATCTGAATATGATGCAATCTTCTAACCCTGATTTTAATGAAACTGTCTACATTCATAAAAAATCCTAGTTTATAATAGTGTAATAAAACTTAATTTTTAAGAAAATTTCAACCGTTGGATCATGCTGTATTTTTAGTATGTTTTACATATTGTCCTTCCTGACATACTGTAAAACTTTCACAAAGATCCAACCATGGGAAATACTCCAAAGTACGTGATAGTTTCAACCGCATACACATAAACGTTACTTGGAACAGTCATACAACGTCATGAATATCTCTTTATCTAGCCGTTGGATTTCCTTGTAATTTTATTATTTGGAAAAACACTACGATGATTCCATTGTAGAAATTTCATCATCATCGGACGTATTTATAATTGTTTTTTGATCACTATAGTTGGATGGTGAAATTCCAATTTTAAGGTTAACAATATATTTGAGCCTATTTGCTAATAGTTTCAAGTTTATTATCGGTGGACCTGAATACCTCATATATAATGGACCATATATGTACACTTCTGTTAACCATGACCTAGTCAGCCCAATGGATTGGGCCTTGACCAAACAGTTTACCGGGTTTTGATTAAACCAACTCGATTCGAATTTGACCTTCTGGACTCGGAAGTACTTGAGTGCCAGTAAAAAGATTCTGGTAAAAAGTCATTTGTGTCTACAAGGGCTATACTTCCATCATAAAAATCTTTAACCGATGACGATGCATTGTTCAAAAGATGAAGGCATAACTTGTATGTTTTCAAGGCGGCATATTGACTTCAGGCGATGAAATGCTCTAAAAAAGTTTTTTGAAACATTCATGGAAATTTCCGCCGAAATTCTGAATGTTTAGTGGGAGGGGTTCCACTTGTTAGACTATAAAAGAGTTAATTATCTCAAATTAGCACCTCAACTTTTATGGTAAGTGATGCAGGGCATATACACATTCCAGAAGATTCCACATAGAAGTTTGGCTTCTAAGTTTTTCCTAGTTTATGTCTTTCCCTATTTCAGTGTTCTTTTAGATTTCCTTTTTGTTTCAAGTTTCCTAGTTTAGTTATTTGCTCAAGCCTATTTAAAGGCTAGTATAATTATTGTTTTAGACACACTTATAATTGATTATTATCAAAACTATCTCCTTCTTCATCTACTTTTCTCTGTTTCTTCTTCTTCTTATTCAATTCTCTCCTTTCTTAACCTACAACAATCTCTGCATTGCTTTCTTTCTTTAATACTACATAAATTGGTATCATCCGCTTAGTTTAGGTTTTTCAACTTTTACTAGATCCTATTTTAATCGCTTCCGCAACCCTACTTTCATACAAAAAAAAAAAAGAAAAAAAAAATTCGTCCATGGCTAGCACCGTTACTCAAGAAGATTTTAACGCTGCTATCACCAAGCTTACCAATCTTATTACTGCAAGTACGACTGCTAGTAATTCTGCTTGTAGTTGCAGGAAATCCTACACTACACCCCTCATAAGATTTCATGAACATTCAACTCATTTTAGATTAACAATCTCAATTTTATTGATGAATCTTTGAACAATCTTACAAGAAAAGATAAAGGAATCAAGAATAACCAATTCTCTAGATTTTCTCTCTCCTATTACTTGCTTCTCCCTCAGAAAAGATCTCTCTCTTTTCCTTTACAACTGAACGGCTATTTATAGGGAATTACATAGTGGATGACAGCTCTGTCCTTTATTTTCGGATATGGCTTGCGATATTCTCGCAACCTTACAAATGTTAATCTCGCAAACTCTCTAATTTTCGCAGGACCATCACATTTTTCTCATGATTTAGCTGACGTCGTTTATTATTTCGTTTCTGAAGTTGTTTTGCGACACTGCTGTGTTGTGTTGTTAATAATTTCGTTGAGGCATTACTGTTGCGAGATTCTGATCCTACATCTTGCCTCTTCTCATATCTTCTCTGCGAAGTAGAGAATGATGTGAGAAATGCCGCAACTATCCATCTCTTCATATTCTGCATTCATCACACGTATCATTTCTTCCATCTATTTCTTGACACGTCTTCTGTAACCGCTTCTTTTCAACCGCTCACGTCTATTCACATTAATGGTGTTTATTTATTCGAGTAAAAAATCTTCTTTATATATTCTTCTTACTCTTATTTCCATTTTCTTTTTACTTTCTCTTCTCTTTTTACTCTCTCATCTATGCAACTCTATTGTTCTTCCGTAAGTTCTGCTACTGTAATTCTTCCTTTTTCAATCTTCTTACTTCTCATTCATTCCCATACTCTATATTCAGATATGCCTCCAAGCGGTCAAAAGCATGAGAAAACTTTTAAGGAAACCCAAAAAGATCTTGCCGAGAAAGGTTTCACACTTTTTACCATTCCTGGTGAAAGTGCCAAATCAATTCTTTCTATCGAACTTTTTTCTGATCAACATTGTGATGATCAATCAATCATAGTTTCGCTAGGTCAAATTCTCGCAGGTCTCCCCATTTCCTCTTTATGACCCAGATATTCCTCTGTTCTATGAAATTCTCGCTCACTCGGGATTTTCGCGAGCTATCTTCCAATTGAGTGGGGATTGCATCCGTATGATGTTGGAGTTCGCTAACCGTGGTGCTGGTAAAGGATCTCTTTATTCCAAAGAACTTAGGGATCCTAAATTTGCAGACTTGGAGATAATCGTCATGCAAGATATTGATTGGCACTCTGGTAAGAACACAACTCCTCGCTAATCCAAAGATGATAAATGGTGTGTTTTTCCCTTGATGCTGAAAGGACCTTACATTGATGGGTCAAATGTTCTTCCTGAGAATCTTGCTTCTTATCAACCTTGGGTATTCTCTTGGCCCGAGAAGGAGAAATAGGTATGTCTCTTACAGTTTCACCCACTTTATATTTCTTTATTTGTCTTTATTCTTTTGTTCGCTGATTCTTGCGATATTCTATAGATCCAGAAACTAAAAGATAGCTATCACAGGACTGGGAAGGCTAGTACCTTGTTAGCTCTTCACTCATACACAAATGAGGTAAGAAATATTCTCTTATGATTTTAAACAGTATACTGTTGCCTATATTTCTTATTTCTATCTGTGTGTGAAGATTTTTGCTGAAATAGAAGAGCCAGCCAATGTTGCGAAGATTGGAGATAAAGGCAAAGGTGCTCTTCGTAGGGAAAAACCAACTTCTCCTCCTTCAAAGAAGAGATAAATCCGTTTTTCCTCTCCTTCAAATATTCCTTCTCTCGAAAACTCCGAGAGTGATGAGGATGATGAGGATAATGATGACCTTGCTGCAAATGAAGATTCTCCATCTGAATCTTCTATGGCTAAGCTTTCTGGCCTTTTTTTGATTCTTGGCAAGGAATGGGAGATAGTAAATTCGCTAATACCTGCAAAGCTCTCGCTACGATTTGCGATGTTCCTTTATTGGATGGTGATAATTCTCTTCGCGGATTTTGTAGATCGGTGACTCCCAACTTCCCTCATTCTCTTAGTAGTCTGGTATGCTTTCGTCTTTTTACTTCTTCATTATTGTAATTCAAAATCTCTTTCTATTTTAATATTTTTTACATTTTCTCGCAGGCTGGAAAAGCTTCTTTCACTGTTGCCTCAGATATGGAGAGGAGAAGCGAAATTCTTGAAAAGAAGAATCTTCAATTTCGTACAAAGAATGAGGAACTGGAAGCTGAAGTCAAATGTCCTCGCGAGAAGAAAAAAAAACTAGAAATTGGTTCTTCTTCGCACAAGAATAAAATCTCTAGTCTTCAGCAAGCTAATAATCAACTCTATGGTATGTTACTTTTCTCCTTTCCCTTCATTCATTCATCCTGTTATTTTATCTTATTTGATTGATATTTTTTGCAGACATTTATGGTCTTTCTGATGAAGCTACCATTCTTCGTTCATTTCCTAATGCCTTGGATAATGATACCCTTCTTGAGCGTCTTAATAAATCTTTAAATAGTTTCTCAAATGATAAAATTTCATCTCTTTCTCTGAATGAACTGAGATCCAAATTTCGGCTCTTAGAGATTGACCATAAATCTAGTTTAGGCTTAGCCAACCGATTTAAGAGTTTCTTTCTTAATTCTAAAGAGAAAATCAATGAGCTAAGAACCAAAATTAGCGGTCTCATAGATGATAAGGATCGCATCTCTGATCAAGGTGCTAAGGCTTTGGCGAAATTCCAAGAGACCCTTCTTGAAGTTCAACTTGAACGAGATGAAGCTAACCGCAAGAATACCAAGGTCTGTGAAAGAGAAAACCAAATTCGTTCTCGTCTCCTTATAAATAATGAGGATGAATTCGCTTGGGCTGCGAAAATATTAGACGATGCCAGAAAAGATTTAGGTGTAAATGTTAGTCTCCAAGTTGAGCATACAGCCTTGATTAGATATATGATTTCTGACAGAGAAGGTTATTAACTGTTTTTCTTCACTAATCTTTTGTTTCTTATGAATTTTCATCAAGTTATTAATTGATTGTCTTTTGCTCGCAGATTCTGAAAGTAGATATCGTGAAAGAATTGAGGAACTTGAAGTTGAAAAAGAAGAAATCACAAAGAATCTTTCTTCTCGCAACGATAAGTATTCTAGATTAAAGAATCAAATCAAGATCACTGTTGCGAACTTTAAAAACGACGCTATGCATTTTCGCAATCAAACTATTCAAATGGTTTTTGATGACCATAGTATTCCTCACTCTGATTATCCTTGTCTCTTGGAGTGGATCCCAAAGAATATTCCTAGTCTGACCATCTCTGATAGCGAAGCTGATGATGAAGAATCTGATGGTGATGAAGGTTCTGATGGAGATAAAAGTTCTGATGCAGACGAAGAAGGGAACAAGTCTGATGAAGATGATGAAGGATCAACTAAGAAGTAGTCTTTGTTTCTTTCTTTGATCTTCTGTAATACTTGTACATTTATTCCTTCTTTCTGTATATTTGCGAATTCTTTTGGTTCCTCATATTCCTTAATATATGAGTTTCTTTCATTTTGACCTGCATTCATTAAAACAATTCTTCCTTGCAATGGTTAATCAATATAATCATTAATTTTTGAATTTTTGCGTAAATCTATCATATGGAGACAAATAACATTTTCTAATTTCATTCATTCCCATACTTGCCTCTGTTATTTGTATCCAAATGAGAGATTTTGCAGATTTTTCTTATTTTGTGCCTCAACTTCGCAGTTGTTTATGTATAATTTCGCAATCATATGCGAAGTGAATTTTGATTCTTTTCAAAATCTCATTCCTGTGTGGTCTTATTTTTCCTTCCTAGTTAAAGGTCTTATTATGCCACCTCTTGTCATTGCGACAAAATCGCAGGACGTCTTGCACTTTCATGCAAAAACCCATTGATCTTGCCTTAACTTTTTCTTTTGTATTATGGCCTCTTCAGGAATGTTGCGACAATATGACAGGCCTAAATATTCTTGCGAAAATAAAGCCCCATGACATTGCCGTCTTGCGACGAAATCGGACGTCTTCGCACTTTCATGCGAAAACCCATTGATCTCGTCTTATCTTTTTCTTTTGTATTATTGCCTCTTCAGGATTGTTGCACAAATATGACAAGCCTTAATACCCTTGCGAGTAAAAAGCCTCATGACATTTGCGTCTTAAGACACTTATCAGCTCCCTAATGGAGGGTGCCGCCCTTATCTTCCCCCTGGTTCCCCTTCAAGGAGGCGTACTCTACCATACAAGGTTGGCTCCTCCCATCCGGTCTTAACAACAACCAGTTGTTTTCGCAGCCTCTTATCCCTTTTACCTATAGGGTTTATGGTTACGAGACTGCACCCTAAGTGGGGTTTTCTTCGGGCCGAGTGCAGTATAAGCCAAGACTTGTCAAGAATGGCAAGGTACGCTCCAGACGCCCCTGGCACTCTTGACTCAACCGTGTACCTCGGCGCCTTGATCAGATTCTGCACTCCTTGGGAGAGTCCTTATTACCTTAGTCGCCCAACCTAAATATGCTTAAGCTGAGAATCCAAGGTGCCTCTCCCGGATGGGCTTTATTGACCCCAAATCTCCATGACTCAGGTTCCGGTGGCGGTGTAGCCTTTCCCTGAGCCATGCAACAGGTACCCCCTTATATGACGTACTTTAGGTCTTACATTTGCCTCTTGCGAAATTGTATTCGCGAACTAGGGTGTACGCCATAAAGGTTCGCCCCTTTCTCTTTTGTCATTGTTCTCTGATTGTTTTGTAGAATTCATTATCTCTGCGAGATTCCGCACATCATCATATCGTATTTGCATTTCGCAATCTCAATTTTGTCATTCAATAAAATGTATTTTTGAGAATTTTATTTATTGCGAGAGTGTCGCAACAAATCAATCATTCATACATTCTTTTTTATTACCTTTCCATTTCTGCTTCTTTGTTATTTTCTTACTGCTTCCTTGGTAGTGGTATTTCACCATTTTTATTCTGAGCTAGCATTAGTTTCGCAACATCTCTTCTTCTTTTCTTTCGATTGCATCCACCATCAACCTCTCACTTCTTTGTGTCTCTTTGATTTTGTGTCGCCAACTTTCCTTCTTGTTTGCTCTTCCTTCGCAGGATTCTACCTCAGTTTCGTAACACCTCTTTCCTTCAACCCAATCTCCCTTTATGATTCCTACACCGCTGGGGTGAGGGAATTTGATGCACTGGTGGAAAGTTGAAGCTACACCTAGAATCCCATGTAGCCAAGGTCGACCAATTAATGCATTGTAGGGTGATTCTATGTCAACGACACAGAACAGGATTTCAGAAGATATTCCCTTCAATGGAATTCGTATAGTAACCTCCCCTTTAGGCTTGTTGGCAGTACCATTAAAACCATATATCTTATATGTTGATGGTATAAGATCATCATCTCTTCCTCCCATAGTTTTATAAGTATGATAAAATAAGATGTTCACAGAGCTTCCAGTATCAATTAGAATCCTATTAATTGCCCATGAATCTTCAGCTTCATCATCCTCATCTTCTTTCGGTTTTGGATTAATTTCTAATTTTAATACCAATGGATTATCATGTACCTCTTCACCTTCGGGGATTTCTTCTGCGGTAAAAGAAATAATCTGTTTTTGCCATTCCTTTAGTGGCGAGATTTTCACAATATTCATAATTTCTCTTCCATCATTATCTCTTGCGAACACTCTACACAAAACATTGTCATGAAAATCTTCAATTGTCTTGTATGAATGTACGATAGAGTGACATAATAGATTCTTTGCTTTTGCACCAACTTCTATGAAGAATGTTTCCTTCTTTTTCATCGTGTTTACTTTGTGATGCTCTGGTGGTGGTGGCACTGTTTGAGATTGTGGGTTCCCTACCAAAAAGTGGTTTAGTTTTCCTCGATCTATCATTCTCATAATAATTCTTTTTACATTTTTGCAATCATTTGTAGTATGCCCATGAAAGTGATGATAAGAACAAAACTCATGACTTCTGTGGTTTGGAGGTGGTTCCGTTCCCATGTTCCATGGTTTTGGTATATTCTCCATCAAAATTATAGCTTCCCATATATTCTCCACACTTGCATTTAGAGGTGGCATCTTGATTTGTTCCCATACTACCTTGTGACCTCCTTGTCCTCTATTATAGTTTTGTCTTTGACCTCCATAAGTTTCTTGCGGCTGATCGAGTCTTTGAATCTTGTTATTTCCACCGCGATTGTAGAAATTTCTTTCTCTTTCATACTCCTCTTGATCTCGGCTTCCCATAGCCGCCAGTTACTGTTGATTGTCGCCCGTTACCTTCTCTTGTTGTACTTGCGAAGTGCTCACCTCTGTGTTTATTAGTCTGGGTAATAATCTTGCATTCGTTGTTTGTGAACTGGTGTTCGCAACTGGGATGATTCCATTTCATGCCTTTCCTCTAGAGCAATATATTCTTCCTGAAGTTCTCGCAATTCAGTTATTGTGATCGTATTCTTGACTCTGAAAATTTGGATATACAATAGGTTGGTTGCAAACATAGCATTGATAAATGATAAGATAAGATATCTCTCATCCACACGGACATCCATTTCGCTGCACATAGTCCTCCACCTTTTAGTTAGGTGCTTCGAACTTTCGCCAATCCTTTGTTTTAATCCAAACACGTCTTCAATACCAAGTTGCGAAGAATTGTTACTTATGTATGCCCCCAGGAATGTAGTCTGCAAATGATTGAAGGATGTTATTGTATTCTTTGGTAGACCTTCGAACCATTTTAACGCCTCCCCTGTTAAGCTGGATGCAAAATACTTGCATAATACGGCATCATGATTTTCCCATTGCAACATGCACCTCACATAGGCTTTAATGTGCTGAATTGCACAAGTTGTTCCATCAAAAATGCTGGTTAATGCGGGAAAATTGCATTTCGGAGGTATTCCTCCTAGTTGTACTTCCCTTGTAAATGGAGTTTTCGCAGCTTCTTCTATAGCTTCATCTAATTATCTTCTGCCTACTTCTCCTCTATTATTTAGCATTCCTCTCATTTCTTCTAATTCTTTTAAGATTTGTTTATTACACCTGAATTTTGATCCATTGGTCTTTTTAATTTCGCCTCCGTTCTTCTGCGTTCATATCTTTCTTCTCCCGCGAAATTTTGCATTTCTTCTTCATCATATTCATCTCGTCTTCTTCTGCGATTCTCTTCCTCATCTCTAACTTGAATTCGCATATGATGATATCTCTCATTTTCCACTCCATGATTTTGTTCATTTCTTATCCATTCCATTCGCTGTCTTTCAGCAATCCTCTGTAATATATCATACTCTTCATTGATATTACCGTTATTCCGGTTTTGCGTACGCCTTCTTTCTCGATTGTCGTGATTGTTCTGGCGAATTGTCTCCTGAAGCTCTTGTTCTTCCATTTCCGCTCTCAATCTTTCACGTTCGCAAATTAAACGTGCTTGTTCAGCATAATGTCTTTCAATTTATTCTTCAATCGTTTGTTGATTTCTTTGAGCTTCCCTCTCATGTAAAATTATCCTTCCTTCCTCTCGATTCCCTTTGCCATTTTGATTATTTCTTCCCTGACGTTGTCCATTCTCTTGATTTCTATCATTCTGCCTATCATCAAAAGTTTCATTTTGTGGAACGTAATGATCATCAGTCCTTTCTCTATTTTCGTGATGTTCTTCATTAGGATTTGATATTTCTTCTTGAATATTATTTCCAGCATTAATTGTGGGTGAATTTCGCCTCATCTCTCTTCTAGTCGATCTTGAATATGATTTTGTAGCACTTCTCGATCTTCTACTCTGTAGTCTCATATTTTCCATCCTCAATTCTTGATTTTTCCTTGTTAGATTTGCACGTTCTTCTGCCTCTGCTCTTCTTTCTTCATGTATTCTTCGTCTCAACATTTCTAACACTCCAATTTCCTCATCTCCATGAATTATTCCTTCATCTGCTTCTTGATTTCTCTCTACATGTCTATGGTTTCTGGTTTGTTTCTCTTCTTTTACTTCTTCTGCTGAATTTGATTGCCAAGTGTGTATACTCACCCTATCATAATCTGTATTCCTTCCTTTTACTAGTGTTTGTTGAACTGGTGGTTGAATTTGATTTTCTCCATTATTTCTCATTCTAGTTTATTCTCCTATTTCACTTCTTTCCCTTCCAGCAATTCTCTTGCTTCTTCTAATAGTAGTTGGTTGTTCTAATGTATTTCTTCTTCTAGCCATTTCTTTAATGTTAACAAATTGCAAGAGATTATGTAAAATTCTTAACCAATTACTCCAAATCTTCACAAATCTCAATATTAATCTTCAATTTTTTCTAGAATAATTTTCAATCTCTCCCTGTTTCTAGCGCCATTATGTAGTTGCAGGAAATCCTACACTACACCCCTCATAAGATTTCATGAACATTCAACTCATTTTAGATTAACAATCTTAATTTTATTGATGAATCTTTGAACAATCTTACAAGAAAAAAAGGAATCAAGAATAACCACTGCTCTAGATTTTCTCTCTCCTATTTACTTGCTTCTCCCTCAGAAAAGATCTCTCTCTTTTCCTTTACAACTGAACGACTATTTATAGGGAATTACATAGTGGATGACAGCTAATCTGTCCTTTATTTTCGGATATGGCTTGCGATATTCTCGCATCCTTACAAATGTTAATCTCGCAAAATCTCTAATTTCCGCAGGACCATCACATTTTTCTCATGATTTAGCTGACGTCGTTTATTATTTCGTTTCTGAAGTTGTTTTGCGACACTGCTGTGTTGTGTTGTTAATAATTTCGTTGAGGCATTACTGTTGCGAGATTCTGATCCTACACTGCTAATGCTGGTATAGATGCAATTAACACCAACATTACTACGGTTTCAGATAACTTATCAAAGTTAGAAAAAATTGCTTTGAAGATATTCATCTGACTTAAGATTGAAGATGAAGAAACTATAAAACTCATGGCTGAAGCAAAGAAACCATCATCATCAAAGAAGAATCCGTTTGTGCACAAAGATGATATTCCTGATGACATTATGCAAAAGATTAAAAGAACTCTACAACACGAAGGATTTATCGGTTGTACCCCAAAGAAGGGTTCTATTATTCAAACTCATGACAGTGAGGATGAAGATAATGAAGAAGAACATCAAGAAAAGATTTGGATTGAAGACAAAAGGCTTAAGTATTCACAAAACCCTTACAGTTCTCTACCCGAATACAAATTGAAAGCTGATATCCCAAGTTTTAATGGTAGTTTCAGAATTGAAGAGCTTTTAGATTGGTTTTATGAAGTTGAGGCTTTCGTTCAATTTATGGAGATTCCAGATCATTCTAAAGTTCGACTTGTTGCATATAAACTTAAAGGAGGTGCAGATGCTTGGTGGGAAAGATTGTGTGATGACAGAGTGAACTTTTCTAATCCTCCTATTCGTACTTGGGATCACATGCGCAAGTTATTGCGAGATAAATTTCTTCCAAAAGATTACAAACAACAGTTGTTTATTAGACTTCAACACTGTAGACAAGGAGCAAGGTTAGTCGAGGAATATGTCGCAGAATTTTATAATCTTCTTGCTCGGAATGAACTGCATGAATCAGAAGAACAACTAGTAGCAAGATTTGTGGATGGTTTGAATACTTTGATTCAACAAGGAATGGTTCAGTCAGTATTCACCATGGTTGAAGCTATTCAACAGGCGATTAAAATTGAACGTCCACTCATTCGTTCAGCTAAGATCTCCCAACCTAGACAAAGTCGTTCCCAAGGTAATTACAGACCTAATACTTCTTCTACAAAATTTTCTCAAGAAGTTACTCCAATGTATTATTCAAAGTCTTCGTATCAAGATGATAGTAGTCATGCTTATCGTAAACCAACCTCTTCTACACCTTACACGCCTCCTCCTTTGAATACTGCACCTATTTTGCCAACTCCAATGGAGATTCAAGCTGTTCAACAGACTCAAGTTCAACAAAATCGAACTTGTGCTACTTCTACAAATCGTTTTTCTAGCAGAAATCAACAACAATTTCCACCACAACAACAACACAATAATGCTTATGCCAAGTTTCGAGGAGATAAGTGCAATAAATGTCTATAACCTGGACACACGTCTAGTGAATGTCGGAAAATTAATGCTTTTATTGGAGATACTCAGTTCATTAATTAAGTCAATGATGATTTTAATGAACTCGATGAAGAAGATTCACCTGAAACTCAAGATGAAGACGAATTTGTTGGTATGATTCGTCCAATTCTTCTTACACAACCATATCCTTCTCAAAGGCACAATATTTTTCGATCAAAGTGCTATATTGGTGGTAAAATTTGTAATATGATCATTGTGGTGGAAGTGTTGAAAATTATGTTGCTACTCACGTGGTTAAAAAGCTTGGTCTTCCAGTGCATCCTCATCCAACGCCTTACTCTGTAGGATGGGTTAATAAATCAACTACTCAAAATATTACTCACCAGTGCTATGTAACTTTCAAGTTTGAAGGTTATGAAGATTCAGTTCTTTGCGATGTTATTGATATGACTACAACACATTTTCTTCTTGGTCGACCCTGGCAGTATGATCTTCAAGCAGTACACAATCGTTTCGATAATACTTATACTTTCAATCATAATGGGAAAACAAAAATTCAGTGTCCATCAAAATCATCTACAGATATTCGAGAATGTTGTGAAGAAAAAACAAGTGTTATTGTAGCTACTATATTCCATTCTCTACAATAAAAGCATTCTTTTAACTCCCATGAAGAATCTAAACCTATGATTGAGTTACCTGACAAAGTTCAGCCTTTATTAAATCACTATAGTGTTTTATTTCCAGATGAATTACCAACTACTCTACCACCATTAAGGGATATTCAGCACTGTATTGATTTCATTCCAAGAGCCTCTCTACCTAATAAAGCACATTACAGGTTGAGTCCTACAGAACATGAAATTTTGAAAGGACAAGTAAATGATTTACTTCAAAAAGGATTAATACGACCTAACACCAGCCCTTGTGCTTGCCTGCTTTCTTAGTTAGAAAAAGGATGGTGGATGGAGGTTGTGTATTGATTGCAGAAGTTTAAATCGAATTACAATTCCTTATAGATTTCCTATACCTCGTATTGAAGACATGATCGATTTGCTTTCGGGTTCTATTATCTTCACAAAATTGGATCTACGCTGTGGATACCATCAGATAAGAATTCGAGAAGGAAATGAATAGAAGACATCATTCAAGACTCGTGAAGGTTTATATGAATGGATTGTCATGCCATTTGGACTATCTAATGCACCAAGTACATTTATGCGACTCATGAATCAGGTTCTCCAACCCTTTCTTAGTAAATTCATTATTGTGTATTTTGATGACATTTTGATTTTTAGCCGAAGTGAGCAAGAACATCTTGATCATCTGTCACAAGTATTTCAAGTACTTGCTGATAACTACTTATATGTTAATCTGAAAAAGTGCACATTCATGGATTCATCAGTAACATTTCTGGGGTATGTGATATCTAATGAAGGCATACATGTCGATCCCACTATTTGTGCACCACTAACTGACTGCCTCAAGAAAGAGAAGTTTGAATGGACAGAAGCTTTAATACTCTGAAGGAAAAACTTTGTACTGCACCAATTCTTGTTTTACCAAATTTCGACAAACCTTTTGAGATAGATTGTGATGTTTCCATTGTTGGAATTGGCGCCGTTTTATCACAAGAAGGTCATCCAATAGCATATCACAGTGAAAAGAATTCAGAGACACAAAAGAAGTGGCCTACCTATGAATTGGAGTTACTTGCCCTTGTCCAAGCTCTGAAGAAATGACATACTTATCTGATACATAAAGAATTCGTTGTCAATACTGACAACCATGCACTGAAATTTTTGAACACTTCTGCTAAAGTTAACAGAATGCATGATCGATGGCTAGCTACAATCAACAAATACGCATTTTTTGTGAAGCACAAAAGTGGTAAGTTGAATAAAGTTGCAGATGCTTTAAGTAGAAGACGTCATCTACTAACAACAATTCATAATGAGAGTTTTGCATTTGATTACATCAAACAAATTTATCCTGAAGATGATGATTTCAGTAAATTAAGGAACCAATGTAGTTCTCAAAGTCATGAAGTTGATGATTTTCTAATACAAGATGGTTTTCTTTTTAAAGGTAATCGTTTATGTATTCCAAAAGGTTCTCTATGCTTACATCTTGTGCGTGAATTACATGGTAGTGGTCTTGGTGGTCACTTTGGAAGAGATAAAACCATCGCACTTGTAGAAGAAAGGTTTTATTGACCTTCTTTAAAACGTGACGTACAAAAATTTGGACAAAAGTGCATGGCCTGTCAGAGATCTAAGGGTACCATTCAAAATACATGACTTTATACTCCATTACCAGTTCCTGATGCACCCTGGGTTGATATAAGTATGGATTTTATACTTGGTTTACCTCGTACTACTATAGGTAATGATTCTATAATGGTCTTAGTTGATCGTTATTCTAAAATGGCTCACTTTATTTCCTGTAAGAAGTACACTGATGCATCGAATGTTGCTGCCTTATTCTTCAAAGAAATAGTACGCTTACATGGAGTGCCAAAATCCATTACTTCTGACAGAGATACTAAGTTCTTAAGCTACTTTTGGAAGACTATGGATGCGCTTGGGAGTTGCCTTACAGTTTAGCACAACTTCACATCCGCAAACTGATGGCCAAACAGAAGTAGTGAATCGTTCACTTGGTAATCTCATTCGAGCTAAATGCATGGACAATAGCAAGCAGTGGGATATATTACTAACTCATATGGAGTTTTCTTTCAATACTTCAATTAATCGTTCTACAGGAAGAATACCATTTGAAATTGTTTATTCTAAAGTTCCCAATCATACACTTGACTTGGTGGTATTACCTAACACTGTGAGTACAAACACAGCTGCAGATTCTTTCATTGACGAGGCTACTGAACTACATAATTCAGTAAAGACTAAGCAAGAACAATCTAATTCAAAGTATAAAGAAAATGCTGATAAACACAAGAGATTGAAGACTCCCAAAGAAGGTGAGTTAGTAATGATACACCTTAGAAAGGAAAGATTTCCAGTGGGAACTTACAACAAAACCAAGGTGAAGAAGTATGGTCCTTTCAAGGTTTTAAAAAAGATCAATGATAATGCATATATTATTGATCTGCCAAATGAATGGAATATTTCAAACACATTTAATGTGCAGGAAATTTTCACTTTTCATGATGACAATGAACTGCTGATTTGCACAGACACCTCGAGGACGAGTTTCATTCAAGAAGGGGGGATTGATGCAGGGCATATACACATTCCAGAAGATTCCACATAGAAGCTTGGATTCTAAGTTTTTCCTAGTTTATGTCTTTCCCTATTTCAGTATTCTTTTAGATTTCCTTTTTGTTTCAAGTTTCCTAGTTTATTTATTTGCTCAAGCCTATTTAATGGCTACTCTTATTATTGTTTTAGACACATTTATAATCGATTATTATCAAAACTATCTCCTTCTTCATCTACCTTTCTCTGTTTCTTCTTCTTCTTATTCAATTCTCTTCTTTCTTAACCTACAACAATCTCTGCATTGCCTTCTTTCTCTAATACCACATCAGTAAGAGTATTACAAAAAGTGACATGAGTCAGATTTATTTTTCTTCCATTTTTTTACTTCATTCATAATACTAACGAACCAATATATGTTAAAGTATGGAAACAAGAGATCCACTATCTTTTGTAAGCTATTCAACCTAAAGTAAGTGGTTGACATGCAAAGTGAGATTCTCTGGACCCTTTGAGATGCAGAAATTTCTCAAATTAAGCCAATTGTAGAAAATTTGAAAATAGAAAGAACCCTGAAGTATTGAGGGTTAGGGGTAATGACATATGTGAAGCATGTGCAAATGGACATATATTTCGTGAGACAAAGATGAATTTTTGTCTCCGATAGTAATGACACCAAAGTACAGGTATCAATCGAACCTGGGATCAAGCTAAGATATAATTCTAGCTCGCATAAAAAAAAATTGCTATTGGTATTGGTACGATCCATGTAATGAAGGTACCATACTGGCAACCGATTTCCAGAGGAAGGTCATACTTTACACATCAACTTTATTGGCAAGGAGAAATTTTCCTAGCTAACTGACCATTTAATTCAGTTGAACTTTATCCATTATATGCACTTATGAATGATAATTACATCATTTCCATGAGATGAAATTCTCTTAAGCACTTGAAATATATATGGATGAAAAGTATATCATCGCCCCCTAAAACGTAACATACACTCTAAAGTAATTGAGATGAACCCCACTTTTGTTACATAATAAGGTCACACCACTTATTAAACCTCTCAAGAGAAGACTCGATGTCTAACTGACGATGGTTTTTCTTTCCGCTAACTTAAGGAATATACACTAGTTCCTGATAATATAGTGTGATTATGATGATTGGATAATCGAGCGAAGCACTGCTCAAACATTGTTTCTAAGATGGGACAAAGAATAAAAGTCAGAAAATATCTGTATGTACTTAAAGCTATCTACATCTTGTTAAATTCCAAAGACATCCATGAAAACAATTATCATATGGAAACTCGTAGTAATGAGAATGCAATTGATTGCATCTTTTATTGTCTTTAATGACTATGGAAGGAAGAATATTCTTAGAGAAATTTATGAGTTAATTTGGTGAAATGTAAATCACTAATATTTGGATTATTGAATCCATATTGACCCCGGCAATGAAATGTTGGGTATCGACTCATACACACTTTGGCATAACCATAAAGCCACGTTGGTTGTGACATGATGATCGTTTTGAAAGGACTCATACGTATATCACTTATCCGAGTGAAGGAGACAACGAGAAAAAGACTGATTGAATGCTCTCTCAATAAGTGTTTTAAAAAGTCTTCAATAAAACAAGATCAAGATCCCTAAGATGCAAATGGTAAAAAATCAATATTACAAAGAAAATGAGGTGATATTTAGAAAAATATTCATGAAGAATGTCGACCATTAAAGTGACTTATGGCTATGGTGGATGTTTTGACATTTTGGACTAGTTATAGTTCCCAAGGAAAAAATATTTTCCGAGGAAACGACAGGGAATGTCGTGGTGTGTTCCCCCTTTGTCTCATATAGACTCCTATACTCCACAAATGTAAATGTGAAGTGAAAAAAGATTATCAATTTTCAGAATGTACATTGATATCGCAAAACTAACGAGATCACACACACCAACTGAATATGTGCGTGTAAGGTTAAAAACCCTAAGTAAAGGATATGCACAGTAAACTAAGGTGTTATAACTACACTTGGTGGAAGTGTGGTTGAGGCCGTGGCTCCATAAAGGAAGATGAATGCCACTAGGTTCGATCAGTTCTCACCTATAAATAAAGTATATGAGTTAGGCACAACCTAATTATATCATCTGAAATCATCTCATAAGATGGTCTCTATATATGTCCATGGATCAAACGGGAGGACCCTCCAAAGTTTTAAATGATTCTAGAGAACAATGAATCCTGATGGATTATGAGAATGCACATGAGTCAAAGAAAGTATCATGTGTGCACATTTGATGATATAATTCATATATGCAGTTTCTCTAGAAGTAGAGCACAATGAAATCGAACAATGCTTTATTTTGATCATTTTCAAACAAAGAGCATATTTGTCCTACGCAATCCTGGTAGAACTTGGTTCTTTGAAAAATATACAGGTCTTATTATGGTAGTGCTAACCAACTAAGTGTAAATCCTGTGGGACATATATGATTATTTGTCATAAAATGTAGTGAGAATAATGAGGTCTAAAATATAAGGACTCACCTTGTGGCTCGAGGTTTGTCACAAACTCCTGGATCACTTACTCCTTTGAACGTCATAATTTTTTGTTAATTATATAGCTTGCTTGTTAGTTTCAGAAGAATTGAAACGAATTAGATCTGGTTATATCTCTGGATATTTAGACTGAATTAAAGATATTTATAAAAGTGCATAATGGTTACTTCCCAAGTCAAATGACTCTAAGCCACGGAGTGTGTTTTCAGTTACACTGGAATACTCACCTATTGGTTGAAACAATCAGGCGGATGCGGTATACCTTTGTAAGTGACTATTTAATTAACTGGGAAAGGATAAACAAGTAAGGTTTTATTTCTTGGAAACGAAGTTCCTGATCTAGAATTGTAGCTATCTATGTTGATGGTATGGACATGATAAGTACTCTTGATGGAATAAGAGATCTTACAAGCTACTTGAAATCCTAATTTGAGATGAGATCTTGGGAAATATCGACCTTATATATGTTTTAAAATATAAACCGAGCTTATGGTATATTATTCCAACAGTTTGCATATGTCCATTGTCAGAAAATTTTAAAAGAATATGCATCTTGGTAGCACTCTCAATGATTAGTCGAGTTTCAAATATATAAATGACAATTTCGTATAAAGGAATATAACGAAGATGTGTTTGGAGATGAAATTCCCATCCCTTAGTGGATGGATGCATTATTGTACTTAGATATTGTCAACTCCACAAAATATAACATCCTCAGTGAATTTATTAGCTAGATATATCTTAGTGCCAAAACAATGTCATTGGAATGGTACATGGAATGTAATTATACACCTAAAAGGAACCTTTGACATGTGTTAGTTTATCTTTACAAAGACATGAACATGAATGCTAATGGAAGTGCAATTCGAACAATATTTGGTTATGAAGGAACAATAACCTATACTTCCGTGGAAGTAATCATGGGGAGACGTAGTATACTTATTTACTAATGATTACCTAAATTCACTTTCGTAAAACACATGATTGAAGGAATTTTCTAAAAACTTTCTCGAATTGAGGGGAGATGACGACGTCAGAAGGAGAATCTAAGGATATGATGTCCACATATTTTTACTTCGAAATGTGAAGGTTTGTTGTACTCTTTTCCCCTTATATCGAGATTATTTTTTCTTACAGGTTTTTGTGTTAATCGAGGAGGTTTTTAGCGAGACAACGATAACAACGCTAGGTATATGTTGAACTTAAAGACCTAAAAGACGCGTTGATATTACTAAAAATATCTTAATCACAGAAATGATATACGGTGGTCTGTTAAGCGTTGTAAGTTCAACAATCAACAAAATTGTCTTCCAAACACTTTAAGTCATCCAAGTAAAGTCTGATGAAAACGTGGTAGACTTATTAACTAAGCCCACATGTGAAAAGTATAGAACAAATGAAATCGTCCCGACTTTGTTGACTGCGAAGACTAAAGAAATTGTCCGAACCCAAGAATGCGCAAGACTAAAGAAATCGTCTGGCATCAGGGGGATCATCTAACAATGTGTTGAACTCTTTTTTCCTCATCGAGATTACTTTTTTCCATAGGGTTTTGTTACTCGGCAAGGTTTTGAATGAAGAAACAACAAACACCTAGAATCATATTTTCCAAGGTTATCCTTTCTTCCACGGGGTTTTTCTAAGTCGTGAAGAAACAAGAGAAGTGAACTTCAACGAAGTAACTTTACTTGGACTTATGACGTTGTACTCTTTTCCTTTCGTAAAGGTTTATTCTCACTGGGTTTTCCATTGTAAAGGTTTTAACGAGGAAATATATGCGAGTTCAACTTTGTTCTAAGTTTTCATAATATTGTACTCTTTTTACTTAGTTCGGGTTTTGTCCCTCTGAGTTTCCTGACGAAGTATTAATGAGACAATAGACTTAGATACAGTGGTCATCGAGGAGAGAACTACATTTGAAAACTACATTTGAAGAACTACATCTGAAGGACTATGTGTGAAAGCACTACATATGAAGCACTAAGGACTACATCTGAACTACATATCAAGCACTAATGTTGGACCGTACAAGGAAAAATGTTGTAAGGCCTTGGGCCCAAGTATGTGCATCCCATACAAAAGTCTTTTAATTTTCCCTTCTATGTCTTATGATTTTTCCTTTTCCTAGTATATAACGGATACTACGTGCTACTATGGAACAACTATATATAAGAAACTTTTTTTCTATCTCTTTACCTTTCTATACATTTTCACTGCAATATTGAGTATTATAATTCCCTATTTCCAATCAGTTTATTTTTTCTCTTTTCGTTTACAAAAAAAATCCAGAAAACCAAGAGCCCACAACATCAAAACCCAAGGGCCCAAAACCCAACTCACCTCAAACTAAATTTTACGAGTTCAACAACTAAGAGTTTTCTATTTATAGAAGTTCTGTTTTGCATAATCAAGTAAGTTGTTTGTTGTTGTTGTTGCTTCATATTTAAAGTAAATCTTCTCTATACTGTGCGTGAATATAGTGCGAAAAATATCTAAAGATGTCCAACATTCCAGACGACATCTTCCATTACATCCTTTTGAGCTTACCAGCGAAATCATTACTTGTTTGCAGGCGCGCGTGTTTGCAACTAATATGCAACCCTAATTTTGTTAATGCGCACGCTAATCTTATTACCCAAAGAAACAACTTTAGTTTAACGTCGATATGGTATGGCGTAACTGGAAACGAGTACGTAGCGCACTCCATAGGTTATGAATCATTATTGTCCTTGCCTGATAGTGATCCACATGATCATGCTGATGACATGTTGTTTAAAGATTGTTCAATCTCTTCATCAACATCTCAAACTTTTAAACGCTTTTTGTGTTCTTGTGATGGTTTGGTTTGCTTATACTTTTATTCCCATATTAAACAAAGGATTTGTCTTTGGAACCCAGCCACAAAGAATACAAGAAACTAGGGCTGCACAACGAGTAGGGTGGGTAGGATATGGGCTATTTCGCCACCCTACCCGCTAACTGGCGAGTAAGAATTTTTTTACCCGCCATCCTACCCGCCACTAAACGGGTAAGATCCTATCCGACCGATTATTTGGCGGGTCAGGCAGGATAGGGTGGCGGGTATAACCGTTTTTTTTTTCTTTTTTTCTATCTGGTTAACAACTACTATTCACTCTGTATACATAATAATATAATATGCTTTCCAATAAAACAGAAAAAAAGTCTTGCAACAACAATATGTACCAATCTAACTAGGGAAAAATAAACAAACAAAAGCATCCTGATAGGCCATTTGTAGTCACAAGAAACAAAGAGAATCAAATAAGAGTATCCTTGAAAAGGTGGACATCTTTGTTCTTCAAATAAGAGTATCACCACCAAAAGCTCTTCATATGACCTTCTTCAATCATCATCTACGATGATGGAATACACACTAAGATCACCAGATAAAGCTGCATTACAACAGTTGAAGCCAATCAACATAAAAACAGAGGAGAGTTCAACATAAAAATTCCCAAGATATTCAATGCAGTTTCCAAATGCAGAGTACAACAAAAGACATGACATAACATGTTGATTTCACTTTTGGTGCATGTTGTTGAAAGCAAACAATGGAGGGGGAAGTGAAAAACAAAGTATAGGTGTAATCCATTAGCTCATCACAAATATGAGAGAAGAAAGTGGGAATACCTTAATTTCAGGATTAGATAAATTCGGGAAGGACCTGTCCATATATACATACAACAGATAGTAAATGAACAGCAGCAAAGAGAAGAAGGAACCACTATTAAGAAAACCAAAAGAATGACGTAGCAGCAGAATTACAGAACCGGGATGATCCACACGAGATAACAAATCTAGAATGGGCAAAACGAGATAATATGCAACGTAAATAAACAAGAAGAAAGACGCAATTCACCAGCAAGAGGTCAATACATATGATGTTTAAAGCACCTCTAAGCCACTAAAACTTCTGTTTTCTTGTGAATTACCTATTACTGGAGTTCATTCTTTAACAGTTCTATTATCATACATACCATTCCCACATCTATGTTTAACATCAGGTAGTAAATAAAACCCCCCATAGCACGATACTGAATTTCGAGTACCAACAGGACTATATCAAAACTAGCCAACATTATCTAAGATTACAAAAGAAAGTACAATACAACCCCCCAAAGCTCGATATGCAACTTCAAGTAGCAACATGAATATATATCACAACTAGCCAATTGAAATGTTCAAATACCAACAGGACTATATATCCCCTGCAGAATTATCACAAGTTATCATGTGTTGCATTAGGAGGATTGACAACAGAGTGCCTTTTATTCGAAACATTATTCAAATCTTTGGGTTTCACATGGGCTGAAACGGATCTTCAAATTAAATGGTCTGTACTGAATACTCTTTCAATGTTAAGTCGGCATTACAATACAACACTAAAACTAGCATCTACTATGTCTTATGGAAATGATATTTACCTCAACAGTCAACTTTTATTCCGTTCTTCTTTTCACTTTGTTCTTCCAGATAAGTTTTTTTTGCTGCTGCTGCAACCAACAATTGAATGAACAAATTCTTAGTTCTTTCTAGAAACCACTAAAAATTGCAAGCCAACTCTTAATTAGTTTTATCTGAAACGAAACAAAATTCAATCTAGTCTTTCAAATCCTAAACAAAGAACTAGCTGATAATTGAAACAAACCTTAAAAGAGAGAGTATGAACAAAGAGTAAAATCATGAGAATGAGTTAATGATTCAGAATAGTCCGTTTTCCATTTCGAAAATCAAACATGCAGATTATGAAATTAGTAGATAAATCAATCAAAATTCTTACAAGTTCACAACAAAATCAAACCTCAATTTACTCGTTAGGTGGAGATAGAGCTGAGTTTAAGACAAGTTTAGATGAAGATGGTATTGATAGAAGAAAGGGTTTCGTTGAAAATTTCAATTTAGTGATTCTCCTGCTAGATTTGGAGCAGAGTTTGATTTGAGAACAGAGAGAAAGGGTTTCGAATTTTCTTCGATTTGTGATTTGGAAAAGAAAAGAGATATGGAAGCGAAAAAACCAACCTCACTTTTTACCCCTGATATGTTTCAAAATTACGAATAAAATAGGCAGGAGATGAAAACAATGCGAGGGTTACTCAGTCATTTGAGTATATTAG